>NC_064410.1:9183333-9557500 GCF_023375975.1 Astyanax mexicanus | reverse complement strand
CATAATTATGTTCAGAGAGAGAACACTTTATTTTATAAAAAATTAAAACTTTTTTTGTGATTGTATATTGTACATTTTGGTGCTTCCAACTTTTTACATCTAAAATAAAACCAAACGCCCACAACAATTTTTTTTTCAATATTTTACTTTTCACTAATTACTGTAAGTTTGTAGTACTTCTTGTAGTAAGCACCTCTTCTCCTTTAGTGTGTTTTCATTTTTTATGATTTGTTACAATATAAATTGAAAAAGGAATACATTAAGAATATACAGGAACATACATAGCTTTATTCTATTCTATTCTATTAAAAAAGTGTTAAACAAACCAGAACATGTTTTATTTTATGACTCTTCTAAGCAGCACATTTATCTTTGAGGACAAATCTGCAGTCTCTTGGTATCTTAATTTCAGTGTCTTCATGAGGGAGAGTCACCTGGAATAGTTTTTTCAGCGTCTTGAAGGAGTTCCTGGAGGTGCTGAACAATAGTTGCTGCTTTTCCTTCACGCTGTGAAGCTCCAGCTCATCCCAATTAAACCACTATCTCAGTTCATCAGATTTAGATCAGGAGATTGTGGAGGGCATAATTCCATATGTGTCCCTTAACTGTTTTCATGTCTTTAATAATAATCTACAATGTAGAAAATAAATTAAATTAAGAAATAAAGACAAACAATGAATGAGAAGATGTGTCCAAACTTTTACTGGTACTTGAAAAATACCAGTAAAAATACCTGAAATACTTTAGATAAACAATACTAATACACAATGTAGCGGGCTCAGTGGTTTAATACCTGGTGCTAATTGAGATGTTGAAATATTTTTTTATTGGGCGCCAGTTATTAAATTAATTTAATTAGATTAATTAATTAATTAATTAATTAATCAAATTAATTAATAACACAAGACATCTCAGGGTGTGGTTTCTACAGGTGACAGAAATTTTCATAACCAAGTTATCCAGAAAAACACACTGAAATGACAGGTTTTGTAAAATAAAAGTATTTATTAAATCACACAGATATGAGTAAATAATTCATTAAAAAGTCATAAATGTAGCCATTAGCTATCAAATCATAGTGTAGAATGATAAATGAGAAATAAAAGAACAAACACGTTATAATGCTGATATGAAAGGAATAAAGATTAATATAACTATTAAGTGAGTATTTCTAAATAAGGGTCTAAGGCATTTTAAGTCTACGAAACCAATTCTTATTTCCAACCAAGCCACTCAAAATGAGTCATCTATACTAAAGACGCTCTATTAAAGACCCGATCCAAACCATGACCAACAGACACCATCTGCCGAAAGATTAAACCCAGCTCTGCCTTACTCTGAGTTGTTGAAGTGGGCCTTGGTGACGTCCGCCTGGGTTGGTCGTCTGATGCTTCACCCCGAAAAAGGATCACGTGAGCCTGTCTGCAGGGTGGTTTGACTTCCTGTGTCAGCACGGAGCCCCATTAGAACCCACAGGGTAAATCCCCACTCTCAGCTGGCTTGCTGGTGGCCTCCGGACCGCAGGTTTCTGGGTTGGATCTGGAGGATCTCCTTTTCAGCTGTACTTTAGCTAAACTTAGATGGAATAATGCTTGGCTTCGTAGATTGTAAAATAACCTTAGATATTTTAACTAGGATAGCTAATATTAATATACTTGAAGATTAAATGCACTAGTCTAAGAAAACTAACTTAAGATGACTAAACTAACAGTCTATCCTTTCTCCATCTCTGGGCTCCCTAACCTCTCTCCTCTAACTGTTTTCCTCAACTCATCTTCTCCAACTCCTTCTCCCACTCCTTCTCTAACTGCTTCTCCTCCAACTGCTCTGACCTGAACTCCCAAAACTCAACTGAACTGGAAACTGAACTGTGTCTGCCCAGTTTAACTATTAGACTCTGTGGCCTGTTTGGCCCCTGAGCTATGATTGGCCCTGTGGCCCAAATGTCTGTGTTTTGATTGGTCTAGGAGCAATTTCAAACTTGCTCCTAGAGCAGGGAAGATCTTATTCACAAAGGGCCATAAAACCCCCCCCCCTCACATGGTCACCATGCTTCAGCATTTTTCTAATAGATCAAACCAAAAGAAAACTCAATTAAACAGTGGATCAAAATACATTTTTCAGCATATCAGTTTGTGAGGATAAATTCAGGAAACAACAATCTTACAATGAATCACAATAAATGTAATATATATATATTTTGCCCACAAACAGTTTTGTAATACTCAAGATAATCTTAGGAATACAATGATGGATGGTACTCTGTCAGAAAGAGATCAAGAGTCATGTTATTATTTAAACCCAATTAAATCACTTAAAAGATAATACATGGTTAAACCACTGATAACCAAATAAAGCTAAATTATCAAATGCTAGTTAAACCTTGTTGATTCAGACTTGAATGTGTAGGAGAATTTAATCAGGACACATCCAAACACATATACCATATACCAGACACATATACCATTATTTAGTAAACATTCTATAAAACACCTTTTTTTATATAGTCAATATAGATGTATTTTAAGCAAAATCTTCTGAGTGAGAAATTCCTCCCCTCTGCTGAGTGTTCAGATAAGGCTTGGTCCTTGCCTGTCTGAATTTACGACGGTGGGGGAAGGAGTTCTTTCTGCACCCCACAGAATTTGAGCCTGCAATGTTGAAAATGGAATCCCAAGCTTAGAACATTTCTCTTAATTTCATTAATCTTATTTCTAAGTGATTGCAGAAATAACTAGGCACAAACCCCTAAATTGGTACAACATTTGGTGAATTAACAATTTCCAAGGCATTAATTAAGTTTTGACACTCTCTTAAGTCCGCAGTCCCGTCCTAGTGATGGTGTTGCAAATGTTCCAAATGTTTACATTAACTCCGAGGTTTATGACTTGGAGGAATGTAAACAGAATTTTACCCTAAACTCGCATTTAGGGCTCTTGAGCGAGGCTGAGTGAAGAAATAGTCAGTAAATGTCATTTTGAAATTTAAGGTTGTTTGAAAAAAAGATTACTCCAAGGTTTTTTTAGAGTGTTCTGGGTTCGAAGTTTCCTTATAGGCCGTAAAGTGGGGGTAGTGTGTGTTTGTGTCCAAGCAATGAAGAAATCCTCTGGTTAATCCACTACATTCCCCCCCCCATCGATCGATGGGCCACTGGACGTTGGGTCATCGGTCGATGTCAACGTGGATTTCTGTAGACAGAGCACGTTAGGGTACATCTTTCATGCAATTGGTGTCTTGTTGGTCATGCTTTCTTAAGACAATCTACTACAAGGTAGCTGACAGAGTTTTTGGTCTAATAGATTTCTCTGATCAGTTTTTTTGTTGTAGCTATTGGCTTTTGGTTCTGAATAAAATAGTTAATTTAATGTGATAGTGTGGCAACAAGCATATGAAAGGGTCACAAATAGTTTGCTAGCTACTTGTTCCTTTATCACTTTATCAAGACAACCTACCCCTAAGGTATGCTTTACTAATTAGCCACTACTTAGTCAACAATTGAGAACAATATAGCGGAGCAAACGTAGTCAGAAGGGAAACAAAATATGTTTTGGGCACATGAAGAGAGAGAAGAAGAGAAAAAAAAAATTGGCACCCCCCCTTCTCCACGTATTTATTATACTGCTATGCTAATGGTTTGAAATGGTGATTCAAACACTAGGTTTAACAAAATATCCAATTTGTTGTGAGTTATGCTACTTGGATAGGTGAGTTCCAGACAGTGAATGTGTGGTACTTTCTCAATTTAACAATTGCGTCAGGTCAGAATATGGTGGACAATGAACACTCAGTGTGTCTAAGTATTTGGCCCAGTATTATGATTTAACCTAGGGCATTATTGGTCCCGACTTGTCCCATGGGGCTTTTACATAGTTTGATTGGGTTACAGTGAACTTGTTTGAGAATCGGTTTAATAAAACCCTGACGATGCGGGATCTGGTTCCAGATGCGAGGCAGTTTGTCTGCCTCTGCATGAGGACCAAACCAATGAGACCTGAGCTCGCGAATTGTTTTGCCAGTGCTGTGCTGGGACCTCACCAGTAGCTTGTCAGCAGTGTAGCACAATGGTTGGTATCCAAGCGGGCTTTTTCCCAGTTTTGGGTGTTTCCGCAGTTCACCGCTAGAACGGTGAGATATACCAACACCTGAGAAAGTGTGGTTCAGCGAAAAAGTTGTGGCCTGGGCCATTTCAATAGGGTCTGGGGGACGTCCCCCCCATCTGGCAAATGCACCTGCCACAGTGATGAGATGTTTGTTCCTTTCGAACAAATTTCATGAGTCTTTCGACCCAATCCATTTGTGGAATTGGCCATATACCACACAGATCTTCTGAAGATTGGGGCTGAAAACACACTAGCCTTTTTCCAACAAGTGGCAGATATGTCAATTGTGGGAATGCTTGGTGTGTTTCCCCCATCATTTTGTGGTCCACCCATGGGTGATCGAGGGCCTGGGCCAGGCTCTCCCCCCCATGGCGCTGAGGCACCACGAATGAAGATGAAGCGTGTGTATCTGGGGCATAAACAAACAGGCCCTTGAGCATCCTGAAAGACGCACAGTAAGTGGCAAGTGGATCAAGTTGAAATGCCAGTGTTCTGAAAGAAGTGTTGCCACATGCACCAATTGTCATGTTAACTTTCCATTTGATCTGAGCATTCCGAAAAGCACATCCATCTGTGTAGATGGTGGGAATGTTTTTACATTCATAAGAATCCAAGGGACTGTGTTTGTCTGGAACCACTGGTGCAGGAACAAGAAGAGAACAATCCTTTTGGTGCACGAACAGAGGATCACAGTTAGTCCGTGGCAAGGAACCTGCAGGTGGTCTGTGAACAGCTGACTTGTCAGCCCATGGAACAAAGATTTCACCGTTGACCGTTGTGTTAAGAGTGAATGACTTTCCAGCTTTTGGGTTGTACTCATCTACAGCCGTAGAGGGAGTCAATGCCCATGAACAGGTGTTTTGTTTTAGAGTCATGCTAGGGGACTCTGAAGATGGTGGTTTCAGAATCCTGACTGTGAGCTTCTCATTGATTCCCGTGGAATTTGAAGGTTCAATGAGCTTGTGTGGCTCAATGTTGCTAGCAACATGATAGCATCGAACTCTATCCTGTGCCTTAGGACAGGGCAGGGGTTCGCAAACCTGTGCCCAGATTCTACGATGCTGAAAGTCAATCAATGGTTTGAACCGGTCAAGGAGGTCTTTGCCAAAGAGCAATTGGACGTTCTCCAATGGAGAAATGTGAATTGGATGGGTGAGGCTCATTGGACCGATGGCAACGTGCACCAGGGCTGCTGAATGCAGAGTGATACCAGTGTGCGAATATGGTTGAAGGTGAAGAGCACACTTTTTCAGAGGTATCTCTTTGTTGTTTCGGCGGGCTGTCGCCCTCACCTGGTCAAAAAGTGAATTTGACATTAAAGAAATGTCTGACCCCGTGTCCAAAAGAGCTTCATACCCGAACACATCTTCCAGCCAGGTGGCTAGGTAGAATTTTGGTGTTGAACCTTTCTTGGTTAAGAAACCCAAGAATTGTTTAGGTGGTGGATCCTCCAGGCTGAGGGAAGGAGCTTCCTCAGTGTGGTTGTCTTCAGCGTCTGGCTGTACAACCAAGGCTGCATTGGAGTGGATGGATTTCGCACCCCCCCAAGCAGGTTGATCTGGAGCATGGACAATTGGCAAGAATTCAGATTCAGCATTGTCCTGCTTGCGTATTTCGTTACGAAATTGTCTGAGCAGACTGCCGTCTTTAGTGCTCAGGTTAGTTGGATATGTCTCATGCTTGTGCCCTTTAGGTGGACACCAACGTTTGTGGTGCTTTGGGCTCTTTCTCCTGAGCGGAGATTGAAGTTTGCTGGAGCTCTGTGCTCGAGCATGGTGCTGTGAGTGTTTGCCATTCCAACTGCGTTTTATCCTACCTTTCCTTCGATAGGAGGGCTTTTGGTCACTTTGCTTGGCCCAATGTAGGGACGAGCGACGCCAAGAGTGGAACACTCTCTGGTTTTTGTGGTTTAACTGGGTCTTAGGTGGCATTGGAGCCTTGTGTGCCCCTTTTTGCTTGACGTGGGAGGACTGCTCATTAATTATCAGGACGTCATTTGACTCTGATTTTTTATTAATGTTTTGTTGGAACTTAGCAAATCCTCTGAGAGCCAAATCACGCAGCTGCCGGCTTGTTAGCGTACGAGGGCAGGCTGCGACTCCAAAAGAATGACTGGTGGAGGGATGGAGGTTTCTCACGAACAATGTTTTGAAAACTTCCTCTTCCTCCATTCCAGGCTCATTTCTATAGCCGAAATAAGCGTGCCTGAGGCGGTGATAGTACTGTAGGGGTGTTTCCTGGCGACTCTGCTTTATTGCAAGAGCTGCAGCAAGGCCGGTTTGAACAAGGTTATTGGAGAACTCATTCTCCAAAGCCTTGCAAAGAGCAGGATAGTCTCTCTTAACCTGGGGTGGTTGGCGCTCAATGAAACGTCCAACTTCCCGACTAGAGGACACCTTAATGAGGTAGATTTTATCATCTACCGTGGCCTTGGGGAAACGGCGTAAGAAGAAGTCAATGTCGCGAAGATACTGGTGGACATCATTAGAACCGTCCGGTTCTGGTTCAAAGCGTGGGATGTTACGCGCAATTTTGTCCAAATCTCTATCAGAGGGTGCTTGAGGTTGCACAGAGGTCCCATGTGGCTGGGAACGCTGAGTGAACCTTGGTTCTACTGGCGCTTCAGCACCTTTAAGGGAGACTAGAGGGATTGTATTTGTGGATGGTTGTTGCTTAGGATCCGGAACCCCAGGGGTTCCTGATTTACCAGCTGGATTGATGGGGGAGTCTCCCTCCATCATCAGCTCAAATGTTAACTCTGTTTGGTCTCGAGTTAATTTGACTGCATTGTTAGCATGTGCTAATTCAGTTTGTAGCTCAACCTGTCTTGCAATAGCATGTTTTAGTTTTTCCTGTGACTGAGCTGCAAGTTGGGTAGCTATGTTGGCTTCCTTTTGAAGCAGCTGCACTTTGGTTTGGAGGTCTCTTTGGTTAATTTCAGACTGTACAGTTTTGTTCTCTAGGTCTGCAACTCTATCATTTAAAGTCACAATCTCTGCATGGAGATTTTGAATGGTTTTGGAGGAAGCAGCAAGTTGATCCTGTGACAACAGCAGTTGTTTCCACAGTATTAGGGAAATCGGATCCACTTGTTGCTTGCCCTCAAGGATTTTAGATACACACTCATTGAGGCTTTTGGCAATTAGTGCATGGAGACCCCCACTGTCCGTTTGTTGGACTGGGACGGTAAGTCCTGGGGGTAAACCAGCTGTAAGCTCTAAAAGAGCTTTTTCAGTGACACACATTTTGATTTACGTAAGGCACGTGGAATCAAACAATTTTGATGACAAACAAGTTTATTTTATGTTCGAGTCAATTAGCATTGTGCCTTTTCTAAGAAGAAAATCTGTTAAAAGGGGGCGACCTAAGGTTACAATTAGTAGATTAATTTTAAAAGAATAGTTAGATTTGTTGTCAGTGGTGCTAGTGAACAGTTTAATAACTGTAGGCCACTATATGCAGTAGGTCTAAATATGGGTATAGTTATTAACTATGTACAGGATGGGAGAATTTAACTATGTATTAAGCACAGGTGTGCTGGGTATATGGTTGAGTAACTGATAACTGGATACGTTTTTTTTTTTTTTTTTTTTTTTTTTTTTTTTAATGGTTAATTAATTAATTAATTTCAATTACTTATTAATAATTGATCTTAATCGATCAATAATTAATCTTAATTTATTTGAAGATGGTTGAATTAAATTGAAAATAATTAATTAACAAAAATTTCATTAACTTTACTTAATCAAATTGATTAAAATGACCAGTTAATTATTTTATGTTGTGATTAGTTACTCAATGGAGATAGCTATTTAGCTTGGTTCAATGTAACATAAAGAGTAATGTTTGAGAGAGCAGACCTGAAACTGAAATTTAACTATTTAATATAAACCGATTAAATGAATGCAGTTATCTGTTTACTTATTTACAAACCATTTAACCCAACCACAATGCAAATTCCCTTTATTAACTTAACAAAAAGTTTGTTTGAATTGGCACCCTCTGGCGACAGAAACTCTAAATGCACTCTACAGGATGATAGCAATTACACAAGTACAACACCAGGTGGCGACACAGCTATGTGGCTAAGTGGCTCCCTCTGGTGGTCAAACAAATGAAATGCACCTTTCTGCACTGTATGCAGTTACCCAAATCAAACACCAGATGGCGATGTGGCAGTGTACCCCCCCCTAGTGGTGAGGGGTAGTAAAACACCCTTTGAGTTTGAGTGTAAATAGTCAAGCTGTCCACCAGATGGTGGCAGAGGCCGACTGGTGGGAGTGGTCACGCCCACTGATGATGCCACGTTAAGGACCGCCCCTTGGGTCTGGGACCTTGTCAGCAGATTTGACTGACTCAGTCGACTGTGAATAGCAGAGGAGAAGGACTCGGCTGTCCGAAAGTTTAACACAGCAGCAACACACTGACTTCACAAGATGAGCAAAGAGGATTTACATCCTGGCGTGGTTAGTTTAATCACACACACAATAAACTTCCTGCCACTCAGGGTGGTGTTACGTAAAAGTTAGCTACTCTTTTACGCACGTGGAAGTGTCCAGTACTGCGGGATTTTACGGATTTCGCGCAAAAACCGGCAGTTTTAACTGGAGCGCGGAGTCAGTGAGCCGGAGATCCGCGACTCAGAGCTGCGCGAAGGCCTTATCAGATCAACACTGGCAAAATATGTCTATTTTACCGGAAACAGTTCGAACTTTATGTAAGTACACACGTATATACATGTATATACACCCGGGTTTAAGGTTACCCACACACGGCGGTGTGTTAACCAAGCTTATTTTACAAATAAGCGTAATGTTTTCAAGAGCGCTCACGTACCACACACACACAACACGTTATACAGACACACAGGGGACCGTGCGCGTGACACGCACACACACAGGGGACTGTGCGCGCGACGCGCACACACAGCGGGGGACTGGCCAGTCCTAAGTTGTAAACAAAAAACACGTGTAGAACATGTGCGTGTGTTTCTAACACGCTGGGTTTATGCAGTTAACTCCAGCTAGGCCAGCTAGCCAGCAGCTAACGCATTTAGCAATAAAAACAAAATACACTTTATTCTGCAACTTACAGCGCTATTTCCTGGAACTGGTTATGAAATGTGTATACTCTGGTCCCGCGGCGGAGAGCCAATAATAATCCTGCCCCACGTTGGGCGCCAAATTATGTAGCGGGCTCAGTGGTTTAATACCTGGTGCTAATTGAGATGTTGAAATATTTTTTTATTGGGCGCCAGTTATTAAATTAATTTAATTAGATTAATTAATTAATTAATTAATTAATTAATCAAATTAATTAATAACACAAGACATCTCAGGGTGTGGTTTCTACAGGTGACAGAAATTTTCATAACCAAGTTATCCAGAAAAACACACTGAAATGACAGGTTTTGTAAAATAAAAGTATTTATTAAATCACACAGATATGAGTAAATAATTCATTAAAAAGTCATAAATGTAGCCATTAGCTATCAAATCATAGTGTAGAATGATAAATGAGAAATAAAAGAACAAACACGTTATAATGCTGATATGAAAGGAATAAAGATTAATATAACTATTAAGTGAGTATTTCTAAATAAGGGTCTAAGGCATTTTAAGTCTACGAAACCAATTCTTATTTCCAACCAAGCCACTCAAAATGAGTCATCTATACTAAAGACGCTCTATTAAAGACCCGATCCAAACCATGACCAACAGACACCATCTGCCGAAAGATTAAACCCAGCTCTGCCTTACTCTGAGTTGTTGAAGTGGGCCTTGGTGACGTCCGCCTGGGTTGGTCGTCTGATGCTTCACCCCGAAAAAGGATCACGTGAGCCTGTCTGCAGGGTGGTTTGACTTCCTGTGTCAGCACAGAGCCCCATTAGAACCCACAGGGTAAATCCCCACTCTCAGCTGGCTTGCTGGTGGCCTCCGGACCGCAGGTTTCTGGGTTGGATCTGGAGGATCTCCTTTTCAGCTGTACTTTAGCTAAACTTAGATGGAATAATGCTTGGCTTCGTAGATTGTAAAATAACCTTAGATATTTTAACTAGGATAGCTAATATTAATATACTTGAAGATTAAATGCACTAGTCTAAGAAAACTAACTTAAGATGACTAAACTAACAGTCTATCCTTTCTCCATCTCTGGGCTCCCTAACCTCTCTCCTCTAACTGTTTTCCTCAACTCATCTTCTCCAACTCCTTCTCCCACTCCTTCTCTAACTGCTTCTCCTCCAACTGCTCTGACCTGAACTCCCAAAACTCAACTGAACTGGAAACTGAACTGTGTCTGCCCAGTTTAACTATTAGACTCTGTGGCCTGTTTGGCCCCTGAGCTATGATTGGCCCTGTGGCCCAAATGTCTGTGTTTTGATTGGTCTAGGAGCAATTTCAAACTTTGGCAGGGAAGATCTTATTCACAAAGGGCCATAAAACCCCCCCCCCTCACATGGTCACCATGCTTCAGCATTTTTCTAATAGATCAAACCAAAAGAAAACTCAATTAAACAGTGGATCAAAATACATTTTTCAGCATATCAGTTTGTGAGGATAAATTCAGGAAACAACAATCTTACAATGAATCACAATAAATGTAATATATATATATTTTGCCCACAAACAGTTTTGTAATACTCAAGATAATCTTAGGAATACAATGATGGATGGTACTCTGTCAGAAAGAGATCAAGAGTCATGTTATTATTTAAACCCAATTAAATCACTTAAAAGATAATACATGGTTAAACCACTGATAACCAAATAAAGCTAAATTATCAAATGCTAGTTAAACCTTGTTGATTCAGACTTGAATGTGTAGGAGAATTTAATCAGGACACATCCAAACACATATACCATATACCAGACACATATACCATTATTTAGTAAACATTCTATAAAACACCTTTTTTTATATAGTCAATATAGATGTATTTTAAGCAAAATCTTCTGAGTGAGAAATTCCTCCCCTCTGCTGAGTGTTCAGATAAGGCTTGGTCCTTGCCTGTCTGAATTTACGACGGTGGGGGAAGGAGTTCTTTCTGCACCCCACAGAATTTGAGCCTGCAATGTTGAAAATGGAATCCCAAGCTTAGAACATTTCTCTTAATTTCATTAATCTTATTTCTAAGTGATTGCAGAAATAACTAGGCACAAACCCCTAAATTGGTACAACATTTGGTGAATTAACAATTTCCAAGGCATTAATTAAGTTTTGACACTCTCTTAAGTCCGCAGTCCCGTCCTAGTGATGGTGTTGCAAATGTTCCAAATGTTTACATTAACTCCGAGGTTTATGACTTGGAGGAATGTAAACAGAATTTTACCCTAAACTCGCATTTAGGGCTCTTGAGCGAGGCTGAGTGAAGAAATAGTCAGTAAATGTCATTTTGAAATTTAAGGTTGTTTGAAAAAAAGATTACTCCAAGGTTTTTTTAGAGTGTTCTGGGTTCGAAGTTTCCTTATAGGCCGTAAAGTGGGGGTAGTGTGTGTTTGTGTCCAAGCAATGAAGAAATCCTCTGGTTAATCCACTACAACAACAATATAACAAAATAAAATATAAATAATATTATAAGCAGCAATAATTAATGATCTCTAAGATGAAGATGTAAAAGATATCAGATGGCTGTGATGGGGTAACTGGTTCCACTGGTTTGGGGCAGCAGGGCGGAACACTCTACCTCACCCCAGTACAATCCCTGCTGGTTTTGATCATTAAGCAGAATAAGGAGAAAACTGAACAGCAAGAAGGTCTTATAGCCAATCAGAGACTGAGATTCGAAACACTGGTGAGTAATTATTACAGCAGAATTAAGAAGTGAAGATCTGTAGATATGGGTGTTGAAAGTTGGAAGATATGGGTAAAATGGTTTATTAGAAAACAATCAGTGAATATAATTTTATATTTAAATTTTATAATAAAAGGGTCCTTCAAGGGTCAATAAGCTTAAAATACAAATTTTGTGTTTCAGTAATTAATGCTAAATTTATTTAAATCAATAAAACGACAAGGGTGCTTAAATTTATGTACCTGTTTAATTTTGTTTAAAGAATATTGAACACTTTCTGTAAATCCTATAAACTTCATTTCACTTCTCAAATATCACTGTGTTCATCTGCTGTATGATATATTTAACTGAAATTACTGATCTAAAAAAATATATATATATTTATAAAGAAAAATTATGAAAATGATCAGGGGTGAACAAACTTTTCCATACTGTAGTAAACATACAGGAGCTTCAGTGATCTTTATACATGCAGTAGGTCTGATGGTGTGAAAATCAGGTCCTCATTTTATTGATTTTTATTGTTTTTTTTTTTTTTTTTTTTAGCTTTTCCAGTTTATTTAAAGAATCTTCCAGACAAAACAGATTTTTATTGGAATGCAATGTATAATGAAAAATAAAGAAAAATTAATCAAAACCCAAACAGTCAAGCTTCTGAGTTCTGACTGTGCAAGATAACCAGACTGAACTTCCTGACTTGATTTTGGTCAGAAAGCTATCCGCCCTTCTATTCAGTTACAGGGTTCATTCTGATCTAAGTGCTCTGAAGCTCTCAGACAGTATATCTCAGCCTCCCTCAGTCTAAACTCCTGTCTCTACTGACCAAGACTTTAAGCCTTAACTAACAGACCTCAACACCCGCCGTTCCACCAATCACGAGTGAGTGCTGTGCTCTAATATTAAAACATGTGCAATAGGTTTCTGTCTGTTAACATAGAAAGACAACACTTATAAAACTCACTCATATCTCAGATAGTCCACTAAATACTGATTAAATGCAGTTTTTATAATCCCAGAAGAGGCTTTGAAGCCTATCTCAGATAAAAGTAAAACACAGCACATATAAAGTTTTACCCATATTTACATAGAGACACATACAGAGTTTATAGAGATCATAAAGTAAAACTGGATAACATATTGATCATGCTAAATATTGTAGTAACTGTAGATGCTGCAGCAATACTATCTACTAGAGGTCCAGTCTGCTCTATTTAGAAGAAAACCTTCCTGTAATCCAGTATTAACATAAATGTCATTTATGGATGTTATTTCTCCAGTAGGGACAGAGATAAAGAACATGTTATTAACTGTTTGATTCTTATCACTAAGTTCTTTATACATCTGTAAGTATTTTAAATCTGCTCCTACTTATCACACTCTTATTGCTGAGATTTAACATTTACTGTGAATTCTCTGAAACTCATAAAGAACCCTCACAAAAAAGGTTCTGATATTTCATGAAAAGCATGTATTACTTGATTGTGATTCCGTCTGATTCTCTCCATCAATATATCATTTTCTCTTTTCATTATGTGCGAGAGTTTTCTGTATACAAATATTTTATGTTAAATATGCATATTTATTTAAGAAGTTATTCACTTTAAAGCTCCATTGAAAAGTTTTGGGACACATGCTCATTCACTGTTTATTCCTAAATCAAGGGTATTAAAAAGTTTGGGTTTTAAAATCCTGCTTTTGTTGGAATAACTGTCTCTAATGTCCCCAGAAAATGTTCTACTTGGTTATTTTCTGCTAGCAGAGGTGTAGGGATTAAAATGCATCCAGCAACAAGATCATTTGTGAAGTCAGGGCACTGCTCTACAGCTCAAATCTTTACCCCACCAGCCCACAACTGACATTAGGCATAGTGCCAAAGGGTTTATGTTTGCTTCACCAATCTTTTAACTGAACAATATTAATCATTCAGACAATGATGTCTGTTTAAATTAACATAAGCACAAACTGTGAGGGAAATGGAAATTGAAACAATTAATCCTATTTAAAACAATGAATCCTGTTTTACACTGTTTTATAACATTAATACATTTAATTGTTCAACCTGAATGTTTGTCTGTCAGGCAGCAACATGAGAGGGAGGTTTGTATTATTCTATTTCTGCAAGCACATCACAAACAGCAAAAGCATACCTCGGGCGACTCTGTTTGTGGCGTGCTTGCAGAAATGGCTTCTTTCACATCACTCTCCCATTCAGCTTCTCCTTGTGCACAGTGACACCATCTGCAGCAAGATGATGCTGCAGCTCTTTGGAGGTGGTCTGTGGATTGTCCTTGACTGTTCTCACCATTCTTCTTCTCTGCCTTTCTGATATTTTTCTTGGCCTGCCACTTCTGGGCTTAACAAGAACTGTCCCTGTGTTCTTCCATTTCCTTACTATGTTCCTCACAGTGGAAACTGACAGGTTAAATCTCTGAGACAACTTTTTTGTATCCTTCCCCTGAACAACTATGTTGAACAATCTTTGTTTTTAGATCATTTGAGAGTTGTTTTGATGAGCCCATGATGCCACTCTTCAGAGGAGATTCAAATAGGAGAACAACTTGCAATTGGCCACCTTAAATACCTTTTCTCATGATTGGATACACCTGGCTATGAAGTTCAAAGCTCAATGAGGTTACCAAACCAATTTTGTGCTTCAGTAATTCAGTAAAAAGTAGTTAGGAGTATTCAAATCAATAAAATGATAAGGGTGCCCATACTTTTGCAGAGGTCAAATTTTGGTTGAATGCATGTTGCACATTTTCTGTTAGTACAATAAACCTCATTTCAATCCTGAAATATTACTGTGTTCATCAGTTATTAGATATATCAAACTGAAACGGCTGTTGCAAACACCCAAATATTTAGAACTAAAAATGATTAAGATTAATAGGGGTGCCCAAACTTTTTCATATGACTGTAAGTAATTTGTCAGTTTAAGATTTATTTATAATTTAGTTATGAGGTTTAAGTTTAATAAAATCTTTTTTTTAAACACTAATGAGGTTCACTAATGAGTTTTCCTTTTCTATACTGCATCTATATATTTCATATATTCCAGAATTTAAACACTTTTACTGCTGAGAGAAATCATTTATAATAATGTGTTTAAAACCTCTATACAGTACTGCATTCTATGCATCATACAGAACCTGTGGGCCACGCACACAATACGAGAGGTCAAGCAGAAGAAAAAACACTTAATGCATTTATTTTTCACACTTTATTTATCTGATTACAAGATATTATAAGAGTACAATAATGATAAATGATTTAACAAAAATCCATAACATGTAGGAGTACTTAAATATATGTTGGTGTAAATAGCAATCATTTCTATTCTAAAGCATTCACCACCATTAATCATAAACATTCAATAATTAATAATAATTTCTATTTTTTCTGATTATGGTACTCCTTACATAATCTAAAGCATGCCTGAGGTTTGATACAATATATGGTTACAATATTTAATTTCCAAAAGTTTAAATATTACTCTTCTTATTTTAATGCATGTTAATATTATGGAACTATAGCAGTGAGTTACAGATCATGCTACCATATTATATATGTATAAATGATGTTCAGGCAGACTGAACTGCCTGTAGATTTAATTATAATCTGTGACATTCTACTGTACTTGTTCTGTGGTTTTCTCCTCAGTATAGTAAGATGGTTTATGGTTGTAGTTGATGATGGAAAGTAATGTTATGTGTTGTTCAAATACAGCCGAGTTTCATTTTGCCAGGTGAGATCCATGAGATTTTGTGTTTTCATTTGTGTCAAAACCTGTTCTGTAAATACCAGACCTGTTGCAGTTTATTTATTTATTCCTAAACTTGCAACTGCATCAGACTGAGTGAACCATTTCCATTCAGATGGAATCTTTCCTCTTCCAGTGAAGGTTTTGATGTGGTAATTTTCAAGGTTTTCCTGGAATTCACAAACAAACCATTTCCAGTAGACCAGCTCAGAAAAATCAGGAGAGATGCTCCATTCAGCGTACTCTCCTCCTGCAGTCCAGAGCATTCTGTAAACATTCCAAAACGGATCTCTTGCTACTTTTCTTGTACAAAACTCAATAGTAAATTCTTTTGTGCCTCTAAAATGCCTTCCAGTCATTCCACTTGAGCGATGAAATTCAGCCTGGTGTTTTTCAGTGTGATTTTCTTGACTGTTGGTACAGATGGCTCCACAGAAGGGACACTGCTTCCAGCAGCACCTGCAGAAGTGTTTAATCAGAATCTCCTCAGGCTTTTCTCTGAACATCTCCTCTCTCAGATCAGAAAGTTTACAGAGGTTTACTTTTAGCTCTTCAACAACAACCAAGAGCTCTTTTTTTATAACATCTACAAGAATATCATAATCAATGACATCCTTAGTGACATCATCACTCAAGTGAACTCTGGTATCTCCTAACAAATATACAAGACTTTTGGAGAAAATGACCATCCATACATTCACATCTCCTCTGATGAGTTTAACTTCATCTCTGGCCATTTCTGCTACACTGAAGATAATTCTCTGTTTGTGGTCGATGTGTTCTTTTATTACAGAAGCTGCCTGAGGATTTTCTGCTGCCATGTACTGTCTAACTCTGTCTCTGATGAAATTTTCAAAGTGGATCTTCGGCTGGTTCATGTATGTTAAGAAGTTATTAAACTTCTCCTCCTTATCTCCCTCCTGCTCTGCCAGAGACTTCAGAATGTGTTTCTCCAGATCTCCTCTGTTCCCATTAAATGGAGGTTTTCCTCTCATCTGATCACAGATGAATTTAGCGGTCATGTTGTACACACTCTGCAGGATTGTTTCTTTCAGTTTAACACAGATTTGGTCTCCAAGCACTGCTGCAGATGTTGCTCTCTGATAGTAGTTCATGAAGACTTTAAAGTACTCAGCTTTTTTCTTTTCGAAGTGAAGAATTGGATCATTTGCTTCTCTGTATTTCCTGTGAAGTTCTACAAAGCGTTTCTCAGCTTGTTCACACACATAAAGAGAGAGATCAACAAAGAACTCTTTCTTAAACTCAAAGGAGTCACGTCTTGGTTTAAACTCCTGCACTAGTTGTTTGACATCTCGTACAATCTCCTGGATGTAGCCTGAGCTGTATCCCTGCACTGAGACTGGAAATGAATTCACTTTTTCTGTTGTTTGTTGGATGACTTTAGAAATCAGCTCTCGTATTGATGTCTGATCTTCTGGATTAAAAGACTGTTTCCATAAAGGAACAGGTCCCAACTTGACCCTTTTCATAGAAACATAACTGCTGTAATCAGCAACAATGGGAATCTTTCTGTACTCTGCTCTCTGCTTTTGATCAAGAACAACACCATATTCAGAAAACCCCTCCCCCAAAATGTTAATGACATCATTTGAGATGTTTATATCTTTGATTTTTGGAACATCTTTAGTTAATTCAGAGACCCACTTTCCCCACACTGAATCAAATTCTGCTTCTGGATCTCTGTTTTGACTTCCAACTTCTTTAAACTTCAAAGCGAGTTCTTTACTCTTTTCAAAGAGGGTTTTCTCATGATTTTTCAGCTGCTGATCCAGATTTGTCCGAATGCTTTTCTGTTTGATGTTTTCATCCAGTTTTCTTTTGGCCTCATCTATGAGGTCATCATGGAGGTGTTGTATTTGTCTCTCAAATCTGTTTTTCCACTGAATCAGAGTTTCCTTTTCACTGTCTTCTTCAAAATAGTTTTTAAATGATGTTTGAACTTTCTGCAGGGTTTCTGAAATTTCTCTCATCAGCTCTTGTTTTCCCACTGTTTCTACTTTTCCACTGGAGATTCTGTTCAGCATCTTGTCTTCAATACTCAGCATGGCTCTCCTGAGACTCCAGGTCCATTTCTCATACTCCTCCTCCAGTTTCCTGTACACTGATATCTCCAGTGTGTTCCTGAAACTGAAGACGAAGTTTTCATTCAGCAGAGCCTCCCAGAGATCTTTCACTCGCTGCTGAAACTGTGATAATTTCATGCAGTTTGTTTTTGATGCACGAGAAACAATGTCTCTCTTCAGCTCCTGAACATTTTCACTGTAGCGTGGGTTTGGTGGAGCCATGGGTGGGCTGCCCTCCCAGAGCTGAGAAAAGTACTTCACATCCTTCTGTACATCAAATGCAATGATATCACTGAAACATTCTGCATCATAGACTTCATCTTCTGCAGCTAACTTGGTCATTTCATCCAGTTTCTCCTGTAATCGTCTTCTTCCCTCCATGTTTTTCTCTCCAGCTGCAACATCAGTAACATTCTGATGAACAAACACACAGCTGGGATTCAGTCTGACCTTCTTCATCCTCATAAAGGCCTGAACAACAATCTGAAGGATGTCCTGCATCTCTGATGGGTTTTCTCCAAAGATGTTGATCAAAGTCATGTTTCCAAGACCTACAACAAATGTTGCCAGTTCATTATCATGATGTAGGGTGTCTGTTCCAGCCAGCTCTAAAGCTCTGAGACCTTCAGTATCAACAACCAGAATGTAGTCAAATTTCAATTCCCCCTTCATCTCCTCAGACACTTTCACCAGCTGCATGAAGGCTCCTCTGGTGCATCTTCCAGCACTGACTGCAAACTGGAGTCCGAACATGGCGTTGAGCATGGTAGATTTCCCTGAGCTCTGAATTCCCAGAACTGACAACACAAAGACTCTCTGGTCTCCCAGTTTTCTGATGACCTCATCCAGAACTGCTGAAACCCAAACCAGAGGAACATGAGCAGCATCACCGTCCATCAGCTCCATCGGGTGGCCAGATATCATGAGTTCAGCAGCAAGTTCAGGAAGGTAAGAAGGATCTCCATCATTCACTCTATCCTCTCTTCTCTCAGAGACTGAAGCTTCATAAATCTGACCCATCTCTCTCAGCATATGCTCCAAACCGAAGAGGGCAGAGTTAAGCTTGTTGGAGATCTTTTCTAGTTCTAGTTGTTCATCTTTTAGTTTCTGTTGAGTTTCTTTATGTGTTTTCTTTTTTAAAGCCAGCAATTCTGACCATTTTTGGTCGCACTCCTGAAGGATGTCTTTAAGTGTGTCTAAAGTAAAGTCATCCAGCATAATTGTCATCCACTTGAGAAAATACTTTTTCTCACTGTCTGACAGTGACCTTAAACTTCCTACAAACAAGCCCATGAGTTCACTAAAACCATGACTCTGCTGTTTCTTTCTTATTTCCCTCAACTTCTTTTCTTTCATGCTTTTCTCTATTTCTGCAGTCTCACTTTTGAGTTGTCTTAGATCTTTGTTATTCTGGCTCCAGTCATGCCACAGTTTCCCCTGGCAGGGGAGATACTTTTCTTTGACTGTTGATGGATTCTCTCTTTTCAGGAATCTCATCATCTCTTGTGCAGCTTCCTTTCCTCTCTGACAGTCTTCATTATTCTCATCCACTTTCATCTCTGAGTGTTCTGCTATCTTCTCCAGACTGAAAGTCACAGGCTGTTCTGAGAGGCAGTTCTTGATAACTTCTCTAAGAGCAACAGAAACATCAGACTGGTTTCTGTCCTTCAGTGATACTCTGTATTTTCTTTCCCCAATCTCAGATACAGCATCATCCTCATCATCTTCATCATCATCCTCATAATAATCCTCTTCATCAGTCAGAACAACAATGAGAGGTTTTGAACCCTCAAAAAGCTCTTCTACAATGACCATATTCTCATCAAGTTGAGGTAATAGTACAACATTCACAGAGGACATTTCAGTAAGAATCTTTCTCTGAGTCTCGTTGATGCTGGAATCTCCATGTAGATTACAGAACGCTACACAGTCTGAGAAATGATCAGTGCTTTTCCCAGATGGGAGGTACCAGGCGATCTCCACCAATCCGTCCATCAGTAGACGTTTTCTGCTGCTGCCTGGACAGTCCCTGTGGAAGAACGTGTCATGCTTCTCATTGATCAGCCTGTTCATCAGCTGAGACTTGGATGAAGAAATGGAACCAATCCTGAAGAATGCCACCATTGGAGTTTGAGCTTTGTACATGGGCAGGGTCTTACTGGTGACTGTGCCTGAAGTATCTGTGGTCTTCCAGTACTTACTGATCTGGTGCATCGTCCACAGTGGGAATTCAATATTTCCAGTAAAAGGATTTGGAACCAGCAGAGGAACTGCATACTGACACTGAGAGAGCTTAGTTACCATGATCTGCTGAAGGAAATGATCTGCACAGAGAAACACTGCCATCTGAACATCCATTGGATGAACTCGAGTCCGTTTGTTTTCTTTTTTCTTTGCAAATAAGCTGCCTTTTCCAGCTGTGTGTTGAGACTTTGGTATTGGTCCTTCAGTTTCAACAGAAAGATGTTTTGCTGTGTAATCTATTCTGAGAAGCCTTTGCATGAAAGTGTGAACCAGATCCTTCTCAGTTTTGGACTCCTTGTTCTGTATTGATGAGGGGGATAATTCCAGGAAGAATCCTTTGGTGAGTTGGTTCCGAAAGTTCACATCTAGGCCAAGCCTTTCAAAGAGGTCGTCTATTCGTCTGGATATTCCGTCCTTAAAAAAAAAAAAAAAAACAGAACAAAGCAATTTATTAAATATTTATACTGCATGCATTATATGTGAATCTTATTTAGATAAATTGTAATCATTCTATTGAATTTGTCTTTTGGAATATTAAATGGGATTGATAATTAAATTTCCTCAATCAATATAATATTTATGTTTTATCTTTACTTGGGAAACTGGCCAGGAATGTTTAAATGGTGATAACCTATGAAAACTGTCAGGAACCGAGCCAATCAGAACCTGGTATAGTAAGGCTCATGTCCGTTACTTTTTGTCGGACTTGCGTCTGTATTTTCTCCTCTTGATGATGACCTTAGCTGCTATAATCTCGAGAGTGCAGGCAGCTGCAGTGTATAAGAGCAGACTCTGGAGCTGCTTTTCCTGGGCTGCTCGAGCTGAGAGACAGATGTGTCGACAGAGCTTACTCCTCACTGGCTAGAAACTACGCCCACTCCTGTGACCTAGTTTCTAATAATTCTAAAATGTAAATCTCCACCACATCTCAGAGAAATGTACCTTATAATAAACTTGTGATGATTTAATGTTACTTTTCATTTAATTTTATTAAAATTTTATTTATAATATTTATTATTTTTTCCCATTTTCTCCCCAATTTACATGGCCAATTACCCAACCCACCAATTTGGATTCCACCTATAAAAATGTGCAAAAAAACTCACTTGCGCACAAACTGCAGCTGCAGAAGAACTGTGAATTAGAGAGGAAAAAAAAACTAAAGCTCTTTTCCACCAACATGGAACAGGTTTTGTTCGGGTTCACGCAGCAAATGTTGAACCGTTCTATGCATTTCCACCAACAAAAAAAAGGTTCTTAACCAATTGAGATTTTTGCTTGAAAATGGCTAAAAGAGTAAATACATATACAGTATATTTTGAGAAAATATAAATCTATTCTAGAAGACCCTGAAGTAAAATAAAAGAGTTTCAGTTACAACCAATCTCTTTGCAACCAATGAGCCTTAACAAGTATTCTGGGATCTGTTCTCTTTCATCATAAACTAAACTATTGATTTTAGTAATAAGGACTACATTTTAAGCTGCTACTTCTGAAACTCACGATTTTTAGTGACTTATTCATAGGTGTGGATTCCAGGTCAGCAGCTGTTACGTCTGTATCATACAGTGGAGAGGATGTGTTAGGATCAGGGCATTTTCTCTTCCTGAGATCTAATTTAAGAGCCTCAACCATGTGCTCTTCTGCCTGTTTTGACAGTACCTTTATATGTGCATGCATGTAATTTATATGTTCATTTATCAATATATTTATTTCAACATTTATTCATATATTTATTTATTTCTACATTTATATGTGCATTTATTTATTTATACTTATGTCATTTTTGGTCCTCCACAGTTTACTTGTTTAAAGAACAATTTGAAAATCTGCTCATAATGACCTGATTTTCAATGTTTGTGACTCTCAGGTTAGGTGAGTTTGCAGTCAGGTTGCAGCAGTTCTTGTGGCTGTGGAACAGTGTGTAAGGGAAGGTTTAAATTACCGCAAAACGGAAGTGTCCTAGGAACAGCTACGTCACTTCCTGTGCTCATGAATATTCATTTGAAACGGTCTATAATACACATTTCTATTGCATTTCCTATAAATCTAAAGCTAAGGTAATGTAGGTAAGCTGCAAAAATAAGAATAATAAATCACTCTACTTTGTTTAAATTGTCTAGGCCTGCATCATAGGTGGGAAAGAAAAAAATTCAGCTAAAATTCGGCCTAATTCAGCGAAACACTGAAGAAGGAAGGTGCCTGCCTGATGACCCCTGAGAAGAGCTTGCACTGAAGTTTGTGTTAGAGTTTGGATGAAGGGGATTGGTGTGGTCCTGCTCATGTAATAATTTGTCTCATGAGTTTTTGTAGACGTCTGAGTACTTGGCAGTTGAGGCACGGACCATGAACATAGTTCGCTATGCTTCTGGATTCTTGTCGAGCCAGTATCAGATGGTAGTGGTTGCTGTGTTCTGCTCACGCAACTTATAATGTGATTTATTGTGTGTGATTGTGCTTAGGTAAGTGTGTTGTTGCCATAGTTAAAGGAAGTGAGCTTAGATTAAGGAGGGATTCTGTGTGTTCATAGGTTATTTTTTGGTAGGTCTGTTACTTGGCAGTTGAGGCAATGGACCATGAACATAGTGTTAGGCTGTGCTTCTGGATTCTTGTCGAGCCAGTATCAGATTGTGGTGGTTTTGCTATTGTTGTTAGTTGAGTGAGTAGTAGATCCTGGCTGAGCCCTATGCATAACCCCAGCTGTTAGGTGCAGGATTTGTCAATTTCCTGTATTATATTACTAGAGTCTCTGTAAGACGCCAAATCCCCAGAAGGTGGGTAGTGCAGGTCCAGAAAGTTTTGTTGGCTGAGCCACAGTAGAGCAGCCCAGGCAGTTGGAACCAAACCTCGGAGTGGATTTTTACTTTTAACTTGTGTAAACAGAACCGGTCTAAAAACACACCTACCTGTCTCAATTGTACTCAGCTGGTGGTGTTCCATAGACAAATTCTAACCATTTGTTCCTTAGCTCTGAATTACTGGGCAAAGCATATAACACTAATGGGACATTTGCACAAATAACACAGGAAGAAAGTGCCATGCTGTTCCTAGCACTGTTAGCTCCTAACTGACAAGACATGTTGGCTTCAGCCCTGCCTGTGAGCGGTCACGAGCCAAGGTGCCACGAGCGGTCACGAGCTATAAATACTAATTCACAGGTTGACATTGATATTGAGCTTTTCCCGATCGACTTGTTTTTCTGAGGATTTTCTTTTACTAGCTACAACAGACAATGGAGGTTGAGAAACATCCATATACAACTCAGAGAAACCTATAGTATTTTACAAAGAACAAGAAAACGTGCATTTTAATGGAAGGACACCTTTAATTTTTGCATGAAGGAATATCCTGCATTGCAGTCATATGTCCCATGTCCCACATGGTCAACTCCTGTAGTTTGGCCTTCTCAATACAGGGAATGAGCCATCATAATTAAGTGATCATTTTCTGTGATAACAGTAGTAATTCTTTAATAGCGTTCTAAATATAGAGTAAAAAGAACAAATTGTTATGATTTAAAGGGCCTTTGTTTGAAACTGACCTGTCATAACAGGTGGATTAAAAACAGTACAAATATAGAGTGAAAGGTATTTGTGCATTTATTTATTCATTCGTTTGGAAATGGATGCTGGCTTGACCACAGTTCAGACCAGGGCTTCACATAATCTAAGAGGTTGCACAACATTTGCTGAAAATAGCTGGAATCTCTGCATTCTCTGCTCTCTCAAACATTTACAGCAAGAAGGAGCCTTTTGTTTTCGATATAAAAGCCAGTAAACCCACACTGTAAAAAAACAACTGTGAACATTGCTCATTGAAATGATAATGTTTATGTTGGTTTTAGAAACACAGCGCTACAGTGAACTGTGATGCTTACAGCCATGTCTTGGGAGAAGGGTAATGCTGCAGACCGGAGTCCCAGTGGGCGTGGCTAAAGGTTGGAGCATGTGTCAGTCATTTTCGACTGCAGCCAATCAGATGCTACGCTTTCGTTGTCAATCACTTTTTATTAAGCCAATCATCAGACAGACCAAGCTGTCCTTCATTTTTTACTGCAGCCAATCACCTTAACAGATCTGTCAAAAGAAGGCGGAAACTGCGTTACTACTGGTTAAACGTAGCGCGATTTAAACTTCTGAACAGCGGTGAAGCTGAATGTGTATAAGTGTTTTACAAAATACTATATTAACAGTTTAAACACATTTATGTGCTATTATAGTAAGTCCTGCCTATATGCCGCTCTTTAACAGAAGTAACTGAATGAAAACGTTAGAAAAGCCCTGACTTTAGATATTTTTAAATCAAAGATTAAAATACTCGTTTTTCTGGAATGGCACTTTTGTGACAAAAGTGCATGTAAATAATTACATATTTTTTCTATCAGGAAGTATTGTAAGTGTAAGCATTTATTTTATAAATTAACAAAAATAAAAAAAAACAGCAACTAATTTAAAGCATTAGTCTGTGTTTTTCAGTTGCTATAAGACTCTTATCTGACTGACAGCGGTTTTAACCAATCAAAGCTTTTTAAAATGGCTTCTGCCCCCTTGTGAATAATTATGAATAATTATAGACACCCAATATGCAATTTTAAAGCTTAGAATTTTAGTTTTTCAGTTATCTAGCATATTTAGCTGTATATCCTTTCAGAAAATAAACATTTAGTTCGAAATATGCCTTGTTACCATATTTGCGTTTTTTGTACGTGTTATATTCAGTGTTGGGCACGTTACTTTGAAAATGTAACTTACTTCTCCAAAAAGAGTTACTAACGGAGTTACTCCACTATAAAAGTAACTAGTTACCAGTAAAAGTAACTATTGCCTTACTTTTATGTTATTCGTCTTTAAAAAAAAGAACAAAAGAAAATAAATTATGTAATTACTATTATTATTAGAAAAATAACAAGTGAAATATAAACCCAAAATGTTGACAAAAATATAATCTAACGAATTAAAAAAAAAAAGAAACGAGAAACTCCACCCAACCAAAGAAAATTACTAAGACTTGTAATACTGAAAAAAAAAAGAAAATATGCTTCTGGGGATGAAATTAAACAAACCAAACCACACTCAAAGGAAAAATGTATATATAAACAAAACAAAAGAATGGACAGAAACAACAATGGTATTAATATAAGAGTTTAACAGCTGGATTAAACAGCTTCACCAAGGAGGAAAAGAGAACACAGCAGCACCACAGAAACCAGAGCAACTTTCTCCTTTGGAGAAAGAAAATACCATTCCAAGTTTAAATCTCTATAATATCTAACCAGTGAAAGGGAACAGTTTATAATTTTATATGGTGATTCTTTATGGATCTGAAAAGAAAAAAAAAATAATAGAAAATCGGAAAAGCGCCTAAAAAAAATCCTGTTTTTTTACCATATGTTGACCATTACATGTTCAATTAAATAATTTTAAGTGTTTTCAATAAATTTTGTAGTAATATTAATTCATAAAATTATTTTTTTTACCTTTTAAATCTTTATCTGATTTAAATTTGAATGAAACATGTTTAAGTGAAGGGTGTTCTGTTATCTTACCAACATATACTTGAACTTATATGCAAGGAAAAGGCATTGTAAGAGCTAGCTGCTGTTTCATTTATTCAAATTCCTCCTCCATGGAAAAAGTGGGCCGGATTTGAGCATGAAACTCCCGGGCTGAAAAAGGGGCCCACTCCAGCCCTGCAATTGCTCCTGACCTCCTTCCTTTCATCACTCCATAATTAAAACCTCTTTATCATCTGGTCATGTTCCATCAACCTTTAAGACTGCCAGAGTGGTCCCTTTTTTGAAGAAACCAACTCTAGACAGCTTGGATGTTGGCAACTACAGGCCAGTTTCTCATCTCTCTTTACTTTCAAAAATCCTTGAACGCTCTGTCTACAACCAGCTATCTCTTTCTCACTTAGAACAATCTTCAGGACCCTGACCAGCCTGGCTTCCAACCTGCACATTCTACTGAAACTGCCCTCATTGCAGTTACAGAGAAGCTTCATGCAGCAAAAGTTGTCAAACTGTCATCAGTTCTGATTCTTCTTAATCTCTCTGCGGCTTTCGATACGGTCAACCACAAGATCCTCCTGTCCATCCTCACCAGTCTTGGAATCACTGGCTCTGCGTGGTTTGCATCGTGGAGGACCGTTCCTACCAGATAACGTTGCAAGGGACAACTTCTGCTCCCACTGGGGTTCCACAAGGCTTGGTGCTTGGTCCTCTTCTTTTCTCACTCTATACTCGCCCTCTGGGTGAAATAATATCTTCTCATGGATTCTCATACCCCTGCTATGCTGATAATACTCAACTAATCCTTTCTTTTCCTCCTTCCGACACTCATCTCAGCATGTCTCACCCCCATTCTCATCACCTGAAACTCAACCCCAGGAAGACTGACCTTCTATTTATCCCAGAAACTACAGGTCTTCATCACAATCTCTCCATCTCTTTCAATAACTCACTGGTCATCCCTTCGGCAGAAGCATGATGGGTGTGACCACTTATCATCCTCAAGCCATGTTGCATATCTGACTTTGTCATGCAGATTTCTCCTGCATAACATCTCAAGAATTTGACCATTTCTCTTTCAGGAAGCCACATAGGAGCTTGTGCAGTCTCTTGTTATCTCAAGACTTGACTACAGCTACTCTCTACTGACTGGTCTTCCACTGCACTCTAAAAAGTGATTCTGTGTTTTAGTCAGTGGAAACTAATATTATTAAGTGGAGTGAACTTATCGGCCAGTATAACTCAATAAAATGAGTTCAGAGAACTTCAACCTGAAAACTTAAAAATGTTGGTTGAACCAATGAAAAAATGTGATTTGAACCAACTTTTAGTCACTACCTGTGTCAATGCTCTTTCTAGAGTGTTGGTTCATGCAGCTTTCCTATAGGCTCCTGGCAACATATATCTGCATATTGGGTGTGGCCTCTCCCTTACTTACCATCTTTGTGTTGTCTGTTGCCCAAAGCTACCTTATCCTAGGCGTGCGATATTATAATATAATTTGATTGCCAGGCCTCAGTGTTTGTGGGCTGTAAGAGCACATTAACTTTATTCTGTGTTTCTAGTGATCACAGTTTGCTGGCTTTGAGCTACAGAGTTCACTCTTTGCTGAGTTTACTCCAGTATTATACTGTCAGTATTTGCAGTTAAATAATAATATACCAAATATGTTGAGAATACCACATTGAGTTAACTCAGCCTTTTAAGGCAGCAGGAGAACTTATATTGCTGAGTTTAAACAACTTGAAATGTTTTACATTGTACTTTAAAATTATGAAGCACGTAATTAAGTTGGATAAACTGGATAATTTAAGTTGATTTGCCTTAAATTTAAGTTGAGATAATGAAAACTGTCAACTTGAAAGTAATCAAATAATTACGTTGAGCTAACTTAAAGGAATTGTGTTGATCTAACTTGTTTACTTAATTTGTAAAAACTTAATTTATTTATTTGTTACCAATTGAAGTAATTTTTTTAAGTTGGTCCAACAATTCTCTTTTTTCAGTGTGTGAGCCACCAAACCCCTGCAACTAGTTCAGAATGCAGCAGCACGACTCATCTTCAATCTTCCACAGTTCAGTCATGTGACTCCTTTGCTGTGTTCCCTCCACTGGCTTCCTGTTGCCACACGCATCAGATTCAAAACCCTGATGCTGGCCTACAAAGCCAAAAACGAACTAGCTCCTTCATACTTGATGGCGCTGATGGTCAAAGCCAGATCTGTACCAAGAGCACTTACCTCTTAGAACAGTACGGTTCGGCTCAAACCACCATCCCTCAAGACGCACAGAAAACAAACATCCCGACTCTTCTCTGTGCTGCAGGACCAAGGTGGTGGAATGAACTTCCACTGGGTGTCATTTGTGATTTTTAAACGCCAAATGAAGACTCATCTTTTCTAAGAGAGCTTAAACTAATCTTAGATATGGATATTTTGAAGCAACAATGAAGCACTGTTGTAAGTCACTCTGGATAAGGGCATCTGTTAAATACCTTAAATGTGACTGTAATTGTGTACACTGTATATTGTGTATTGACAGTAATTAATGTGTACACTGTCTGTATACTAGTGTCCATATATAGAATAGTCAGCATATTATTGGAATACTGTGTACACTGTATATTGTGTATTGACACTAAATATTGTGTACAGTGTCTGTATATTAGTGTATAGTATAGTATATTATGGTATAGTATAGAATTTGCATATTGTGTATTGACAGTAAATAATGTTTACAGTGTCTGTAAATTAGTGTCCCTGTATAGTATAGTATAGTGTAGTGTAGTATAGTAAGCATATTATTTGAATATTGTGTACACTGTATAATGTGTATTGACACTAAATGATGTTTACAGTGTCTGTATATTAGTGTATAGTATAGTATGGTATAGTGTAGCTCAATTTTGGCCTACATCTTAAAATGTGTCGGTTTATTTATATGTAAATACTACCCTCCCTGAGATAGTTTCATCAAGAGGCCAACAGTACATTTTATTTGTTACAGCACTTCCAGTCAGCCAGCTCACTTTATCATACCAGAACAGCTGAAAATACCTGTTACTTTTCCCCACCTTTTACACCAAATTAATCTGAGCAGTTGATCTGCCCTGCTGTTTAACTCTAAGTTTTACTTTGTAAGGAAGACTATCAAATGGCTTCTCCAAAATCCGTCCACAACATTAAAACTGTCTGACATTATGTGCAGCTTGCTACCTAGCTAGCGACTAGCGCGAGGCTAGTGTGAAGTGTGTCCGTCTGTGAGTGCTTTGTGGAGGGGCTCAGCAGCACCCGCTGGACAGAAAATGCGATAAAAGTCAGAAAGAGTGATACAAGTCAAAAAGAGTGATAGAAGTCAGAATGAGTGATACAAGTCAGAAAGAGTGATAGAAGTCAGAATGAGTGATACAAGTCAAAAAGAGTGATAGAAGTCAGTCTCCAAATACAAGCAGCTACAAAAAAACACCAGAAATAGAAGCTGGATTTGTCGCTAGTCGTTTTTAACAAAGAAAATGTAACTAAGAGGATTAGGAAAGTCTCCGGTTCAACGCAGAACAGAATGAAAGTTAAATGCTCCCAGTATATATTTAATCACTTATTTTTTACATTTTAGGGGAAGCTGAGCTTCCCTTGCAGTCTTAGAGCAATCGCCTCTAGTGTACCATGTATATTGTGTATTACAGTCCATGTATAGTATAGTATAGTATAGTATAGTATAGTATAGTATAGTGTAGTGTAGTATAGTAAGCATATTATTTGAATATTGTGTACGCTGTATATTGTGTATTGACAGTAAATGATGTGTACAGTGTCTGTAAATTAGTGTCCATGTATAGTATAGTATAGTATAGTATAGTATAGTATAGTATAGTATAGTATAGTATAGTATAGTCAGCATATTATTTGCATTTTGTGTACACTGTATATTGTGTATTGACAGTAAATGATGTTTACAGTGTCTGTAAATTAGTGTCCATGGTATATGGTATAACCAGCATATTACTTGTTTGGAAACTATTTACACGTTTTTTCTAGTACTAGAGAGACACCAGCAGTTGGAACCAAACCTCTGTGTTTCCCAACACCAATACCAACAGTTCTGCTTCTGATTCTGAATGACACACAAGATCAAATAAGCTGCAACATCCAACAACATTCCCAGTGTGAATAAAAGACAGATACAGTCTAAAGATAAAAGAGTCAACAGAATAAGAAAGGAATTGACAGTTTTAGAAATTCCCTTGAAATAGAACTGTTATAGCATCAACAGAAAAGTGCATAAGAAAAACAAGCTACGTAATTTACCTGGAATTTCCCAACACCTCTCCTGCCCTGGTGATCAGCGGCCACTGAAGTGTTCCCATGTTGAGAGTGTGTCAGCTGAATGCTTCTTTCATCTCTCGTGGATGGAGTTGTTTGATTGAGTGGATTAGTTCCTCCTGGGCATGAAAGAACAATATATTGATAAATAACAGCTTCAAGATGGCGTGTAAACACAAATAATTGAAAATGTAATTGAAAATATGATTGTTTGTCAGTACATTTTTCCTGATACACCAGAGCTTAAAGTGGAATAAAATGACCAGAGTGCAGTGCTTAGATCCCCACAAAACTCTCTCTATTAGTGTTGGTGTCATTTTGCCTCATTACCTTTCTTTTTCAGTCCCCTAAGTTCTAAGCATTAACAAGGTAAGCATTAACTACCAAGTAATTATTTTGGGTAACAAGCTGGTAAGTACCAGGACAGTCTTTGCGTAATTAAATGTCTCACAGGTTCTAGATACTAACCAGGAAAGTGTGAGGCACAATATACAGCCATTAATGTCTAAACCACCGGCAACAAAAGTGAGTACACCCCTAAACGTCCAAGTTTAGCACTGCTTGTCATTTTTTCCCTTCAAAATGTCACGTGACTCGTTAGGGTTACTAGGTCTCGGGTGTGCATAGGGAGCAGGTGTGTTCAATTTTGTAGTACAGCTCTCACACTCTCTCATACTGATCACTGAAAGTTCCAACATGGCACCTCATGGCAAAGAACTCTCTGAGGTTCTTAAAATAAGAATTCTTGTTGTCAAGATGGCCAAGGCTACAAGAAGATTCCCAACACCCTAAAACTGAGCTGCAGCACAGTGGCCAAGATCATCCAGCGTTGTAAAAGAGCAGGGTCCACTCAGAACAGACCTCGCGATGGTCGTCCAAAGAAGCTGAGTGCACATGCTCAGCATCACATCCAAATGCTGTCTTTTAAAGATAGGTGCAGGAGTGCTGCCAGCGTTGCTGCAGAGATTGAAGAGGTGGGGGGTCAGCCTGTCAGTGCTCAGACCATACGCCACACACTACATCGAATTGGTCTGCATGGCTGTCAGAAGCCTCTGCACACAAGAAAGCCAGCAAACAGTCTGCTGAAATAAAGGATTATTGGAACCATATCCTATGCTCTGATGAGACCAAGATTAATATGTTTGGTTCAGATGATCTCAAGCATGTGCGGCGGCAATCAGGTGAGGAATATAAAGATAAATGTGTCATGCCTACAGTTAAGCATGGAGGAGGTAATGTCATGGTCTGGGGCTGCATAAGTGCAGCAGGTGTTGGGGAGTTACGTTTCAGTGAGGGACACATGAACTCCAATATGCACTGTGAAATACTGAAGCAGAGCATGATTCCCTCCCTCTGGAAACTGGGTCTCAGTGCAGTGTTTCAGCATGACAGTGACCCCAAACACACCTCTAAGACGACCACTGCTTTATTGAAGAGGATGAGGGGAGCTCAGCTACTGTCACGTGGAGCTCTTTAACTGTACCGCGGAACTTTTTAACTGCCCTGTGAAGCTCAGTTGCTGTCCTGCAGAGCTCTTTAACTGTACCGCGTAGCTCTTTAAATGTCATGCGAAGCTTAGCTACTGTCATGCGGAGCTCTTTAAATGTCCTGCGAAGCTTAGCTACTGTCATGCGGAGCTCTTTAACTGTCCTGCGGAACTCTTTAACTGTACCACGGATCTCTTTAACTGTCCTGCGAAGCTCAGCTACTGTCCTGCAGAGCTCTTTAACTGTACCGCGTAGCTCTTTAACTGTACCACGTATCTCTTTAAATGTCCTGAGAAGCTCAGCTATTGTCCTGCGGAGCTCTTTAACTGTACTGCATAGCTCTTTAACTGTACTGCGTAGCTCTTTAAATGTCCTGCGAAGCTCAGCTACTGTCCTGCGGAGCTCTTTAAATGTACCGCGTAGCTCTTTAACCGTACCACGTAGCTCTTTAAATGTCCTGCTCAGCTCAGCTACTGTCCTGCGTAGCTCTTTGACTGTCCTGCGGAACTCTTTAACTGTACCACGGATCTCTTTATCTGTCCTGCGAAGCTCAGCTACTGTCCTGCGTAGCTCTTTGACTGTCCTGCGGAGCTTTTTAAACGTCCTGCGGAACTCTTTAACCGTTAAAGAGCTCCGCACGACAGTAGCTGAGCTCTGCGAGACAGTAGCTAAACTCTGTGGTAAAGAGCTCCGCAGGACAGCTTTTGCAGGTTTGATGTGGAAGGTTTGAAAGCTGACAGCTCTGTCTAGCAGGGCAGGCACATTTTGGATTGTATGAGGAAGTTATTGCCTTGTTATTCCATGTGCGAGCATTTTACTCAGTAACGGGGAGTTTTCCAATGTAGGAAGTAAATTGTGTCAAAATGTACTTGAGTAAAAGTAAAATTACCTATTTTAAAAAAGTGTCATGGCCAGCCCAATCTCAGACCTGAACCCCATTGAAAACCTCTGGAATATAATCAAGAGGAAGATACATGGTCACAAGCAATCAAAATAAGCTGAACTGCTTGAATTCCTGTGCCAGGAGTGGCATAAGGTCACCCAAAAGCAGTGTTGGGCACGTTACTTTGAAAAAGTAATTAGTTATAGTTACTCGTTACTTCTCCAAAAAAGTAACTGAGTTACTAACGGAGTTACTCCACTATAAAAGTAATTCGTTACCAGTAAAAGTAACTATGCGTTACTTTTTATTATTCGCCCGTCAAAAAAAGGAAATCAATTATGCATTTACTATTATTATTAGAAAAATAACAAATGAAAATAAACCCAAAATGTTGACAAAAATATAATCTAACAAATTTCAAAAAAACAAAACGAAATTCTCCACAGAACCAAAGAAAATTACTAAGACTTGTAATACTGAAAAAAACGGAAAAACACGTCTGGGGATGAAATTAAACAAACCAAGCCACACTCAAAGGAAATATGTATATATAAACAAAACAAAACAAAAACAACAATCTAATGACCGTAAAATGGCATTAATATAACAGCTTCACCAAAAGAGAATAGAGCTTAGATCGTGCCCAAAAAATCCGACCCAGCCGGAGCCCGTGCACGTTCTGCCCAAGCCCGAACCATGAACTGTCATTATGAGCCCGAACCAATCCGACCCATAAACTGTCTGTTTTCGGGCTGATTGAATGAGCGAAATATAATCAGAATTATGTTAATTAACACTGTAACTTAAAAGCATAGAAATATTATTTAATTTAAATGATTTTTAAGAACCGCTAAACACAGTGCTGCAAGTCAAACGCGGAGGCGTTCACGTGCGCCCAGAGCTACGTGATTACATTTTTCATTTTTATAATAGTTTAATTTTATTTATTTATTTATTTTTCTGTTCAGTAAGTTTTTATGGTGGGCTTGCTAGTTTCTATTAGTTTTCACACATCTCATCAGAGAGGTCACACATCTCATCAGAGAGATCAATCTAATAAACGTGAGAGAAAGAGAGAGAGAGATTTCTGGAATAAGCTACTCACAGGTAAATGTTCTCACACACTGTATCTCCTGTTTCTCTTTCATCTGCCTCGCACGCATATTGTAATCCAATATATAATTCTGCAGTTTCTCAGTGTTTTCTGTCGTATTTTGCGGCTAGAGCGCGAGCGCTTTACACAAGAACTAACAGACCACGAGGTGCCGTGCGCTCGGCACAACACCTCCCGCTGTACAACTCCGCTGTACAACAGCGCTTATAAATAAATTAAACACAAAAATGAGGGTATTCTATCAGTAATTTTAGTTCGTTTTAGTTAGTTTTATAAACACAAAATACAGTTCGAGGTAGTTGTTTTTTTCCTTTCAATTACCGTTTTTATTAGATTCAGTTAACACAAATGTTTTTTCACTTTCAGTTTTCGCTATTTCGTTCGCTTTAGTGAACAATAATAATTGGTTACTTAGCAACATTGTGATTATCACACCAGAGCTTTATATAAAATAAAAATAGGAGCCCGATTTCGGGTCGGTCCTCGGGTCAGGCCGGGTTTGGGCAGAGAATCTAAGCTCTAAAAGAGAAAGCAGCAGCACCACAAAAACCGGAGCAGCTAAAAAGAGCTTAACGTCCTTAATTCGGAACTTGGGCTGTCCACGGCAATCACTGAATTGATTAGAGCATGCAAATCGTCACAGTTGTGCCTCACTTCACCACGCCAAACCACAGGCACAGCGGCCAGAAGCTCAAGTTCACCGGAAAGAGGAGGGGTTAACCAGGGCAAAGCGAAATAAAAAAAAAAAGTTCATAGAGCGGCTAAAGTAACGTGCAGTAACGGGGTGTGGGAAATGGTAACTGCGTTATAGTTACAGTCAGATTAATTAGTTAGATTACTCGTTACTGAAAAAAGTAACAGCGTTAGTAACACTGCCCAAAAGTAGTGTGAAAGACTGGCGAAGAGCATGCCAAGACACATGATAACTGTGATTACAAATCTGGGTTATTCTACTAATTATTGGTTCTGAACCCTCCTTAGATAAAACTTTGTTTTGTATTGTTGTTTCTACATTAATATGAAGTTGTTTTCTTTGCATTATTTGAAGTCTGAAAGCTCTGCATCTTGTTCATTCGTTTGACATCAGTAGTTTATAGAATAAAACCACAAAGTTAATTTTACTCAAACATATAGCTATAAATAGTTAAATCAGAGAAACTGATTATTTTCAAGTGGTCTAATAATTTTTTCTAGAGCTGTATGTTCCTCAAAATGAAGACTGGCAGCTGAGGTAGCTTTTTGTATCCTTTCAATAAACCATGATGATGAACAGTCTTTGTTTTCACCTTGTTTTGAGGTTACCAAACAAATTGTGTGTTCCAGTAATTAGTGCTAATCAATGCACCTGCATGATTTTCTATAAAGAATTATTTGCAGAAAATGAGAAATGGTCAAAATAACGAAAAAGATGCAGAACTTTCAGACCTCAAATAGTACAAAGAAAACAAGTTCATATCCATAAAGATTTAAGAGTTCAGAAATCAATACAACAACCCTGGTTTTAAATCACAGTTTTGATTGGCATGTTCTCCTCCAGCAGTCTTACACACTGCTTTTGGATAAAATTGAAGCAGTTCAGCTTGGTTGATCAGTTCAGGCTTGTGTTTATCCATTTTCCTCTTGATTATATTCCAGAGGTTTTCAATTTGGTTAGATGAAAGAAACTCCTTATTTTTAAGTGGTCCCTGTTTTTGTTTCAGAGCTGTATATACTGTGGGTATGGAAAGTATTCAGACCCCTTTAAAATGTTCACTCTTTGTTTCATTGCAGTCATTTGCAATTTATTAAAAAGGAAAAACTGAAATATCACATGGTCATAAGTAATCAGACCATTTGCTGTGACACTCATATTTAACTCACATGTTGATCATTTCATCTGATCCTCCTTCAGATGGTTCTACTCCTTCATTGGAGTTCAGCTGTTCACTTAAACTGTTTGGACTTGATTAGGAAAGGCACAATGCTGTCTATATAAGACCTCAAAGCTCACATTGCATGTCAGAGCAAATGAGAATCATGAGGTGGAAGGAACTCTCCAAGGAGCTCAGAGACAGAATTGTGGCACAGATCTGACAAAGGTTACTAAATAATTTCTGCCTCCATAATTAAATGGAAGAAGTTTGGGGCGACCAGAACTCTTACTAGACCTGACTGTCCAGCCAAACTGAGCAATCGTGGGAGAAGAGCCTTCCCAGCTGTCCACCAACATCAACAGACGTTAAGTTCAGGTTAATTGTTGGTCATGATGTCAGATGACAAAAATGTTATGTCAGGATAACGTCTAATACTGTTACGTGGTTGCAGGGTTGGTGAGAGAGGTTTAGAAGAACCCAAAGATCACTGTATCTGAGCTCCAGAGATGCAGTAGGGAGATGAGAGAAAGATCCACAAAGTTAACTATCACTGCAGCCCTCCACCACTCGGGGCTTTATGGCAGAGAGGCCAGATGGAAGCCTCTCCTCAGTGAAAAACATATGAAAAAACACATAAAGGACTCCCACACTATGAGAAATAAGATGATTGAACATTTGGCTTTAATTCTAATCGGTATTTGTGGAGAAAACCAGTCAATGCTCATCACCTACCCAATACAATCCCAACAGTGCAACATGGTGAGGGCAGAATCAGGCTACAAGCGTGTTTTAAAGTGGGATGTTCATGCTCGGAAACCACCAAACCTGACTGGACTGGAGATGTTTTGTAAAGAATAATGATCCGAAATACCTTCAACCAAAAGCCAGAGTCTCATTTGAAGATATAGGAAGTGTTTAGAGGCTGTTATTTCTGTAAAAGGAGTATCTACTAAATATTGATGTAATTTTTCTGTTGGGGCCCAAATTTATGCACCTGCCTAATTTTGTTGAAAGAATCATTGCACACTTTCTGTAAATCTTCCCCTATATACACTTAGAAGACACCCACATTGAGAACAGTGAGAACATCTGGAGTGATGGGCAGCCATAGCTTTGGCTCTTGGGGAGCCTTGTTTAAGGGCCCAAAAGCGAGCACCAGCAAAAAAACAGATATCAAACTCACAACCTTGTTGTCAATGGCCTGGTCCTCTGATTTGTAAACATTTTTTATGGGACAACACAGAAGATATAAGACTTTGATACATTGTCTACATTCAAAATAATCTCCAAACCTTAACAATAGTGAGTAAATCCCTAAGACAAACTGTCAATAGGTTGTGTGGCACCATTATTTCCTGCACTGCCTTAACTCTCTTGGGCATGAAGTCCACTAGAGCTTCACAGGTTACCAAAGGATCAAGTCATATGTCATCTTGGAGGTGTGTTTGGGGTTGTTATCATGTTTGAATAGCGCCCTGCAGCCCAGTTTCCAAAGGGAGCTTCAGTATGTCACAGTACATGTTAGCATTCATGGTTCCCTCAATGAACTGTAGCTCCCCACAGCCAGCAGCACTCATTTAGCCCCAAACCATAACACTCCTACCACCTCCCATTTCTTTAAGCTCTGCAGCACTACTGGAAGGACTCATACGTCTACTTTTTTTAAGCCAACCTCTGTATATTACACTGAACATGTGGACTCAACTTCTTTGGTTGGCCTTGGCATATGTTGGCAATCTTCTTACAGCCTAGGCCATCTTTGTATAGAGCAAGAATTCTTTTTTTTTTTTCACTTATTTGCCATGAGGTGCCACACTGAACTTCCAGTCACCAGAATGAGAGTGTGAGTATATATAATCTTTTTCAGAGTTGTTTTTGTAGTGGATTAAACAGAGGATTCCTGCATCGCTTGGACACACACACACACACACACACACACACACTACCCCCACTTTATGGTCTATAAGGAACTTCAACCCCCAGAACACTCTAAAAGCCTTGGAGTTATCTTTTTCAAACAGCCTTAAATTTCAAAATGACATTTCCTGACTATTTCTTCACTCAGCCTCGCTCGAGAACCCTAAATGCAAGTCAGGGTAAACATTTTTAAATTCTTTTTTTGACATTCCTTCAGACGCTGTCAGTCGTAAATCTGGATTTAGGACCGTTAATGTTTAAACATCTGGAACTGTGCACAATTGTGGTTTTGCCAACAGCACAATCACCAGGACAAGGACGGGACTACGGGACTTGAGAGAGGGTTCAAAACTTAATGAATGCCTTGGAAATTGTAAATTCACCAAATATATTATACCAATTTAGGGGTTTGTGCTTTCTGCAACCCCTTAGAAATAAGATTCATGAAGTTAAAATGAATCCTCTTAGCTTGGAAATTACATTCCCAACACCAACTTCACCAACTTCCCCCACGGTCGTAAATTCCGACGACAGCCGCTTATCTAAACACAGCAGAGGGAGAGGAATTTCTCACTGAGAAGATTTTGCTTAAAATACATATATATTGACTATATAAAAAAGGTGTTTTATAGAATGTTTACTAGATAATGGTATATGTGTCTGGTATATGGTATATGTGTTTGGATGTGTCCTGATTAAATTCTCCTACACATTCAAGTCTGAATCAACAAGGTTTAACTAGCATTTGATAATTTAGCTTTATTTGGTTATCAGTGGTTTAACCATGTATTATCTTTTAAGTGATTTAATTGGGTTTAAATAATAACATGACTCTTGATCTCTTTCTGACAGAGTACCATCCATCATTGTATTCCTAAGATTATCTTGAGTATTACAAAACTGTTTGTGGGCAAAATATATATATATTACATTTATTGTGATTCAATTGTAAGATTGTGTTTCCTGAATTTATCATCACAAACTGATATGCTGAAAAATGTATTTTGATCCACTGTTTAGTTGAGTTTTCTTTTGGTTTGGTCTATTAGAAACATAGACCACTAGCTGAAGCATGTTGACCATGTGAGGAGGGGGGGGTTTATGGCCCTTTGTGAATCCCCACCAAAGTTTGAAATTGCTCCTAGACCAATCAAAACACAGACATTTGGGCCACAGGGCCAATCATAGCTCAGGGGCCAAACAGGCCACAGAGACTAATAGTTTAAACTGGGCAGACACAGTTCAGTTTCCAGTTTTAGAGTTTCGAGTTGGAGGAGTTTGCAGTTCAGTTCAGTTTGGAGTTGAGGAGAGGAGAAGAAGATGTAGTTGAGATGGAAAAAGGATAGACTGTTAGTGTAGTCATCTTAAGTTAGTTTTCTTAGACTAGTGCATTTAATCTTCAAGTATATTAATATTAGCTATCCTAGGTTAAATAACTAGGCTATTTTATGATCTACGGAGTTCTCCTGCTTGCCAAGATAGTTAATATAGTTCAGTAAACCAACTAGACCAACCGACGGATCACCGAGAGAGTACGCCAGCCGATCCAGCTCCAGGGAAGGTCTTCCCTGTGCAGAGACTAGAAGCGGGTGTCGTCCAGGTGCGCCGCTGGCCCACAAGAGCACCATCTTTACCCTGCGGATGGGTCCACACCGGACCTTCTAGGGGTGCAGGATGTCAGCCGAACAAGAGGTTTAAACAGCGGACCGAACCGATGGGGACCCCCCTTTGTAGACGTCTCAGAGTAAGGCAGTTTGGGTATTTCTCTCAGTAATTGGTGTTTGGTTGGTCAAGTCTAGTTTGGTTATTGTTCTTAACTCTCTTCTTAGTATAGATTAATTTTTAGTTATTTGGCGAAAGGGATGATCTTTGTAGGCCGTAAAATATCTTACTTATCTACTTATTTTAGTGTTCTCATTTGATTAGTTTGACCTCATTACATTTAGACCCTTATTTAGAAATATTCACTTAATAGTTCTATTAATCTTTATTCCTTTCATACCAGTATTATAACATGTTTGTTCTTTTATTTCTCATTTATTATTCTACACTATGATTTGATATATAATGGCTACATTATGACTTTTTAATGAATTATTTACTCATATCTGTGTGATTTAATAAATACTTTTATTTTACAAAACCTGTCATTTCAGTGTGTTTTTCTGGATAACTTGGTTATGAAAATTTCTGTCACCTGTAGAAACCACACCCTGAGATGTCTTGTGTTATTAATTAATTTGATTAATTAATTAATTAATTAATTAATCTAATTAAATTAATTTAATAACTGGCGCCCAATTAAAAATATTTCAACATCTCAATTAGCACCAGGTATTAAACCACTGAGCCGCTACATAATTGGCTCGCCAACGTGGGGCAGGATTATATTCTTATTGGTTCTCCGCCGCGAGACCAGAATATATACACATTTCATAACCAGTTCCAGAAAATAGCGCTGTAAGTTGCAGAATAAAGTGTATTTTGTTGTTATTATTAAATGCGTTAGCTGCTGGCTAGCTGGCCTAGCTGGAGTTAACTGCATAAACCCAGCGTGTTAGAAACACACGTGTTTTTGTTTACAATTCAGGACTGGACAGTCCCCTGTCTGTGTCACGCGCACAGTCCCCCGCTGTGTGTGCGTCGCCCGCACGGTCCCCTGTGTGTCTGTATAACGTGTACAGTTGTGTGCGTGGTACGTGAGCGCTCTTGAAAACATTACTCTTATTTGTAAAATAAGCTTGGTTGACACACCGCCGTGTGTGGGCAACCTTAAACCCGGGTGTATATACGTGTATATACGTGTGTACTTACATAAAGTTCGAACTGTTTCCGGTAAAATAGACATATTTTGCCAGTGTTGATCTGATAAGGCCTTCGCGCAGCTTTGAGTCGCGGATCTCCGGCTCATCGACTCCGCGCTCCAGTTAAAACTGACGGTTTTTGCGCGAAATCCGTAAAATCCTGCAGTACTGGACACTTCCACGTGCGTAAAAGAGTAGCTAACTTTTACGTAACACCACCCTGAGTGGCAGGAAGTTTATTGTGTGCGTGATTAAACTAACCACGCCAGGATGTAAATCCTCTTTGCTCATCTTGTGAAGTGTGTTGCTGCTGTGTTAAACTTTCGGACAGCCGTGTCCTTCTCCTCTGCTATTCACAGTCGACTGAGTCAGTCAAATCTGCTGACCAGGTCCCAGACCCAAGGGGCGGTCCTTAACGTGGCATCATCAGTGGGCGTGACCACTCCCACCAGTCGGCCTCTGCCACCATCTGGTGGACAGCCTGACTATTTACACTCAAACTCAAAGGGTGTTTTACTACCCCTCACCACTAGGGGGGGGTACACTGCCACATCGCCATCTGGTGTTTGATTTGGTTAACTGCATACAGTGCAGAAAGGTGCATTTCATTTGTTTGACCACCAGAGGGAGCCACTTAGCCATATAGCTGTGTCGCCACCTGGTGTTGTACTTGTGTAATTGATATCATCCTGTAGAGTGCATTTAGAGTTTCTGTCGCCAGAGGGTGCCAATTTCAAACAAACTTTTCGTTAAGTTAATAAAGGGAATTTGCATTGTGGTTTGGTTAAATGGTTTCTAAATAAGTAAACAAATATCAAATAAATGAACTGCATTCATTTAACCGGTTTATATTAAATAGTTAAATTTAAGTTTCAGGTCTGCTCTCTCAAACATCACTCTTTATGTTACATTGAACCAAGCTAAATAGCTATCTCCATTGAGTAACTAATCACAACATAAAATAATTAACTGGTCATTTTAATCAATTTGATTAAGTAAAGTTAATTAAAATTTTGTTAATTAATTATTTTCAATTTAATTCAACCATCTTCAAATAAATTAAGCTTAATTATTGATCGATTAAGATCAATTATTAATAACTGATTGAAATTAATTAATTAATTAACCATTAAAAAAAAAAAAAAAAACAAAAAAAAAAAAAAAAAAAAAACTATCCAGTTATCAGTTACTCAACCATATACCCAGCACACCTGTGCTTAATACATAGTTAAATTCTCCCATTCTGTACATAGTTAATAACTATACCCATATTTAGATTTAGACATTGTGTATAGTGCCCTACAGTTATTAAACTGTTCACTAGCATCACTGACAACAAATCTAACTATTCTTTTAAAATTAATCTACTAATTGTAACCTTAGGTCGCCCACTTTTAACAGATTTTCTTCTTAGAAAAGGCACAATGCTAATTGACTCGAACATAAAATAAACTTGTTTGTCATCAAAATTGTTTGATTCCACGTGCTTTACGTAAATCAAAATGTGTGCCACCGAAAAAGCTCTTTTAGAGCTTACAGCTGGTCTACCCCCAGGACTTACCATCCCAGTCCAACAAATGGACAGTGGGGGTCTCCATGCACTAATTGCCAAAAGCCTCAATGAGTGTGTATCTAAAATCCTTGAGGGCAAGCAACAAGTGGATCCGATTTCCCTAATACTGTGGAAACAACTGCTGTTGTCACAGGATCAACTTGCTGCTTCCTCCAAAACCATTCAAAATCTCCAAGCAGAGATTGTGACTTTAAATGATAAAGTTGCAGACCTAGAGAACAAAACTGTACAGTCTGAAATGAACCAAAGAGACCTAAAAACCGAAGTGCAGCTGCTTCAAAAGGAAGCCAACATAGCTACCCAACTTGCAGCTCAGTCACAGGAAAAACTAAAACATGCTATTGCAAAACAGGTTGAGCTACAAACTGAATTAGCACATGCTAACAATGCAGTCAAATTAACTCGAGACCAAACAGAGTTAACATTTGAGCTGATGATGGAGGGAGACTCCCCCATCAATCCAGCTGGTAAATCAGGAACCCATGGGGTTCCTGATCTTAAGCAACAACCATCCACAAATACATTCCCTCTAGTCTCCCTTAAAGGTGCTGAAGCGCCAGTAGAACCAAGGTTCACTCAGCGTTCCCAGCCATATGGGACCTCTGTGCTACCTCAAGCACCCTCTGATAGAGATTTGGACAAAATTGCGCGTAACATCCCACGCTTTGAACCAGAACCGGACGGTTCTAATGATGTCCACCAGTATCTTCGCGACATTGACTTCTTCTTACGCCGTTTCCCCAAGGCCACGGTAGATGATAAAATCTACCTCATTAAGGTGTCCTCTAGTCGGGAAGTTGGACGTTTCATTGAGCGCCAACCACCCCAGGTTAAGAGAGACTATCCTGCTCTTTGCAAGGCTTTGGAGAATGAGTTCTCCAACCACCTTGTTCAAACCGGCCTTGCTGCAGCTCTTGCAATAAAGCAGAGTCGCCAGGAAACACCCCTACAGTACTATCACCGCCTCAGGCACGCTTATTTCGGCTATAGAAATGAGCCTGGAATGGAGGAAGAGGAAGTTTTCAAAACATTGTTCGTGAGAAACCTCCATCCCTCCACCAGTCACTCTTTTGGAGTCGCAGCCTGCCCTCGTACGCTAACAAGCCGGCAGCTGCGTGATTTGGCTCTCAGAGGATTTGCTAAGTTCCAACAAAACATTAATAAAAAATCAGAGTCAAATGACGTCCTGATAATTAATGAGCAGTCCTCCCACGTCAAGCAAAAAGGGGCACACAAGGCTCCAATGCCACCTAAGACCCAGTTAAACCACAAAAACCAGAGAGTGTTCCACTCTTGGCGTCGCTCGTCCCTACATTGGGCCAAGCAAAGTGACCAAAAGCCCTCCTATCGAAGGAAAGGTAGGATAAAACGCAGTTGGAATGGCAAACACTCACAGCACCATGCTCGAGCACAGAGCTCCAGCAAACTTCAATCTCCGCTCAGGAGAAAGAGCCCAAAGCACCACAAACGTTGGTGTCCACCTAAAGGGCACAAGCATGAGAGATATCCAACTAACCTGAGCACTAAAGACGGCAGTCTGCTCAGACAATTTCGTGACGAAATACGCAAGCAGGACAATGCTGAATCTGAATTCTTGCCAATTGTCCAAGCTCCTGATCAACCTGCTTGGGGGGGTGCGAAATCCATCCACCCCAATGCAGCCTGGGTTGTACAGCCAGACGCTGAAAACAACCACACTGAGGAAGCTCCTTCCCTCAGCCTGGAGGACCCAACACCTAAACAATTCTTGGGTTTCTTAACCGAGAAAGGTTCAACACCAAAATTCTACCTAGCCACCTGGCTGGAAGATGTGTTCGGGTATGAAGCTCTTTTGGACACGGGGTCAGACATTTCTTTAATGTCAAATTCACTTTTTGACCAGGTGAGGGCGACAGCCCGCCGAAACAACAAAGAGATACCTCTGAAAAAGTGTGCTCTTCACCTTCAACCATATTCGCACACTGGTATCACTCTGCATTCTGCAGCCCTGGTGCACGTTGCCATCGGTCAAATGAGCCTCACCCATCCAATTCACATTTCTCCATTGGAGAACGTCCCATTGCTCTTTGGCAAAGACCTCCTTGACCGGTTCAAACCATTGATTGACTTTCAGCATCGTAGAATCTGGGCACAGGTTTGCGAACCCCTGCCCTGTCCTAAGGCACAGGATAGAGTTCAATGCTATCATGTTGCTAGCAACATTGAGCCACACAAGCTCATTGAACCTTCAAATTCCACGGGAATCAATGAGAAGCTCACTGTCAGGGTTCTGAAACCACCATCCTCAGAATCCCCTACCATGATTCTAAAACAAAACACCTGTTCATGGGCATTGACTCCCTCTACGGCTGTAGATGAGTACAACCCAAAAGCTGGAAAGTCATTCACTCTTAACACAACGGTCAACGGTGAAATCTTTGTTCCATGGGCTGACAAGTCAGCTGTTCACAGACCACCTGCAGGTTCCTTGCCACGGACTAACTGTGATCCTCTGTTCGTGCACCAAAAGGATTGTTCTCTTCTTGTTCCTGCACCAGTGGTTCCAGACAAACACAGTCCCTTGGATTCTTATGAAGGTAAAAACATTCCCACCATCTACACAGATGGATGTGCTTTTCGGAATGCTCAAATCAAATGGAAAGTTGACATGACAATTGGTGCATGTGACAACACTTCTTTCAGAACACTGGCATTTCACCTTGATCCACTTGCCACGTACTGTGCGTCTTTCAGGATGCTCAAGGGCCTGTTTGTTTATGCCCCAGATACACACGCTTCATCTTCATTCGTGGTGCCTCAGCGCCATGGGGGGGAGAGCCTGGCCCAGGCCCTCGATCACCCATGGGTGGACCACAAAATGATGGGGGAAACACACCAAGCATTCCCACAATTGACATATCTGCCACTTGTTGGAAAAAGGCTAGTGTGTTTTCAGCCCCAATCTTCAGAAGATCTGTGTGGTATATGGCCAATTCCACAAATGGATTGGGTCGAAAGACTCATGAAATTTGTCCGAAGGAACAAACATCTCATCACTGTGGCAGGTGCATTTGCCAGATGGGGGGGACGTCCCCCAGACCCTATTGAAATGGCTCAGGCCACAACTTTTTCGCTGAACCACACTTTCTCAGGTGTTGGTATATCTCACCGTTCTAGCGGTGAACTGCGGAAACACCCAAAACTGGGAAAAAGCACGCTTGGATACCAACCATTGTGCTACACTGCTGACAAGCTACTGGTGAGGTCCCAGCACAGCACTGGCAAAACAATTCGCGAGCTCAGGTCTCATTGGGTTGGTCCTCATGCAGAGGCAGACAAACTGCCTCGCATCTGGAACCAGATCCCGCATCGTCAGTGTTTTATTAAACTGATTCTCAAACAAGTTCACTGTAACCCAATTAAACTATGCAAAAGCCCCATGGGACAAGTCGGGACCAATAATGCCCTAGGTTAAATCATAATACTGGGCCAAATACTTAGACACACTGAGTGTTCATTGTCCACCATTTTCTGGCCTGACGCAATTGTTAAATTGAGAACGTACCACACATTCATTGTCTGGAACTCACCTATCCGAGTAGCATAACCCACAACAAATTGGATATTTTGTTAAACCTAGAGTTTGAATCACCATTTCAAACCATTAGCATAGCAGTATAATAAATACGTGGAGAAGGGGGGGTGCCAATATTTTTTTTTCTCCTCTCTTCAGGTGCCCAAAACATATTTTGTTTCCCTTCTGACTACGTTTGCTCCGCTATATTGTTCTCAATTGTTGACTAAGTAGTGGCTAATTATTGAAGCATACCTTATGGGTAGGTTGTCTTGATAGAGTTATAAAGGAACAAATAGCTAGCAAACTATTTGTGACCCTTTCATATGCTTGTTGCCACACTATCACATTAAATTAACTATTCTATTCAGAACCAAAAGCCAATAGCTACAACAAAAAAAAAAAAAAACTGATCATCAGAGAAATTGTATATCCATTAGACCAAAAACTCTGTCAGCGACCTTGTAGTAGATTGTCTTAAGAAAGCATGACCAACAAGACACCAATTGCATGAAAGATGTACCCTAACATGCTCTGTCTACAGAAATCCACGTTGACATCGACCGATGACCCAACGTCCAGTGGCCCATCGATCGATGGGGGGGGAATGTAGTGGATTAAACAGAGGATTCCTGCATCGCTTGGACACACACACACACACACACACACACACACACACACACTACCCCCACTTTATGGTCTATAAGGAACTTCAACCCCCAGAACACTCTAAAAGCCTTGGAGTTATCTTTTTCAAACAGCCTTAAATTTCAAAATGACATTTCCTGACTATTTCTTCACTCAGCCTCGCTCGAGAACCCTAAATGCAAGTCAGGGTAAACATTTTTAAATTCTTTTTTTGACATTCCTTCAGACGCTGTCAGTCGTAAATCTGGATTTAGGACCGTTAATGTTTAAACATCTGGAACTGTGCACAATTGTGGTTTTGCCAACAGCACAATCACCAGGACAAGGACGGGACTACGGGACTTGAGAGAGGGTTCAAAACTTAATGAATGCCTTGGAAATTGTAAATTCACCAAATATATTATACCAATTTAGGGGTTTGTGCTTTCTGCAACCCCTTAGAAATAAGATTCATGAAGTTAAAATGAATCCTCTTAGCTTGGAAATTACATTCCCAACACCAACTTCACCAACTTCCCCCACGGTCGTAAATTCCGACGACAGCCGCTTATCTAAACACAGCAGAGGGAGAGGAATTTCTCACTGAGAAGATTTTGCTTAAAATACATATATATTGACTATATAAAAAAGGTGTTTTATAGAATGTTTACTAGATAATGGTATATGTGTCTGGTATATGGTATATGTGTTTGGATGTGTCCTGATTAAATTCTCCTACACATTCAAGTCTGAATCAACAAGGTTTAACTAGCATTTGATAATTTAGCTTTATTTGGTTATCAGTGGTTTAACCATGTATTATCTTTTAAGTGATTTAATTGGGTTTAAATAATAACATGACTCTTGATCTCTTTCTGACAGAGTACCATCCATCATTGTATTCCTAAGATTATCTTGAGTATTACAAAACTGTTTGTGGGCAAAATATATATATATTACATTTATTGTGATTCAATTGTAAGATTGTGTTTCCTGAATTTATCATCACAAACTGATATGCTGAAAAATGTATTTTGATCCACTGTTTAGTTGAGTTTTCTTTTGGTTTGGTCTATTAGAAACATAGACCACTAGCTGAAGCATGTTGACCATGTGAGGAGGGGGGGGTTTATGGCCCTTTGTGAATCCCCACCAAAGTTTGAAATTGCTCCTAGACCAATCAAAACACAGACATTTGGGCCACAGGGCCAATCATAGCTCAGGGGCCAAACAGGCCACAGAGACTAATAGTTTAAACTGGGCAGACACAGTTCAGTTTCCAGTTTTAGAGTTTCGAGTTGGAGGAGTTTGCAGTTCAGTTCAGTTTGGAGTTGAGGAGAGGAGAAGAAGATGTAGTTGAGATGGAAAAAGGATAGACTGTTAGTGTAGTCATCTTAAGTTAGTTTTCTTAGACTAGTGCATTTAATCTTCAAGTATATTAATATTAGCTATCCTAGGTTAAATAACTAGGCTATTTTATGATCTACGGAGTTCTCCTGCTTGCCAAGATAGTTAATATAGTTCAGTAAACCAACTAGACCAACCGACGGATCACCGAGAGAGTACGCCAGCCGATCCAGCTCCAGGGAAGGTCTTCCCTGTGCAGAGACTAGAAGCGGGTGTCGTCCAGGTGCGCCGCTGGCCCACAAGAGCACCATCTTTACCCTGCGGATGGGTCCACACCGGACCTTCTAGGGGTGCAGGATGTCAGCCGAACAAGAGGTTTAAACAGCGGACCGAACCGATGGGGACCCCCCTTTGTAGACGTCTCAGAGTAAGGCAGTTTGGGTATTTCTCTCAGTAATTGGTGTTTGGTTGGTCAAGTCTAGTTTGGTTATTGTTCTTAACTCTCTTCTTAGTATAGATTAATTTTTAGTTATTTGGCGAAAGGGATGATCTTTGTAGGCCGTAAAATATCTTACTTATCTACTTATTTTAGTGTTCTCATTTGATTAGTTTGACCTCATTACATTTAGACCCTTATTTAGAAATATTCACTTAATAGTTCTATTAATCTTTATTCCTTTCATACCAGTATTATAACATGTTTGTTCTTTTATTTCTCATTTATTATTCTACACTATGATTTGATATATAATGGCTACATTATGACTTTTTAATGAATTATTTACTCATATCTGTGTGATTTAATAAATACTTTTATTTTACAAAACCTGTCATTTCAGTGTGTTTTTCTGGATAACTTGGTTATGAAAATTTCTGTCACCTGTAGAAACCACACCCTGAGATGTCTTGTGTTATTAATTAATTTGATTAATTAATTAATTAATTAATTAATCTAATTAAATTAATTTAATAACTGGCGCCCAATTAAAAATATTTCAACATCTCAATTAGCACCAGGTATTAAACCACTGAGCCGCTACATTTTAATTCAGCCACACTGGAGAATTTTCAAACATGAACAGCAATGCTTAAGATAATACCACAGCATCTTTGACTTGGCCGCACAAAAAACTTTTGTTGTTTTTGAGCCATTCAGAGTTAGACTAGATGGTCTGATTTTGATCATTGTCCTGCTGCAGAACCCAAGTATGCCTGAGCTTAAGGTCATGAAGATGAATTCTGGTTGTCAGCACTATTCTTGCGTATATTTGAAAACATCCTATCTTACTAAGTTATGGATATATTTTCTGTTTCATATGTAAATGTTTTTATGGCATTTTGACTGATGAGTATTTTTTCTGAGGTATGTGCCCTGTTGATTAGGTATGTGCACTGCCCTGGTAAACTGATAATACAGGGGAGGGAAGGAATACCTCTGATAACACATGTCTTGATAAAGTCTAAAACTTTTGCATATAAAAGACACTGTTTATATTTATGCTATTTATAAAAATGTCCCCTTAATTAATTACATGTTTTTGTGCTGCTCTTGTTTATTTGTTACAGTGCTGTGAAAAAGTGTTTACCCCCTTCATGCTTACTTATTTGTTTGCATGTTTTAGATCATCAAACAATTTTTTATATTAGTCAACAACAACAAATGTAAACACAAAATTCAGTTTTGAAATGAAGGTTTTTGTTATTAAGGGAGAAAAAAATCCAAACCTACATAACCCTGTGTGAAAAAGTGTTAGTTGAAACATAAATTACCTGTGGTTTAGTTTAATGTCCTAGTTTTTAAATTACCGTCATTGGAGCATTAAATTTACAGGCACTGCGCACGGCGCTGCGTGTGACATAATCCCTGAGTCGCATCAGTGAGAGCAGTCAGAGCCATTATCCACAAATGGCCAAAACATAGAACAGTGGTGAACCTTCCCAGGAGTGGACGGCCAAACAAAACGACCCCAGAAGTGCAGCGGTGACTTATCTAAGAGGTCACAAAAGACCCTACAACAACTTCCAAAGATTTGCAGGCCCCAAAATCAGCATTCATGACTCCACCATGAGAAAGATACTGGGCAAAAATGGCCTGCAAAGCATTGTGCCAAGACAAAAAACACAGCTGAGCAAAAAGAACATTTAAGGCTCATTTCAAATTTGACAGGATTTTGCTGATGATTCCCAAGACTTTTGGGAAAATATTCTGTGGGCTGATGAGAAAAGACATTTTGAAGGGGGTTTTCCATGACATCTCCTGTTAAAGGATCACCAAATTTTGGAAAAATAACATCATACCTTTATTAAAACATGGTGGTGGTAGTGTGATGTCTGGGGCTGTATTGCTGCTTCAAGACCTGGAAGATTTATTGTACTAAATGGAACCAAGAATTTCTCTGTACACCAAAAAATCCTAAGAGAGAATGTCTGGCCATCTGTTCGTGACCTCAGTCTGAAATGAACTTGGGTTCTGCAGCAATGATCAAATACATATCAGCTAGTCCATCTCTGAATGGCTGAAGAAAAACTAAATAAAGACATTCGAGTGTCACTGACATTGACCTGAATCCTTTTGAGATGTTGTGACATGACCTTCAAAATGCCGTTCATGCTCGAAAACAATCCAGTGTGGCTTAATCACAACAATTCTGCAAAGATGAGTGGGCCAAAATTCCTTCACAGCAAGTTACTGCTCATTGCAAGTTATCACAAACGCTTGATTGCAGTTGTTGCTGCTAAGGGTGGCCAAAGAATTACCACTTTTTCACACAGGGTCGTGTAGGCTTGAATCTTCTCCCTTAATAATAAAAACCTTCATTTAAAAACTGTGTTTTATGTTTACTTGTGTTGTTTTTGACTAATATTTAAAAATGTTTGATGATCTGAAACATTAAAGAGTGACAAATCATGAAGAGGGCAAACACTTTTTCACACCACTGTATTAACCACAATTGGTCTGTTCCTCACTTCTTATACCTCCTTTAAAGAGTTTCTGAGACAAACAAGCTCGTCTACATTATCAGAATTAGTTGCTGCCCTCTTGTTTAGTAGTATGTTACCAGGTCAAAAACTTTCAGGTAGCACTTAATAATTTAGTTCCAGCTGTGATCAATCAAGCAATCACTGCTTGAGGTGAGAATACAGCCTTTGTTTAGTAGGGGTCGGCCATATTTTAACGTACGCAATAATATCGCCAACATTTTTTAATATTGTGAATGATATTATACCCTGAAATATTGTTCCATATCATCCACCCCTAATTATCACATCAGGGGAAATACTTTTCTGCTGTTTAGTTCTCATTTTCTATTATATATCTACTAGAGACATATTATATCTGTTCAGTATCATTTATTTTACTTTATTTCTAAATATATATATATATATATCTCAGTTAGGGGTGTGACATAAATCGTATGCAATAATAGAATGAAAATTACACTGAAAGTGTACAATTTAACACTAAAAAAGTGCTGATTTAACACTGGTAAAATTACTGCGTGTGTGCTGTAGCATTTAGCTTACCGGTAGCATTATTCTAATTACGACTCCTAAACAATTTAGAGGATCAAGTGATGTTCAGGAGTAAAATGTACACAGAATAAAATGTAAAGAGTTCCAAACATTTACTACAGAATGTGACAGCGGCCAGTTTTTGAAAAGCCCATTCGAACAGCATGTTCAGAAATGGGGCTGACTACAAAATTACAACACAACTGCAGTGGTATATGAGCTTTATGCTGCCAGCAACTACATAGTTTTAAACTATACTGCTCTGCTTCTGATATAATGTTTCTTTTATATTGGATTGTGCTTTGTGCATGTTTGCCTCTATATAATAAAAGCTTGCATATAGATCCCCCATACTTTTTTAAAACCCTCTTGTACTGCATCATTACAGCTCACTTTTGCTTTCGGTCACAATATTCTCCTGTAAACTGTGATTTTTGGGGGTGAAAACACACTGAATAATGTATTAATACATTCACCACTTAGTTCCATAGTAAAACTCAAGAAGTACTTCTGTACTACTATTCTGCTTACTACTACAACTCTACTATTGTATGCATGAATTATGCTATAGTATAATCTAAATACAATGTAATATTAAACACATTCATTGCACAAATAATTAATTTAACACAACAAAAACATTTTTCTGTACATTTCAGAAAATATTCTCTGAATTTACTTACGCATGTTTGCTTTAATTTTCTCCATCAGGCTGCTGACTTGATCACAATGTTGGGTCTGGATGTTGTTGAAGACGTGGTATCTGTTGTTGAATCTCTGTATGACTTTCTTCAGGTCATCAGCCTCTTCTATTAACTGTTCTATAGACAAGCCCTCACTCTCCAGCTCATCTCCTCTTGTGAAGAGGATCCAGATGTTATGATGGAGCCACTTTGGAACCAACTTTTCAATCAGCTTAACTGTTTCTTTATCTTCTTGAGTGAATCGGTCGATCTTCATCACCAGCAAGAACACAGTGGTGACTGAAGAGTTTAACTGGATAAGAGGATGACATTGCTTCACGACGTCATCATTGCTTCCTTCTGAATCAAAGAATCCTGGTGTGTCGTATACTGTCAAAGTCATTCCACTGACACACGCACTCTCCCATTGAACTAAAGATGTATGGTTTTGTGAAAATGTTTTTTGTCCTAAGAGAGTGTTACCCGTAGCACTTTTGCCAGAACTCGTTTTTCCCAGGAGAAAAACATCATAGTAAGATGTCGACATGCTCTTGTATTTTTGGATGTACCTTCAAAAATAGAAGAAAATCAGAATATGTCATGCATATTTGGGTTTTTGTTATTAATCATAAGACAAAGCAAGAAAACAATATGTAAAACCATAAAAATGCATTTATGTAAATTTTAGTTTGAATTCCTGCCTCCTGACCACCAGACCAGTTAGGTAACCCCCTCATCCTCTTTTATCTCTTGATGTAACAGAGAAACCAAACTCAGCTTACCTTTGAGCAGCAAAGTGTTCTTTGCCCTCAAAGCGCCATAGTATTTTTCTTTGCATTTCATTGCACCATGGGATTTTATCTATAGAGACTGTGCCTTCAGTGCTGCTGTTTATTAACGGCCTAATTGTATCCTCTGTTCCCTCTTCATGCCAAATCAGCTAGCGTTAGGTACCATATGTATTTGGACAGTGACACAATGTTCATGATTTGGGCTCTGCATGCCATCACACTGGATTTAAAAGGAAACAAATATGATGTAACTGATATTTACACTTTCAGGTTTAATTAGACGTGCTAAACAACAAAAAAAAATCTTATGAAACGTTTAGGGATAACAACCATTTTTCTACAAAGCCACCTCATTTCAGGGGCTCAAAAGTAATTGGACTAATTATCTCAAAAGCTATTTTATATACTGCATAAGCTATTTCCTCATTAATCCATCATCAGCTAAGCAGGTAAAAGGTCTAGAGATGATTCCAGGTGTTGCATTTGCATTTGGAAGCTGTTGCTGTGAACCCAAAACATACGGATAAAGGAGCTCTCAATGTAAGTGAGGCAGATCATTATTAGGCTGAAAAAATAAGAAATCGATCAGAGAGTTAACTGAAATGTTAGGAGTGGTCAAGTAAGCAGTTTGTTACAGTCTGGTAAAAAGAGTGCAGTGGTGAACTCCTGAACTGAAAAAAAACTGGACCTCCACAGAAGACCACAGTGGGGGATGATTACAGAATCCTTTCCATGGTGAAGAAAAAAGCCAATCACAAGGTGTATAAATATCTTAGTCTACCATAAAGAGAAGACCTTATGAGAGAGAATTCAGATGGAACACCACAAGGTTCAAATCATTAATAGAAAGGCCAGATTAGACTCAGATAAAACTAAAGAAGCCAGCCCATTTCTGGAACCGTGTTCTTTGGACAGGTGAAAATAAGACCAACCTTTACCAGATTGATGGCCAAAAAGTTCGATTTTGGTTTCGCCTGACCACAGCACCTTCTTCCACATGTTTGGTGTGTCTCCAAGGTGGCTTGTGGCAAACTTTAAACAAGACTTTTTAAGGATATCTTTGAGAAATTGCTCTCTTCCTGCCACTCTTCCAGATTTGTGCAGTGTACAACTTATTGTCGTCCTATGGACAGAGTCTCCCAACTCAGCTGTAGATCTCTGCAGTTCATCCAGAGTGATCATGGGCCTCTTGGCTGCATCTCTGATCAGTCTTCTCCTTGTTTGAGCTGAACGTTTAGAGGGACGGCCGGGTCTTGGTAGATTTGCAGTGGTCTGATAATCCTTCCATTTCAATATGATCGCTTGCACAGTGCTCCTTGAGATGTTTAAAGCTTGGGAAATCTTTTGTATCCAAATGAGGTTTTAAACTTCTCCACAACAGTATCTTGGAGCTGCCTGATGTGTTCCTTGGTCTTCATGATGCTCTCTGAGCTTTAAACAGAACTCTGAGAATATCACAGAGTAGTTGCATTTATACAGATACTTGATTACACACAGGTGGATTCTGTTTATCATCATCAGTCATTTAGGTCAACCTTTTTGTAAACTCAGAGTACATTGAGGGTGGCCCTCATTTACAATGTAGGTGGATCATTCAGAGATCCTCACTTCTGGAGTGGGTTTGCTGCACTGAAAGTAAAGGGGCTGAGTAATATTTCACTTTTCATTTTTTTGTTTCTAAAAATAGTTTAAAATATCCAATAAATTGTGTTCCACTTCATGATTGTTGATTCTTCCCAAAAAAAAAAAATCAAATCTTTATGTTTGAAGCCTGAATTAAGGCACAAGGTTGAAAAGTTCAAGGGGGTTTAATACTTTTGCAAGGCACTGTATATTAGCATTACCAACCTTTTCACATCATGTCAACCCCACTCAATTCAAACAAGTGTAAAAAAAGCAAACTAACATTCACTCATTGTTTCAAATATTCAGTTACAAAGCTGGTAGCAGCCAAGTTAACTTTACATAGCTGATGCTGAGCTAAACATGTTTGCTTACTGTCTGACCACTCTGGGTGAGTTTTCAGGTGCCTGATGAAATTTGATGTGGTGGAACCAGCATCCTTGAAGTTGATGCTGCAGACTTTGCAGTCTGCACTTCTTCTGTTGGTGACATCTAGTTTGAAATTTTTTAGCCAAATGTTTTTACAAAAAGGTATGCCGATCAACATTACCCCTTATCTGAGAGTCAGACTGAGACTAGTGCGTGAGGCGTGCACCTGCATGATATGTTTACCACGATAAACAGGAATAAAACTTATCCCACATTTCAAAGTTTCCTCAATGTTCATACAAAAAATAGAAAACATACTAATTGTTCACAAGTCTAAAAACATGAGTCCAAGTCAAGTCTGAAGTCTGTGTGTGTGACTTAAGTGCAACTGGGGTTCAAGTTGCTGTAGGAGCTGTAGAAGCAGTAGGTGCTGTGGCAGCTGTAGCAGCAGTAGAAGCTGTAGGAGCTGTAGAAGCTGTAGAAGCAGTAGGAGCTGTAGGAGCTGTAGGAGCTGTAGGAGCTGTAGCAGCTGTAGAAGCTGTAGAAACTGTAGAAGCTGTAGGAGCTGTAGAAGCTGTAGAAGCAGTAGGAGCTGTAGGAGCTGTAGCAGCTGTAGCAGCTGTAGAAACTGTAGAAGCTGTAGGAGCTGTAGGAGCTGTAGAAGCTGTAGAAGCAGTAGGAGCTGTAGAAGCTGTAGAAGCTGTAGAAGCAGTAGGAGCTGTAGGAGCTGTAGGAGCTGTAGGAGCTGTAGGAGCTGTAGCAGCTGTAGAAGCTGTAGAAACTGTAGAAGCTGTAGGAGCTGTAGAAGCTGTAGAAGCAGTAGGAGCTGTAGGAGCTGTAGCAGCTGTAGCAGCTGTAGAAACTGTAGAAGCTGTAGGAGCTGTAGGAGCTGTAGAAGCTGTAGAAGCAGTAGGAGCTGTAGAAGCTGTAGAAGCTGTAGAAGCAGTAGGAGCTGTAGGAGCTGTGGCAGCTGTAGGAGCTGTAGGAGCTGTAGGAGCTGTAGCAGCTGTAGAAACTGTAGAAGCTGTAGGAGCTGTAGAAGCTGTAGAAGCTGTAGAAGCTGTAGGAGCTGTAGAAGCTGTAGGAGCTGTGGCAGCTGTAGGGGCTGTAGAAGCTGTAGGAGCTGTAGAAGCTGTGGCAGCTGTAGGAGCTGTGGAAGCAGTAGGAGCTGTAGGAGCTGAAGCTGTAGGAGCTGTGGCAGCTGTAGAAGCAATAGGTGCTGTGGCAGCTGTAGAAGCTGTAGGTGCTGTGGCAGCTGTAGAAGCTGTAGGAGCTGAAGCTGTAGGAGCTGTGGCAGCTGTAGAAGCTGTAGAAGCTGTAGGAGCTGTGGCAGCTGTAGAAGCTGTAGAAACTGTAGGAGCTGTAGAAGCTGTAGGAGCTGTAGAAGCTGTAGAAGCTGTGGCAGCTGTAGAAGCAATAGGTGCTGTGGCAGCTGTAGGAGCTGTAGGAGCTGTAGAAGCTGTAGAAGCTGTAGGAGCTGTAGAAGCTGTAGGAGCTGTAGGAGCTGTGGCAGCTGTAGAAGCTGTAGGAGCTGTAGGAGCTGTGGCAGCTGTAGAAGCTGTAGAAGCTGTAGGAGCTGTAGAAGCTGTAGAAGCTGTAGGAGCTGTGGCAGCTGTAGAAGCTGTAGGAGCTGTAGGAGCTGTGGCAGCTGTAGAAGCTGTAGGTGCTGTGGCAGCTGTAGGAGCTGTGGCAGCTGTAGCAGCAGTAGGAGCTGTGGCAGCTGTAGAAGCTGTAGGAGCTGTGGCAGCTGTAGGAGCTGTGGCAGCTGTAGCAGCAGTAGGAGCTGTAGGAGCTGTGGCAGCTGTAGGAACTGTAGAAGCTGTAGAAGCAGTAGGAGCTGTAGAAGCTGTAGGAGCTGTGGCAGCTGTAGGAGCTGTGGCAGCTGTAGGAGCTGTAGAAGCAGTAGGAGCTGTAGAAGCTGTGGCAGCTGTAGGAGCTGTAGGAGCTGTAGAAGCTGTAGGAGCTGTAGGAGCTGTAGGAGCTGTAGAAGCTGTGGCAGCTGTAGGAGCTGTAGAAGCTGTAGGAGCTGTAGGAGCTGTAGGAGCTGTGGCAGCTGTAGAAGCTGTAGGAGCTGTAGAAGCTGTAGAAGCTGTAGGAGCTGTGGCAGCTGTAGAAGCTGTAGAAGCTGTAGAAGCTGTAGAAACTGTAGAAGCTGTAGGAGCTGTAGGAGCTGTAGAAGCTGTAGAATCAGTAGGTGCTGTAGGAGCTGTAGAAGCTGTAGAAGCTGTAGGAGCTGTAGAAGCTGTAGGAGCTGTGGCAGCTGTAGGAGCTGTAGAAGCTGTAGGAGCTGTAGAAGCTGTAGGAGCTGTAGAAGCTGTAGAAGCTGTAGAAGCTGTAGGAACTGTAGGAGCTGTGGCAGCTGTAGAAGCTGTAGGAACTGTAGGAGCTGTGGCAGCAGTAGAAGCTGTAGGAGCTGTAGAAGCTGTAGAAGCTGTAGAAGCCGTAGGAGCTGTAGAAGCTGTGGCAGCTGTAGGAGCTGTAGGAGCTGTAGGAGCTGTAGGAGCTGTAGACATAGTGTCTTCCATTCTCTTTTATTATATCTATTATCTGTACTTGCTGTAAAATTCGGGAAGGAGAGTAACGTAATTTCAATTCTCTGTATGTCCTGTACATATGAAGTACTGACAATAAAACTACTTGACTTGACTCGAGTGTTAGAGTAGCAATTTATTTTTTATTTTAAATTAATAAAATATGCATATTTTTCAAAAATAAAAGTTGTAGAATGTTTATTAGTGTCTTTGTAGATTACAAGTGATTTTATATCTATATTTTATGAGTGTGTTACAGTAGCAATTTTATACAAAAAAAATTCTAACAATTCAACATATGTTCAAGTATTCCTAAACTTGATAAATTACTAAGAATTAGTAAAAATTAGTTTGTATTACTTTGTATTACTACACTCATTTGTTCTGTAGTGCTGGCATGCCCTAATGTCTAGGTTGTTGATTTTTTTTGTCTCATTGGCTGGTTTATGATCTATTCTGATGGACAACAGGTCTCAATTAGTGTTCTGTGCAACAAAACGTTTCTACGTGATGTCCAATGTAATTGACGCAGGGTCTGAAAGGGTTAAAAAGGGCTGTGAATGTTTACGTTTTTAATTAGGGTCAGTACTTTACAAACAGTACCTTCAGCGGAATATCAACTATCAAACTAACTTTTCCAAGCTATGTGAGCCACCCTGGTCCAGTGGTCAGTTCTCTGCTGATAATGGTGCTTTTCTGAGTGTGATCTCTCCACAGATCTCCATCATTCTGTTCTTAACATTAAACCAGCGTGTAAACTCGACCGGAAAGAGAGAAAAAACGTGTGGATATTTTTAACTCAGAACCTGAGGAGCACCATCCAGATCTTATATTTTAGCACATATACCGAGACTACAGCTGCGTTTATGCTCTATATCTACCTCTTCATATTCAATATAAACATAATAACTTACATAACGGGGAAGAGACGTGCGTGCGCCCACCTGAGGGAACCTCCGAGACACTCTCAAAGTCTTACACCACATCTGTGTAGGAAGAACATACAGACATTAATATCAGTAAACAAATATCTAACAGTATAGACTTTCTATAGGAGTACAATCACCAACTATTCTAAAAGGAGACAGTAAATAACTAGAATTAACTGCTTTAAATAATAGAACACATTCAGCACTGAGCTGTGCCCCACACTGTTCACTTATACCCTGTTGAAAAACGTTGATCATTGTTAGAATCCTTCTAATATTTTTCATATTTTTACATAAACCAACCTGTACAGCACCCAATCAAGAAAAATGTTATAGTCTACACCCATTAATAAATAAAAACTAGTGCCATCAAGCAATTAAAAAAATATTCTGATAAATTCTATGCTCTCTAATTAATTGATGTAAATTAATCTCATTCCTCATTTTTTTGATAAGAAAGTATTTTACAGTTTTCTCAATTGCAAAAACACTACACCCTGTTGCCAAACCAAATACTCAGTGCCCTGAACCCATTTATTTAAATGGTTACCCTTTTGACAGAACCTTAAGCAATTTTCACAGAGTTAGACACAATTTGCAAACATAATTTTTAAATCTTTAAATGGACTCGCTCCGCCTTACCTCACTGAGCTGCTCTGCCCCCACGCCCCCGCTCGGTACCTTAGGTCAGCTGATCAGCTGCTCCTGGAGGTGCCGAGGTCAAAACGCAAGCTTAGAGGGGATAGAGCTTTTTCAATTGCGGCTCCTAAACTGTGGAATGGCCTACCACTATATGTCAGACAAGCCCCGTCACTGTCCACGTTTAAAACCAGGCTAAAGACTCATTTTTATTCCTTGGCTTTTAACCCAACTTAAGACTTTGTTCTTGTTTTATTTACTAATTAATTAATTTTTTATTTTTTTTATTTATTTTTATTTATTTTATTTCTGTTTTTATTTTTGTTTTTTGTTTTTTTTTATTTTTATTTTGTTTTTACTTTTACTTTACTTAGTTCTTAGATTTATCTGAAACTTTTTATTGATACCTATATTTTAATTTGTCATTGTTTCTAGTATTTTGTTTCTTATCTTATAATGTGCTATGTACAGCACTTTGTTGCAGCTGTTGTTGTTTTTAAAGTGCTCTATAAATAAAGTTGAGTTGAGTTGAGTTGATAATTTCACCCACCAGAACACATTTTGCACTGTCAGAAGTGCATAATGGTAAACACAAGTAGCAAAAGTGAAACTCAGTGAAAGCACAGGTTTCACAACCTAAACACAGCAACTCAAAATTCATCACATATGTGTCTAATGATGTGAAGAAACCATTATAAGTCAGTATAAGGAGCCCTAGTCGCTGAGGTTTCACTATTGACAGAAACAATCAGAAAAGCTGAGTAAGAGGAAGAAGAGGAGGAAGAGGATGTATGAGACAAAGAACAATTGTTTTAGAAGAAATATGGGCAACTGTGATAGACCATGTTCTAGTCCACGGTTTAACAATGAGGGAAGCGGGACCTCGAGATCAGACCAACCTAGGCACCAAAGTAAGAAGATTCATTTTTATTACGTACATGTTTGCAGTGGTGTTTTAATTACATTATATATATATATATATATATATATATATATATATATATATATATATATATATATATATATATATATATATATATATATATATTTGTTAGACCAGTGGAAATCTGTGCTTTGGTCTGATGATCTTTGGTTCCAACCGCCATGTCTTTGTGAGATGCATAAAAGGTGAACGGATGGATTCCGGATGAAAGACTGTAGCTCCACCTCCTCAGTGTATATCACAATACCTACATTTAGAATTTTAATAATATATCTACCCTAATGATGGTTCCCACTGGTTCGCACTATGAAGCATGGGGGAGGAGCTGTGCTACCACAGCATCCTGCAGCGACATGCTATCCCATTTGGTTTGCGTTTAGTTGGAGGATCATTTATTTTTCAACAGGATAATGACCCCAAACACACCTCCAGGCTGTGTAAGGGCTATTTGACCAAGAAGGAGAGTGATGAGTGCTGCGGCAGATGACCTGGCTTCCACAGTCACCAGACCTGAACCCAATCGAAATGGTTTGGAGTGAGCTGGACCACAGAGTGAAGGCAAATGGGCCAACAAGTGCTAAACACCTCTGGGAAGTCCTTTAAGACTGTTGCAAAACCATTTCAGGTGACCACCTCTTGAATCTCATTGAGAGAATGATGCCAAGAGTGTGCAAAGCAGTAATCAGAGCAAAGGGTGGCTATTTTGAAGAAACTAGAATATAAAACATGTTTTCAGTTATTTCACCTTTTTTTGTTAAGTACATAAAACTCCACATGTGTTCATTCATAGTTTTGGTGCTTCAGTGAGAATCTACAATGTAAACAGTCATGAAAATAAAGAAAACGCATTGAATGAGAAGGTGTGTCCAAACTTTTGGCCTGGACTGTAGGTATTGTGATATACACTGAGTAGGGCAGAGCGACAGTCTCTCATTAGGGTGAATATATATGTTAATAAAACTCTAAATGTAGGTATTGTGATATTAAACACTGAGGAGGTGAAGCTACAGTCTTTCATTAGGGTGAATATATATCTTAATAAAACTCTAAATGTGAATTTTATTAACATATTAGTGGGAATACATTAAGAACACTCTAAATGTATGTATTGTAGTATACACTGAATCATATTCTCAAGTCTTGAATCAAGTCTTTGGTCAGGAGTCATAGTTTGTGAGTCAGTAACGGAACAATGACACATTTGATGGAAACAGTAAAAGCCACTATAAATTTGATTCATGTGTCTGTCTATAAAATAAAGGTTATGAATTTGGTCCAGTGATGGCAGCAGTTACTTAAAGGAGGGTAATCCATGCTATTTCTTCTGCGTACTTTTCTCTCATCTTCTTGATCTATAAAAAATAAATGATGACTACTTATATTATAATATTATTAATAATAATAATAATAATAATAATAATAATCCAAATATCTACCTAAAATAGTTAATAATACAGTATATAATAATAACTGTTATGTTGTCATTTTTTTTTAATCATATTTTACATTCTGTAATGTATGTTTCACTAAAAACACCAGAAAAGCAGAAGAAGAAACCAGCATTTACACAGTACTGATAGAGACAGACTCTTACCCATAATGCTGCTGCTGCTGCTGCTGCTGGACATCCTTCTGATTTCTTAGGGAATTATGGGTAATTGTGTTTCAGATCCTCTGGTTCCTGCTGAACATAATTAAAGATCTGCAGTTAGAACCTCACACTCCTCTGCTACACTGTGATCCAGAGACCATTAGAGCTCATTCACTGCTGTGTTCTGATCCATTTAGAATAACAAACACATATTAATAAAAAATAAAAAATAATTATTCATCTAAAAGCCAGTAGTCTTAGCCTCTTGCTGTGTGTCCTTTATTTGCCTTTTATTCTTAATTGGTGGATTCCATCCATGGTTTTTATGAATCTGACCAATCAGAAACCTGTCAATCTTCATCAGAGAGAGAAGTGTGTACTGTATTTTTCAGATCATATGGCGACCTAGTAAAGAACCTGGGTTTCGCTATGTTTTTCATCTAATTCAGCCGGTAATGCTAAGCTAAGTTAAGTAAACAAAACTGTAGCTTTTAAAAAACATTTTTCTTTTAAAATCAAATAAGCACTGGATGTTCATCTACGAAGATTCTCTCCTTAAAATTGTTTGTTGTAGTGAGAAAAGCGCTTTCATTTATTTACAGTAAGCTTAGACAGCGGTACACTAAGAAACCCTGAGACTTCTGGTAAGCAAGGGTGATATTAGCTAGCAGTTCATCCCATGTAGCTTGTTTAAACACGATAAACATGCAGGCTACAGGCCGATAATACTCACCTCTAAGTGGCGAAAGAGCTAGCGCTAATGCTGCTCCAGCAGTGCTAGCCGGGGTTAGCAGCAGCAGGGCCGTGGCTAAGGGCTAGCATTGGGGGGCAGTGCCCGTCCAATTACAATGTCATGCCCCCCCACAACATTTTTTCATATATGAAATATTTGTGGAAAACAATTACACATATGAATCTAGCAAAGTTTTACTGTTTTATTAAATCGAACATTTCATTTTCATGTATGTTCTGAAACAGACAAAAATACAAAGCGAGCCTCTAACGAACTAGTGTTCCAGTACGGAATTAATAAGCAGCGCACAACAGTCTTGCTTACATAACAGCCTTGCAGACGCCTCTACTTTTTGTCCAGAGAGTTAAGCTAGCTAGCTAGCATTTTAAGCTACAGCCTTATAGATATAAGAAAAATGTTTCAAGTGCCATCTTCAGTAACTACCCAAGGAGCCCAACGCTGAAACAAATGTGCTTGAATTAGACACGAGGAGTGAACATGCTAATTCCAGTCATGCTAATTCTGAAGTTCACGGCGGAGGCAACGTCACCGGTAAATATTCCAGCTTCGACAATTCTGGACATTTACAGCAGGTCCCTAATGATCTTGGGATTGAAAAACCCAACCAATTCGCCCTGCATAGGTACCCTGTACATCTTTTTCAGGGTAAGAATCGCTCTTTTGTAGCTTCGTGGTACCATAATCAAGAATGGCTAGAGTACAGTGTCCACGCCAATGCAGCCTTTTGTTATCCGTGCAGAAAGCTTGGCAGTGATTGTGCTACTGACTCAACTTTCACTCATAAGGGGTACCGTGACTGGAAACATGCTACAGAGAGGCACAGCTTGTGCAGCTAAGCGTTCGAACGAGATCTTATTAGAAAATGTACAAATGAATGGAAAGATAAGGCCCTGAGGAGGTTCTGCTCAGACTCCCGTCGTCAACAACTTTTCTAATGGTCAACATATGTTTTTTACGGCATATTAGTAATTTTGATTCTCCATGTGCGCTATCCTTTTCACTGTGATGTGGTGGTCTGACGTGATTAGAGTTAAACCTATTATTGGCTGTGCAGTTCATGACGAGGTCTTTCTGAGTAGTGGGTGTGGTATAGGGCGTGGTTAGTTCAAAACACACATTTTAATTCCATTATATTTTTATAGGCTTTGTAACTTGCTTTAAATTGGTGCCTAAATCAGCCCCCCCTAGGTAAACCCATATACCCACCCACTGAAAGAGTTCTGGCGACAGCCCTGAGGAGCAGGCTATTGTCCAATAATACTAACCTCTGAACAGAGGTGGCAAATAATGAAGTAGAAATACTTTGTTAACTTACTTAAGTAGAAATTTGGGGTATCTATACTTTAGTGGAGGAATTATTTTTTTGACGACATTTTTTACTTTTACTCCTTACTTTTTTCCGCAGTTATTGGTACTTTCTACTACTTACATTTTTAAGAATAGCCTCGTTACTCATATTTCCTTCTGGCTTGATTTGATTCCAGCTGGTCAAAACAAAAAAGATAAATCGCGCCATCCGAAAACACCACAAGCTAATGGTTTTCAGAAATTCACCATCTAATTTAAAAAAGCATATTGAGGTAAACTGAATGTTTCCTACAGTAAATTGTTCACAAGATATTGTAGTAACTTATTGATGCACTAATGGTGAATTTGCAATGTTTGCCATGGCTTGGTACATGTCAAGATATTTCAAGGTTAGCTTGCTAGGTCTACGTTATGATTCAGTGTTGTAAGTTCGTTTGGAGAGCGTGTGTGAGCTTTTAATTTTATGAGTTTAGGTGTAGAGGTGGGTAATCTAGGTCCAAAAAGTAGAAATCCATCACAATTGCATGGCTGGCTCCGTACCTAATCCCTGGGATGGATTTTTTTAATTTCTGGACCTGGATTACCCACCTTTTGCTAGGGGTTAGCTTAGGTCTTCCTTAAAGAACTGTTCTAGGTTCTAAGCTAGCTAAGAAAACGTTGAGAGTAGACAACACTGGCATCAAAGCAACATATTTTAGTGACTATTTTTCTGTTTTGTTTACTGTATGTGTGACTAGTTAAAAAGAACAATAATACATGATTTGTTGCTTAGTACTTTAACAGAATGTTAAAAACAATTATCTGTGGTAAATCTGAGCTAAAAATTTATTAAGAATTAATTTACAAATTCATGTATGAAAAGAGTAAACACTATGGTGAAATCATGCTGAAGAAAAAAAAGGTATTTACAAAAACAAAAGAATTATAAACATTAAGTCTAGCTGTTTTATAAATTGGAAATCAGCCAATAGTACTGTACTTGCTAGAGTGATTTGTGATTGTGTGGCTATGCCTTGATTCAGACATTAGGGGGCGACCACAGCGCTTTCCTCATTCTAGATAAAACTATCACTGAGGAAACAGCACTGTTTACTGTGGTCTTTTTCACTCCCTATATTCAGGTAAGAAACCAACAAAATAGGGTTTTATATTGTCTAAAATGCCACTGGAAAGCCATATTAAGACAACAGTATAAGCTTAATGGTTATAAATATAAGTTAACTCAGTAAATAATTGATGTATTTTTGGAAAGTTCCAGAGCAGACTTGCTGAGTGAGCTAGTGTGTAATGGCCATAGCTAGCATTGTTTTAGGACCACATAAGAAAAGATATATGTCAAATGTGGATGACATTCCAGTAGAAAATATATATTTTTGTGGTTAGAGTGTGTTTATACATTTGTGATTTATGTGTATCTTTGAGTTTGTTAGTAAAGTAGGTCACCGCGGCCATTTTAAAATGCTTTTGTTTATATAAAATGTGCGTGCTTAGTTAGATAAATGTGACCAGTACTAGTCTATATAATTCATCTGTTTTAAAAACAAAGTAGTTAATTTATACATAATAGAGAATCTCTCAGATGTGTTGTTCATTTTGTTAGAAAACTGTTAAAGAGATAATGTGAGTTATGGCTTGAGATATATTTTGAGAAGAGAAAAAGTATACATATACCTAGTGGAAAATTGAGTTTGAGTTTGAATATTTCATTCTATATTTTTGTGTTGTCAGAAAAGGAATTTCTATGTTTTTTATTATTATCTCACTGTTCTTAAGCTATTGCAGTGACACTGGGCGCTGGAAATCATTCATGTATTGAAATGTGTCTAAATTCTATTTCTCTGTAAAAAGACTGAATTGAAGAGAATGTAAACAAGCCTTGTTTTATAATATATTTTTGTGAAATTCTAGATAAAACTATCACTGAGGAAACAGCACTGTTTACTGTGGTCTTTTTCACTCCCTATATTCAGGGGCGTAACATATGACTCTGTAAATTCATAAGCCATAGATTTCATAGCTTCAACATTAATTATATTATTGCTATGTGAAATATTTGTAAGTTTATTGTGCAAAGCTACAGTGTACAGCTGGTTGGTAAAGCATGTAGTAAGGACAGGTGTGATGCTGTCTGTCTGAAAAAGATTTTTTTAACATCCCTCTGAATCTCTCAAAACCATTTTAGCACCATTTCAGTTCTTATAGTGAACTAATTATTGGGGGGGGGGGGGGGCTTCTGTTTATAAGGTCATTTTTCCCCATACATTACTTTTTACTTTTATACTTTAAGTAGTTTTAAAAGCAGTATTTTTATACTTTTATTTAAGTAAAAGGTTTGAGTTGATACTTTAACTTCTATAGAAGTATTTGTAAACTCCAATATCTATACTTCTACTTGAGTAATGAATGTGAATACTTCTGACACCCTTGCCTCTGAATGGCAAAAGAGCTAGCGCTTAGCGCAGTTAGCAGATCTCAGTGCTGGAGAACTAAACTGAAACTCCTGTATAACGCAGTATTTCAGTGAAGAGGCTTTACTGCTCCTTACAACCTAACTGGTAAAACTTATATATAAGGCACACCGGATTATAAGGTGCACTGTCGATTTATTTGAAATTAAAGGACTTTAAGTGCACCTTATAGAGCGAAAAATATGGTAAATAGTTTAAAGCTGTCTTAATCATGATTAATCTTATTAAATTATTAAAGATTATTATTGTTATTGATATAGTATTGATGACTATCATCAATGTAATTGATCTAAAAAAAAACTAAAATCACTGTTAAAATCTTAAGTCTTAAGAAAAAAAAGAAAATATATATATATATATATATATATATGTGTATATATATATTCTTTTTTAAAATTTATTATTGTTCTGTCTTGACGTGCAGAGAGTTCTTCTCATGTCCTAACTAAACTGATCATGCTGGATAAACTGGTTCTGCTACATTGTGTGTGTGCCCGTATGTGTGTGTGTGCCCGTATGTGTGTGTGTGCCCGTGTGTGTGTGTGTGTGTGTGTGTGTGTGTGCCTGTGCCTGTGTGCCTGTGTGCCTGTGTGTGTGCCTGTGTGTGTGTGTGCCTGTGTGTGTGTGTGTGTGTGTGTGTGTGCCCGTGTGTGTGTGTGTGTGTGTGTGTGTGACGTGCAGAGAGTTCTCCTCATGTCCTAACTAAACTGATCATGCTGGATAAACTGGTTCTGCTACATTGTGTGTGTGTGCATGTATGTGTGTGAGTGTGAGTGTGTGTGTGTGTATGTGTGTGTGTTGTACCCTGTGATTTACTGGACCCTTGCCCAGGGGATGTTCCTGCCATGTGTTCAGTGACTCCAGACTGGATCCAGACCCACCATGATCCATCCTGATTGAGCTGAGATGATTCAGTACCTCATCCTGAAGGCTGCAGTCTGGACCTAAATCTGGAGAAAGGAGCTGATCTGAGAACAGTCTGGCTGAACATAAAATTCATTCATCTTATTCTCTTCAACACAGAGATCACAACCCCCCCCCACAGTCTGATACACAGCTCAGAACACACAATTACCATAATAATGATCTATTATTCTACTGGATACTGGTTATTTTATAGGAGGATTCAATGGAAAAACTCCAGTCTGTACAGAAAACGCAGGGGCCACTCCCAGTTAGTAATTACTGGACTGTAACTGGATCCTAAACAGCTGAAATACTGATTTATCCTCCTCTCTATGATTTAAATTTACACACTCTGATCTAATTTCAGTTCTATTTATTGTTTATTTATTGTTTTTATATTCATATGATAGATAAGGAGTGTAGACCTACCTGAACACAGATGAACAGATGCAGAAACTGACGCAGAATGAACATCTTCTTTCGATTTCGCTCCCTGTTTTACCTACTCTGACCGCCAGGTGGAGCTGTTCACACACACAGTGTACTACAGTTCATTAAACCTCAGGATTCATTTTTATTTCCAGCTAAAAGTAACAAGACTTACAAACACAGAATTTAAGAACTGAACATCTACATGACCACAAACAAAAAAACAGAGAGATAAAAAACAATAATAATCACTTTCTTCTTTCCATTCTTCAGTGGTTTTATTTTAACTCAATATTGTACAAGAATGGAAATCCTCAAAACTGTGCATAATTATGTTCAGAGAGAGAACATTTTATTTTATAAAAATATAAAACTTTATTTTTGTGATTGTATATTGTACATTTTATTGCTTCAAAATCATCACAGCTAAAATAAAACTAAACACCAAAAGAAAATTTTTGTTTTTCATATTTTACATTTCAGTGCTATTTTTTTTTTATGTAAGTTTGTAGTCATTGGCGTAGGAACAGGGGGGATATCAGAAACAGGTGGATTCGTCCCCCCAAAAACGATACCGCAGAAAAGGGGCGTCGCCAAGAACGACTCGTTTCACTCAGCTCAGGTGTGCTATTAATGAGGAGAGAGACCACTGAGCCCTGTGTGGGAAATCTCTCCAAACACGGAGCCGGTTCAGGGAGAGAGTTCCGCCTTTCAGTAGAAACAGACAATCAGCTTGCTAGTTTTGCTAACCATGTAAACTGTGATAAGATTGATTCTGATAGCTGGTTAAAAAGACTCATCTGAATCAAAACACACAGATAAAACCCACTTAATAAAATACAGTTTGTGATAGTCATTGTGACTTTTAGACTAGGATTGCAGGATTACTATAAGCTATAATAAGGGAAAATTATTTTAGCTGGCTTAACTAGTTATCTAGAAGCTGGATGTTGTGGAGAATTCAGTACAATACTTTATGTTGGTAGTTTAAAGCAGTTTCTTAGCCCTGGTCTCTGCCCTAAAAGTGTGTGTTTTTCACCTGATCCAGCTGATCAGCTTATAAACAATAATTTACTGAGTTTACCTGTTAAAATCACTTAGCTCCCTATCGACCATACAGCAACTATACAGCAACTTAGTGTGACAGTGTTTAAATAAGTTTGTGAAAAGAGAAAGAGAATGTTGCGAAAGTGTTTATTTTAATAGGTGAGTTGTGACTGTTGCAATTTGAACTTATTTTAATTGTTCAGGGTTAGAATTAGGGTCTGTTAGAGTTTGCTCTCAGTACTGGGTGTAATTTATTATTTAGAGGGGTAGAAGAGATGGTTGGGCTGGAGAGAGGAAATGTGTCGAGGACTGAAATGAACTGAACTGATCAAAAGAAAGAACAGGTTAAGAGAAGCAAGACATACATACAGGATATATGTGTAATTTTTAAAGAGTATTAATAGTGTCGGCCCCTACTGTAGGACTAATATTTATGAATATTTCTTTCAATAATTTGTTTCAGCATGTCATAAGAGGTAAAAGAACAATTTAGAAACAAGTAATTTGTTTACATTATTACATTGTTAAATTAATTCCATTGTTGATGTATTGTTTTGAATACTTTATTGAGGAATAGATTTACTGATGGAATATATCTAGTCCTTTAGTAAAAGCTCACGATACTAACAGACTAGGAGGGTTTGGGTTATCTAACCTTAATATTAATTTCTGCCCAAAATCTCTATGAAATGTAAAATTACATTCTTTTACAAAACAGATCACCATCATGAGAAGTACTTTCAGTCAAAAAATAAAAATAAAAACACAGGACCCAACGCTACTGAGTTAAAAAAAAAAAGGGCGTAAATTTAAATATACAAATATACAACAGAAATGACATGCAAAAACATAATAATAATAATAATAATAATAATAATAATAATAATCACATGTTTATTTTAAACATTAGGTGATAACTCATTAGTTTTTGTCATATATGTGACCTTTACTTGAATGTAACTAACAATAGACAGAAATTCATATTAGCAGATGTGTCCCCCTTAATATCAAACCCGCTCCTACGCCCTTGTTTGTAGTACCTACATACAGTACCAGTCCGAAGTTTGTAATTAACTCTTCTCCTTTAATGTGTTTTCTTTCTTTCTATATATATTTTTTTACATTGTACATTTTTATACGGACTACATTAAAGATATACAGGAACACATGCAGCTTTATTCTATAAACATAAAATGTTTAAACTAAATTGAATATGTTTCATACTTTAAAATCTTTGAGGACAGATCTGCACACTCTTGGTATTTTAATCTCAGTGTCTTCATGAGGGAGAGTCACCTGGAATAGTTTTCTCAGCGTCTTGAAGGAGTTCCTGGAGGTGCTGAACAATAGTTGCTGCTTTTCCTTCACACTGTGAAGCTCCAGCTCATCCCAATTAAACCACTATCTCAGTTCATCAGATTTAGATCAGGATATTGTGGAGGACAAATACTTTCTTACTGTTTACTACATAATTCCATATGTGTCCCTTAACTGATTTCATGTCTTTAATAATAATCTACAATGTGGAAAATAAGTTAAATTAAGAAATAAAGACAAACAATGAATGATGTGTCCAAACTTTTACTGGTACTGTACATCAATAAAATAAAAGCAAACAAACAAAACACACAAAAGAAATCATTAAATACTTTAGATAAACAATACCAATAATAACAATACAACAAAATAAAATATAAATACAAATAAAAGCAGCAATAATTAATGATCTCTAAGATGAAGATGTTAAAGATATCAGATGGCTGTGATGGGGGGAGGGGACTGGATCCACTGGTTTGGGGCAGCAGGGCAGAACACTCTACCTCACCCCAGTACAATCCCTGCTGGTCTTTGATCATTAAGCAAACTGAGAAGAAAACTGAACAGCAAGAAGGTCTTATAGCCAATCAGAGCCTGTGATCAGAAACACTGGTGAGTAATTATTACAGCAGAATTAAGAAGTGAAGATCTGTAGATATGGGTGTTGAAAGTTGGAAGATATGGGTAAAATGGTTTATTAGAAAAAAATCAGTAAATATAATTTTATATTTAAATTTTATAATAAAAATTCCCAAAAGGGTACTCCAAGGATCAATGAGCTTAACATACACATTTTGTGTTTTAGTAATTAATGCTAAATGTATTTAAATCAATAAAACGAGAAGGGTGCTTACATTTATGTACCTGTTTAATTTTTTTCAAATAATTATTGAACACTTTCTGTAAATCCTATAAACTTCATTTCACTTCTCAAATATCACTGAGTTCATCTGTTATATTATATATTTAACTGAAATTGCTGATTCAAACAACCAATTATTTATATATAAGAAAAATCATGAAAATTATCAGGGGTGAACAAACTTTTTCATACTACTGTAGTGAACATACGAGAGCTTCAGTGATCTTTATACATGCAGTAGAGCTGATGGTGTGAAAATCAGGTCCTCATTTTATTGATTTTATTGGGTTTTTTTTATAAATATCTGACTGTGGTGACAATATTTTAATCAACCACAAAATAATAGTAAATATTGTCCAAAACTCACAGTTTGTAGTTTTTAATACATATTACACAATACACTCTCTTACGTGGTAAATATATTATTTAATTTAATTATTACTGTTAGTTGTTTTTTAAAAAAAAAAATAAACCTATAAAAGAACCTTAGATTTTTGCAAAGGAACCCCTGATTATAACCTTGATGTTGATTCTTATTCATGAAAAAGAAAATTAATTCCAGCAGAATTAGTACTTTTCTTGGTGGAACATCCAAACTATTAACATTTTCAAGAATCACTCATATGTCACTATGTGTGTTTGTGTGTGTGTGTGTGTGTGTGTGTGTGTGTGTATTCACTAATGTGTAAGTGTGTGTTCACTGCAGGAAAGGGTAAAAGCAACACAAGTATGGTGAATATGGGTGTTTTGTCTTTAATGGGAGAGTTGTTCTGCTCGTTAAGTAATCTAAAATATCTAAACATTCCTTTATAATTAGGATTTTGCAATTATGGATTGAAAGATTTATTCAAATGAGATCCTGATTTATGTTGTATCTGGTGTGATACAACACAAGCAAACAAAACAGTTCCAGACCAGAAATAGCTTTTCCAGTTTATTTAAAGAATCTTCCAGACAAAACAGATTTTTATTGGAATGCAATGTATAATGAAAAATAAAGAAAAATGAATCAAAACCCAAACAGTCAAGCTTCTGAGTTCTGACTGTGCAAGATAACCAGACTGAACTTCCTGACTTGATTTTGGTTAGAAAGCTATCCGCCCTTCTATTCAGTTACAGGGTTCATTCTGATCTAAGTGCTCTGAAGCTCTCAGACAGTATATCTCAGCTTCCCTCAGTCTAAACTCCTGTCTCTACTGACCAAGACTTTATTACTTAACTAACAGACCTCATCACCCGCCGTTCCACCAATCACGAGTGAGTGCTGTGCTCTAATATTAAAACATGTGCAATAGGATTCTGTCTGTTAACATACAAAGACAACACTGATAAAACTCACTCATATCTCAGATAGTCCACTAAATACTGATTAATGCAGTTTTTATAATCCCAGAAGAGGCTTTGAAGCCTATCTCAGATAAAAGTAAAACACAGCACATATAAAGTTTTACCCATGTTTACATAGAGACACATACAGAGTTTATACAGATCATAAAGTAAAACTGGATAACATAGTGATCATGCTAAATATTGATTAGGATTAAATACTGATTATTGATTTAATCAAGAATAACTATATTGAAGAGATACTTTGGAACACATTTTCATATCATATAAAGAGACCACTTCAGTTTCTAAATCAGTTTCTCTGATTTTGTTATTTATAGGTATATGTTTGAGTAAAATGTAAAACGTAAATTGTTGTTTTATTCTATAAATAATGAACAACATTTCTCCCAAATTCCAAATAAAAATATTGTCATTTACAGGATTTATCTGCAGAAAATGAGAAATGGCTGAAATAACAAAAATGCAAATGCAAAACTTTCAGACCTCAAATAATGCAAAGAAAACAAGTTCATATTCATAAAGTTTTAAGAGTTCAGAAACTAATATTTAGGGGAATAACCCTGTTTTTTAAACCACAAAAAATTGTCCTCCACCAGTCTTACACACTACTTTATGCCACTCCTGGTGCCAAAAAAAAAGCAGTTCAGTTTGGTTTGATGGCTTGTGATCATCCATCTTCCTCTTGATTATATTCCAGAGGTTTTCAATGTCAGAAGAAGAAGCACACATCGAACACATTTATGTTCAGTTTAGGAATTCTGATGAGGTCTTCTTTGGCTTTTCTCCAGTAAGGTTATGTTACGTTTATCTAGTTTAAATATGGCTGGATGTTTTAAATAATCATGTCTGATTATATATAATCCTCTCATTGTCAGAATACTTCAGATTTATTATCTTATTCCTAAACTTGCAACAGCGTCAGACAGAGTGTATTTTCTCCATGCAGTAGGAATCTCTCCTCTTCCACTGAAAGTTTTGTTGTGGTATTTTTCAAGGTTTTTCTGGAATTCACAAATAAACCATCTCCAGTACACCAGCTCAGAAAAATCTGCAGAGATGCTCCATTCAGCATAATCTCCTCCTGCTGATCTGTACTGCTTGTACGGGACAGACTCATTAGAATTATGCTGTGGGTTAAAAGACCTTTCACTTACTACTACTGTTGTACAAAATTCTATATCAAACTCAGTTGTATTCATATGACTCTTTCCAGTCATACAACCTGAGCGATGAAATTCAGCCTGGTGATCTCCAGTGTGATTTTCTTGACTGTTGGTACAGACGGCTCCACAGAAGGGACACTGCTTCCAGCAGCACCTACAGAAGTGTTTAATCAGAATCTCCTCAGGCTTTTCTCTGAACATCTCCTTTCTCAGATCTGAAAACCTACAGAAGCTTCCTTTCAGCTCTTTAACAACAAGTGGAAGCTCCTTTTTAACAACATCCACAATAACATCATAATCAGTGACATCATGACTGAGATGAATTCTTAGATCCTTATGAATATCTCCTAACTCATCTACAAGACTGTTGGAGAAAATTTTCAGCCACTTGTTCACATTTCCTCTGATGAGTTTAACTTCATCTCTGGCCTTTTCTGCTACACTGAAGATAATTCTCTGTTTGTGGTCGATGTGTTCTTTTATTACAGAAGCTGTCTGAGGGTTTTCTGCTGCCATGTACTGTCTAACTCGGTCTCTGATGAAATTTTCAAAGTGGATCTTCGGCTGGTTCATGTATGTTAAGAAGTTATTAAACTTCTCCTCCTTATCACCCTCCTGCTCTGCCAGAGATTTCAGAATGTGCTTCTCCAGATCTCCTCTGTTCCCATTAAATGGAGATTTTCCTCTCATCTGATCACAGATGAATTTAGAGATCATGTTGTACACACTCTGCAGGATTGTTTCTTTCAGCTGAACACAGATTTGGTCTCCAAGCACTGCTGCAGATGTTGCTCCCTGATAGTAGTTCATGAAGACTTTAAAGTACTCAGTTTTTTTCATTTTGAAGTAAAGAATTGGATCATTTGCTTCTCTGTATTTCCTGTGAAGTTCTACAAAGCGTTTCTCAGCTTGTTCACACACATAAAGAGAGAGATCAACAAAGAACTCTTTCTTAAACTCAAAGGAGTCACGTCTTGGTTTAAACTCCTGCACTAGTTGTTTAACATCACGTGCAATCTCCTGGATGTAGACTGAGCTGTAGCCCTGCACTGAGACTGGAAATGAATTCACTTTTTCTGTTGTGTGTTGAATGGCTTTAGAAATCAGCTCCCGAATTGATATCTGATCTTCTGGATTAAGAGACTTTTCCATTGAATGTAATGTTTCTAAAGCTTTTACAATCATGTTCTTTTTAATAGAGACATAGTTTTGGTAATTATCAATAGCAATCCTTCTGTAAGCAGCACTTTTCTTTTGATCAAAAACAAGGCCATTTTCATAAATCTCCTCCCCCAAAATGTTAATGACATCATTTGAGATGTTTATATCTTTGATTTCTGGAACATCTTTAGTTAATTCAGAGACCCACTTTCCCCACACTGAATCAAATTCTGCTTTTGGATCTCTGTTTTTGCTCCTGTCTTCTTTAAGTTTCAGAGCGAGTTCTTTACTCTTTTCAAAGAGGATCTTCTCATGATTTTTCAGCTGCTCATCCAGATTTGTCCGAATGTTTTTCTGTTTGATGTTCTCATCCAGTTTTCTTTTGGCCTCATCTACAAGGTCATCATGGAGGTGTTGTATTTGTTTCTCAAATCTGCTTTTCCACTGAATCAGAGTTTCCTTTTCACTGTCTTCTTCAAAATACTTTTTAAATGATGTTTGGACTTTCTGCAGGGTTTCTGACATTTCTCTCATCAGCTCTTGTTTTTCCACTGGTTCCACTTTTCCACTGGAGATTCTGTTCAGCATCTTGTCTTCAATACTCAGCATGGCACTCCTGAGACTCCAGGTCCATTTCTCATACTCCTCCTCCAGTTTCCTGTACACTGATATCTCCAGTGTGTTCCTGAAACTGAAGACAAAGTTTTCATTCAGCAGAGCCTCCCAGAGATCTTTCACTCGCTGCTGAAACTGTGATAATTTCATGCAGTTTGTTTTTGATGCACGAGAAACAATGTCTCTCTTCAGCTCCTGAACATTTTCACTGTAGCGTGGGTTTGGTGGAGCCATGGGTGGGCTGCCCTCCCAGAGCTGAGAAAAATACTTCACATCCTTCTGTACATCAAATGCAATGACATCACTGAAACATTCTGCATCACAGACTTCATGTTTAGCAGCTAACTTGGTCATTTTATCCAGTTTCTCCTGTAATCGTCTTCTTCCCTCCATGTTTTTCTCTCCAGCTGCAACATCAGTAACATTCTGATGAACAAACACACAGCTGGGCTTCAGTCTGACCTTCTTCATCCTCATGAAGGCCTGAACAACATTTTGAAGGATGTCCTGCATCTCTGATGGGTTTTCTCCAGAAATGTTGATCAAAGTCATGTTTCCAAGACCTACAACAAATGTTGCCAGTTCATTATCATGATGTAAGGTATCTGTTCCAGCCAGCTCTAAAGCTCTGAGACCTTCAGTATCAACAACCAGAATGTAGTCAAACTTTAGTTCCCCCTTCATCTCCTCAGACACTTTCACCAGCTGCACGAAGGCTCCTCTGGTGCATCTTCCAGCACTGACTGCAAACTGGAGTCCGAACATGGCGTTGAGCATGGTAGATTTCCCTGAGCTCTGAATTCCCAGAACTGACAACACAAAGACTCTCTGGTCTCCCAGTTTTCTGATGACCTCATCCAGAACTGCTGAAACCCAAACCAGAGGAACATGAGCAGCATCACCGTCCATCAGCTCCATCGGGTGGCCAGATATCAGGAGTTCAGCAGCAAGTTCAGGAAGGTAAGAAAGATCTCCATCCTTCACTCTATCCTCTCTTCTCTCAGAGACTGAAGCTTCATAAATCTGACCCATCTCTCTCAGTATGTGCTCCAAACCAAAGGTGGCAGCAATAAGCTTATTGGAGATCTTTTCTAGATTTTGCTGTTCAGTTTTCAGTTTCTGTGAAATTTCTTTATTGTGTGTTTTTTTCAAAGCCAGCAATTCTGACCATTTTTGGTTGTACTCCTGAAGGATGTCAGAGAGTGTATCAGAAGTGAAGTCATCCAGCAGGATTGTCATCCACTTGAGGAAATACATTTTCTCACTGTCTGACAGTGACCTTAAACTTCCTACAAACAACTTCATGAGTTCATTGAAACCATGACTCTGCTGTTTCCTTCTTATTTCTTTCATTTTCATTTTGCTTTTCTCTATTTCTGTGGTTTCAATTCTAAGACGTTGTAGATCTTTGTTTTTTTGACTCCAGTCATGCCACAGTTTCCCCTGGCAGGGCAGATACTTTTCTTTGACTGCTGATGGATCCTCTGTCTCCAGGAATCTCATCATCTCCTGTGCAGCTTCCTTTCCTCTCTGACAGTCTTCATTATTCTCATCCACCTTTATCTCTGAGTGTTCTGCTATCTTCTCCAGACTGAAAGTCACAGGCTGTTTTGAGAGGCAGTTCTTGATAACTTCTCTAAGAGCAACAGAAACATCAGACTGATTTCTGCCCTTCAGTGATATTCTGTATTTTCTCTTTCCGATTTTACACACATCATTTTCATTTTCATCCTCTTCATCAGTCAGAACAACAATGAGAGGTTTTGTAGTCTCACAGAGTTCCTTCACAATGACCATATTGTTGTCATTCTCATCAAGTTGAGGTAATAGTGCAACATTCACAGAGGACATTTCTGTAAGAATCTTTCTCTGAGTCTCGTTGATGCTGGAATCTCCATGTAGATTACAGAACGCTACACAGTCTGAGAAATGATCAGTGCTTTTTCCAGATGGGAGGTACCAAGCGATCTCCACCACTCCGTCCATCAGTAGACGCTCTCTGCTGCTGCCTGGACAGTCCCTGTGGAAGAACGTGTCATGCTTCTCATTGATCAGCCTGTTCATCAGCTGAGACTTGGATGAGGAAATGGAGCCAATCCTGAAGAACACCACCATTGGAGTTTGAGCTTTGTACATGGGCAGGGTTTTACTGATGACTCTGCCTGAAATATCTGTGGTCTTCCAGCTCTTACTGATCTGACGCATCGTCCACAGTGGCAATTCAATATCTCCAGTATAAGGATTTGAAACCAGCAGAGGAACTGCATACTGACACTGAGAGAGCTTAGTTACCATGATCTGCTGAAGAAAAGCATCTGAACAGAGGAACACTGCCATCTGAACATCCATTGGATGAACTTTGACCTGTTTGTTTTCACCATTCACATCTTTACCAGCTGCGTGTTGAGACTTTGGTGCTGGACTTTCTGATTTGACAGATAAATGTCTTCCTCTGTAATCTGTTCTTAAAATTTGCTGCATGAAAGCATGAACAAGACATTGTTCGTTTATGGGATTTTCATTGTGCAATGATGATGGGGTTATTTCGAGAAAGTGAGCTCTGCTAAGCCTGTTCTTAAATGTGTCCTCAAGTCCAAGATTCCTGAAGAGGTATTCTATTAATCTTTTATTGAAGACTTCTGATTTTTCTTCCTGAAAAGCAAAACAGTGCAAATAATTACTGCTTAGCATTTACACAAACCAACAACAAGTACAACAACACGTCAGAAAAGGTTGGTGCAAATATGGAAAAGATGTAGTGTTTCTCCCATTTGCTTTCACTTTTATTTGATTGCAGACAGTATTAAGTTCATGTTTTATCTGCTAAACTTTATTTAATTTATGAATATATATCCATTTGTGCTTTTCAGACCTGCTAAACATTTAAAAAAAGATGGGACTGTAAAGCGTTCACCACTTCGTAATGTCGCCATTGTGTTCACACTCACACTTAAAAGTTAAAAGTTTTGGAATTGAAGATACCAAGTGATAAAGTGTTTTTAGGTGTTATTTTGCTCCTCAATTCTTCCTATGAACACATCTTAAGGTCTTACGGGGTCATCATCACATATTTTGTTTCAAAATGGTCAAAACAATCTCTATTAGGGACAGTTCTGGACTCCAGACAGGCCAGTCCAATAATCATACCGTCTTCATTATGAGCCCTACCTTATAATGCCTGGAAAAGATCCAGTTTTGAAGGCGGAATACGTGGCTCTAAGATCTCAGTGTACTTTACTGCATTAATGTTGCATCACAAACATGTACTGACTCAACTGCATAAAATGACAGACCCTGCAATACTGCTGTAAATATAAAGTTAATGTACCTTTTGTAACTTTTTGTAAGAAAATAAGTGACATTACAACCTTTACACTGTTTTATATGTATAGCAATTATTAATATTAATTTCAATATTAATCTTAATATTAATCTATAAATTAAATAAGTGTAGATAATCAAATATTACTTTGAAGCAGAAAAAGGTCATCATAAACTTTAGGTCATTTAGGTTATGTTTTTTTCACTTGCAGGTAACATAGTCCAAAAGAAGAGAGCGGGATTGAAATACTAGTGTAATACTACACCGTTCACCGTGCAATAAGAATGTAGACAGGCCTGTTTGTTGTAAATAACACAAAATTAAGAAACGGGTGCATGCTTTACTTTAAGTGAACTTGTGTGGGTTTTTTTTGTTTGTTTTTTTTGTTCTTTGGTCAAATGGTTTAAATGTTTAGCTGGAAATTGCACAATATTACTAATTAAAGTGTGCTGTATGTAGTGATTGAGAAGTAGTTTGGAGATCAAAAGGACTGTTATTATATTGTTGCATTCAAGTTATAATTTTTTGGTGTAAAGATGCTGGTATATATCTGAAATAAAGAAATAAGGAATGTCTTTAAAGTTTATTCCAGTTATTTATTAATTTGACACTGATAGAATTGTACAGTTTAAAATAACATTTTTGCAAAAAGTGATGAATGAGATTAATTTTGATTATTAATAAGAGTGGAATCATTTGACAGCACTGGTTTTTCTGTGTGTTCCAACTTTTTTCTTATTTGGAGTTTTAATTTCTACAAAATATTTATAATCAACTTTATTTGTATGACTGGTATTAGTGGGTGTTATGGTCAAAACATAAATTCCACTGTATAAATAAAGATTTAGACAATTTCAGTATATATAAATAAGCATATTTAACAACTAAAATATAGACAAACTGTTATTAACACTGAGGGGAGAGGACAAAATATTATAAAATATTCCCACTGTTGAACCATTACAGTCAGTGGTTTACAAAATGGTAGAAAGTTGTTGCCCGCCATAAAAAAGCACAGTCCTTAGATCAGATGTGAACAGGTATACTACATTAAAAATGACACAGCCTGTAGCTGTCATATGAAAATGATCCTTTTTACCTAATTAAAAACATTTCCAAAGAAATTATTAGTTCATTATTAAAGATGTTGAAGATTGCAATCATAAATAAATCTGAAAGTGCACATGGTATGTGTTTATTTGTTCATATGCTTGTGTGCAGTTCATTTGTTTGTTACAATTAGTTTAAATGCAATTATTGATTGAGCATAGACTAGACTAGAGCATCAGCTTTTACTGAATACTAATTATTAAGTCATTCTGTCGTTTAGTTCTTAGAACTTACCTTCTGTTTCTTCTGGTTCTGCTTTCTACCATTTCCACCTGTTAATGATAAAACAACAAATAATAAATAATAATAATATTAACAATAATGGATGTTTCACTGATTTAATAAATACTGGCACCATTAACACTGCTAAAAAAGAGCAGCATGTCTTTGCTTCTAAAGCTTGATGAGACTGGAGAAGACACATAAATTGTCTGATTTATAAACAGGCACATTCATAGAAATGGGCGGGGTTTATGGATAAGGAGCAATAGATATATTTCAGAATGAACAAAAAAAAAACTCCAAAATGTCTGTTTATGACAGGGATCAACCAGAGATACTAACATCCAGCACTGATCTTTGCTCTCTTAAACTGCAGCTCTTCAAGCTCATTTACATTCACTAGGTAAAGACTGATGCCTAATCAGACCTTCTCCTTCATCTTCTTTTTATCTGTGTATTTAATAACTAATTAATGGCTTTAGTAAACTCTGAAGTTCAAATCTTCAGTGCTTCAAGTATTACCAGTAAAATCTCTTTTCTGGACTAAGCTAAGACCCTTCAAGTGTCCTATAACCCTATAACCGTCTCTAAAATCAACTGAAAGACAGTTTTTCCCACTCCTCCATGCAGGACTCTCGTATTGTGAGTCATGATAACCTAATAACAAGCATACATGTAGCTCAGCAGATTTCAGCTAATTTAAGCTAATACAGTCAAAACTAGGCCTTAATCTGTAATACCATTTCAGTAATATCTACAGTCATCATTACCGGCTCGTTTCTCCTCCATCGTCTTCTTCAGCTGAAGATCCTTCTCCTCCATGCTCTTCCTCACTCTCTCTATTTCCTCCTGATGTTCCTTAATCAGCTTTTCTTTAGTTTTTACTTCCTCTTGGATTCGGATCTCCAGCTCCTTTTGTAGATGTTTTAGTTTTTCAAGTTTCTTCATGTGTTTCTCATGTGTTTCTTTTTTATCTCCATGTCTTTGTCTCTCAAATTCTGCTTGCTGTCTCTCCATGCTCTTCCTCACTCTCTCTATTTCCTCCTGATGTTCCTCAATCAGCTTTTCTTTAGTTTTTACTTCCTCTTGGATTCGGATCTCCAGATGATGTTTTAGTTCTTCAAGTTCCTTCATGTGTTTCTCTTCTAAGAGCTTTATTTTCTCTTTCAGATCACTTCTCTTCCTCTCTTCCTCTTCAAGATTCCTCTTCAGATCCTCTAACTTACCCTTATATTCTTCTATTTCTTTCTCTCTCCTCTCCTCCCATTCTCTTCTCTCTCGCTCTTCTCTCTCTCTTTTCATCTCCTCTTGTTCTTTTCTCTTTCTCCTTTTCTCCTCCTCTTGCTCTTCTCTTTCTCTCCTTTTCTCCTCCTCTTGATCTTCCCTCTTTCTCCTTTTCTCCTCCTCTTGCTCTTCTCTCTTTCTCCTTTTCTCCTCCTCTCGTTCTTGTCTTTCTATCCTGTTCTCCTCCTCTCGTTCTCTCCTTTTCTTCTCCTCTTTCTCTTCTATCTCTCTCCTTTTATCATCCTCCTGTTCTCTAATTTTTTGATCTTCATGTCTTTGTCTCTCAAATTCTGCTTGCTGTCTCTCCATGCTCTTCCTCACTCTCTCTATTTCCTCCTGATGTTCCTCAATCAGCTTTTCTTTAGTTTTTACTTCCTCTTGGATTCGGATCTCCAGATGATGTTTTAGTTCTTCAAGTTCCTTCATGTGTTTGTCTTCTAAGAGCTTTATTTTCTCTTTCAGATCACTTCTCTTCCTCTCTTCCTCTTCAAGATTCCTCTTCAGATCCTCTAACTTACCCTTATATTCTTCTATTTCTTTCTCTCTCCTCTCCTCCCATTCTCTTCTCTCTCGCTCTTCTCTCTCTCTTTTCATCTCCTCTTGTTCTTTTCTCTTTCTCCTTTTCTCCTCCTCTTGCTCTTCTCTTTCTCTCCTTTTCTCCTCCTCTTGATCTTCCCTCTTTCTCCTTTTCTCCTCCTCTTGCTCTTCTCTCTTTCTCCTTTTCTCCTCCTCTCGTTCTTGTCTTTCTATCCTGTTCTCCTCCTCTCGTTCTACTCGTTCTCTCCTTTTCTTCTCCTCTTTCTCTTCTCTCTCTCTCCTTTTATCATCCTCCTGTTCTCTAATGTTTTGATCTTCATGTCTTCGTCTCTCAAATTCTGCTTGCTGTCTCTCCATGCTCTTCCTCACTCTCTCTATTTCCTCCTGATGTTCCTCAATCAGCTTTTCTTTAGTTTTTACTTCCTCTTGGATTCGGATCTCCAGCTCCTTTTGTAGATGTTTTAGTTCTTCCAGTTCCTTCATGTGTTTCTCATGTGTTTCTTTTTTATCTCCATGTCTTTGTCTCTCAAATTCTGCTTGCTGTCTCTCCATGCTCTTCCTCACTCTCTCTAATTCCTCCTGATGTTCCTCAATCAGCTTTTCTTTAGTTTTTACTTCCTCTTGGATTCGGATCTCCAGATGATGTTTTAGTTCTTCAAGTTCCTTCATGTGTTTCTCTTCTAAGAGCTTTATTCTCTCTTTCAAATCACTTCTCTTCCTCTCTTCCTCTTCAAGATTCCTCTTCAGATCCTCTAACTTCCCCTTATATTCTTCTCTTTCTTTCTCATTCCTCTCCTCCCATTCTCTTCTCTCTTGATCTTCTCTCTTTTTTTTCTTCTCCTCTCGCTCTTCTCTCTCTCTCCTTTTTTGATCTTCATGTCTTTGTCTCTCAAATTCTGCTTGCTGTCTTTCCAGCAGGGAGAAAATTGCTCTCTCTCGATCGTTGATTATTTTTTCATCCTCTTTTCTTCTGTTTTCATATTTCTCACCTCTAAGTCTGTGTATTTCCTCCAGTTGATGTTCTCTCTCTTTAAACTCTTCCTCTCTTCTCTTTCTCTCGTATTTGATTTCCTCCTGAAGTGTGGTCTTCATTCTTTCTATCTCTGCTTCAAATCTGACTCTCAGTTCTTCTTTCTCTCGCTTGATCTCCTCCTCTTTCTCCTTCAGGATTCTCCCCTGATTTCCTTTCTCCACCTGCTGGAACATCTCATTAGTGTAGCAGCTCCCTCCATTCACTGCCAGCATGGAGTCGATCTTCTCCAGTAGAGCAGTGACCTGGGTTCTGTTTCTGATCTGTTTGTTGTTGAAGATGTGGAATCTGTTCCCATACTGTTCAATCAGATTTCTAATATCAGATCCTGCTTCTCCAAAGTACTCTTCAATGCTCATGTCTTCAAGAAGATCTCCTCCAGTGAACAGCAGCATGGTGTAGGTCACTGACTCTTCTCCAAAAATGTTCTGGATAATCTCTACAGTTCCTTTTTCCTCCTCTGAGTATCTCTGTCTGACTTTCAGAACCAGCAGAAACACATGTGGACCTGGAGCTGCCATGAAGATGCATTTAGTAATTTCCTTCTGGATCTCCACATTTCCAACTCGAGTATCAAACAGCCCTGGAGTGTCAATCACAGTAATCTGCCTTCCGTTGACCTCAGCTGTTTCCTTTTGACACATGCAGGATGATGAATGTTCAAATGTGTTTTCTTTTCCTAGGATGGTGTTTCCTGTAGCACTCTTTCCTGATCCTGTTCTCCCCAGCAGCACAATCCTCAAATCATCTCGTCTTCTCCCTAAATGTAAAATAGATAAATATGAAAATGTAAAATATAAAATGTTTTGTTTGTACAACCAAAAATAGATAAGTTTCCATTCATCTTAAATGGAAAAGTATTTAATTATTTTAAATAAACATGAAGTCAGTTTGAATGTAAAAACACCAATGTCTGTATAATAGCATGGACAGTGAACACCACTCAAAAGTGAAGCAACCACATGTCTAGTGCCTGGCTGTTTGCAGTATGATTTGCAGCTCTGCACATGCACATATATTCCAATATCTTTCTATCTTTATTATCTAATTCCAACAGTTTTCCCTGTGCTTATATTACCACATTTTATTTCCCCTCAGTTTTAAATTTTATTCATTATTATATAAATTAGATCATAAGAACACTTAGGAATTATGTGAACTTAAAGACTTGGCTGGAACAGACCATCTGTATTACATGAAGTAGCTGAGTTGTAGTGTAGTGAACAAGGGCCCTTTTTTAGTGATCTATAGTGCACTACAACTAATTTAATGAATTAAATAATAAAAAGAAGTAAAATAAATAAAAACATAATAATATAAAATAAAAAAACCCTTAACACTTTACAGGTCCTTACTCCTTTTAAGTTTATTTAACTGAACTAAGTTTTATATTATTTGTTACCTAGCTCTGAATTCAGCTCCGCGTTTTCATTCAGTTACTTCTGTTTAAGAGCAGCATATAGGCAGGACTTACTATAATAGCACATAAATGTGTTTAAACTGTTAATATAGTATTTTGTAAAATTTAAAAGTTTCCGCCTTCTTTTGACAGATCTGTTAAGGTCATTGGCTGCAGTAAAAAATGATGGACAGCTTGGTCTGTCTGATGATTGGCTTAATAAAAAGTGATTGACAACGAAAGTGTAGTATCTGATTGGCTGCAGTCGAAAATGATTGACACATGCTCCGCCCTTTAGCCACGCCCACTGGGGGGCTCCGGTCTGCAGCATTACATAGATGGTTCTGGCTGCACGGCTGTCTGTTGATTAGACGTGGTTTAACCGTTTCAGTCGCGGAAGTCTCTTTTCCGCTGCCAAGATAGAAATTTCGTAATTTCCAGACCACCACGCCCATCAGCCGTAATATATTCCAAAAGTCCAACGTTATTTGGCGTAAAAATAGACTGTTGATAGGGTGTATGATGGCAAGGCAACACGTGCAGGGTTTACAAAACCAAAAGCGGAATTATCTAGTGTGTTATAGATCGCTAAAATTGGGCCCTATAAATGTAGGTATTGTGATATACACTGCAGAGGTGGAGCTACAGTCTCTCATTAGGGTGAATATATATTTATAACACTGTAAATATAGGTATTGTGATGATATACACTGAGGAGGAGGAGCTACAGTCTCTCATTAGGGTGAATATATATTAATAAAGCTCTAAATGTAGGTATTGTGATGATATACACTGCAGAGGTGGAGCTACAGTCTCTCATTAGGGTGAATATATATTAATAAAGCTCTAAATGTAGGTATTGTGATGATATACACTGAGTCATATCTTAAGTCTTTGGTTAGGAGTCATAGTTTGTGAGTCAGTAACGGAACAGCGCCACATTTGATGGAAACAGGAAAAGATCAATTTGATTCATGAATCTGTCTATAAAATAAAGTGAAATAAATTAATCTGGTCCAGTGATGGCAGCATTTACTTATAGGATGTTGTTCCAAGCTATTTCCTCTGCATACTTCTCTCTCATCTTCTTGATCTGTAAAAAATAAATGATAATAACTATAAATATTTAAATAATCCAAATATCTACATAAAAAGTGAATAATACAGAATATTATAATACATGTTATGTTGTAATTTGTCTTTTTAAAATCATATTTCACATTCTGTAATGTACGTTTTACTGAAAACGACCAACATTTACACAGTGCTGATAGAAACCGACTCTTACCCATAATGCTGCTGCTGCTGCTGGACATCGTTCTGATTTCTTAGGGAATTATGGGTAATTGTGTTTCAGATCCTCTGGTTCCTGCTGAACACAGTTAAAGTTTTTCTTTATATTCATAATCACTGGTTGTTCAGATCAGTAATTTCAGTTAAATATATCATATAGCAGATGAACACAGTGATATTTGAGAAGTGAAATGAAGTTTACAGGATTTACTGAAAGTGTGCAATAATTATTTAAACAAAATTAGGCAGAAAAATTACATCAATATTTAGTAGATCCTGCTTTTGCAGAAATAACAGCCTCCAAACGCTTCATATAGCTTCTAATGAGAGTCTGGCTTCTGGTTGAAGGTATTTTGGATCATTCTTCTTTACAAATCTTCTCCAGTTCAGTCAGGTTTGATGGTTTCTGAGCACGAACAGCCCGCTTTAAATCACACCACAGATTTGTTAATAATTTTTAGGTCTGAGGACTGAGATGATCTGAGATGATCATTCCAGAATGTTGTACTTGTTCCTCTGCATGAATGCTTTAGTAGATTTAGAGCAGTGTTTAGTGTTTAGGGTCGTTGTCTTGTTGAAGTATCCAGCCCCGACACAACTTCAACTTTTTCACTGATTCTAAAACATTGTTCTTAAGAATCTGCTGATATTGAATGGAATCCAAGCGACCCTCAACTTTAACAAGATTCCCAGTACCTGCACTGATCACACAGCCCCACAGCATGATGAACCACCACCAAATTTTACTGTAGGGAGCAAGAGTTCCACCATGCATACCACCCTCCAAATAACTCCATTTTAGTTTCATCAGTCCACAGTACCTTATTCACCTTATACACACACACACACACACACACACACACAGATACACACAGATACACACATGGAATTATTTTGTAAAAAAAAAAAAAAAAGGAGTTAATCCCCACCAAAATATGTTTTATACTTTACACATTTATTTTTGAGGACAGATCTGCAGAATCTTGGTATCTTAATCTCAGTGTCTTCATGAGGAAGAGTCACCTGGAATAGTTTTCTCAGCATCTTGAAGGAGTTCCTGGAGGTGCTGAACAAAAGCTGCTGCATTTCCTTCACTCGGTTGTAGGAGGCCATGCACTTTTTTATTTACTGAATAATTCCATGTCATGTGTTTTCCTGTCTTTATTATTACTCTACAATGAAATTAAATTAAAAATAAAGAAAAACATTAAAATGAGACGGTGTGTCCAAACTTTTGACAGGTACTTTATATATATATTTGCGAGATGACACACCCCAGAGTTTGCCCAGATAAACAGCAACAGTTTCAGTTAGAAGCCCCTGATTATTAAATATTACCTGCACATTCACCACAGAGAACCATTTATAATACATGTAGATGTGATTAAATACACCACAAGCGTCCCGTGCACTGGATCTACAGTACCAGGGATTTTCCCAATAGCAGGGAAATATATGTTGTTGTGCTGTAATTCCAGGTCTGGTGGGAATTGTATATAGGTGTGTGTTTGGCACAGTAACAGCCTGGATACAGAATGCACAGACTTTGTTTAGACTGTGAGCATCATCTGCAGAAATTCATTGATTGCATTTATTGCAGCGTTAATGTCAAAAGCTCTAGTATCGCTAATCTGGATTTGAATGATTTATTTGTGGGTTTGATTGGTCATTTCCTATATGCCCAATTAGACTACAATTAGACTACAAGCTACAGACAATGTGTTGCCATTATAATATAATATAATTTAATGTTGAATCAATCATGAAAATGTGTCTGTGTGTGTGTGTGTGTGTGTGTGTGTGTGTGTGTGTGTGTGTGTGTGTGTGTGTGTTGTACCCTGTGATTTACTGGACCCTTTCCCAGGGGATGTTCCTGCCATGTGTTCAGTGACTCCAGACTGGATCCAGACCCACCATGATCCATCCTGATTGAGCTGAGATGATTCAGCACCTCATCCTGAAGGCTGCAGTCTGGACCTAAATCTGGAGAAAGGAGCTGATCTGAGAACAGTCTGGCTGAACATAAAATTCATTCATCTTATTCTCTTCAACACAGAGATCACAACCCCCCACAGTCTGATACACAGCTCAGAACACGCAATTACCATAATAATGATCTCTTATTCTACTGGTTACTGGTTATTTTATAGGAGGATTCAATGGAAAAACTCCAGTCTGTACAGAAAACGCAGGAGCCACTCCCAGTTAGTAATTACTGGACTGTAACTGGATCCTAAACAGCTGAAATACTTTTTATACTCCTCTCTATGATTTAAATTTACACACTCTGATCTAATTTCAGTTCGATTTATTGTTTATTTATTGTTTTTATATTCATATGATAGATAAGGAGTGTAGACCTACCTGAACACAGATGAACAGATGCAGAAACTGACGCAGAATGAACATCTTCTTTCGATTTCGCTCCCTGTTTTACCTACTCTGACCGCCAGGTGGAGCTGTTCACACACACAGTGTACTAGCTCATTAAACCTCAGGATTCATTTTTATTTCCAGCAAAAAGTAACAAGACCTTCAAACACAGAATTTAAGAACTGAACATTTACATGACCACAAACAAAAAAACAATAATAATCACTTTGATTCTTCTTTAAATTATTCCGTGGTTTTATTTTTATTTAATATTGTACAAGATTATGTTGTTGAAAATCTTCAAAACTGTGCAAAATTATGTTCCGAGAGAGAACATTTTATCTTATGAAAATATAGATTTTTTTTTGTGATTGTATATTTACATTTTATTGCTTCCAACTCATCAAATCTAAAATAAAATTAAACTAAAACTAAACTAAACTAGAACACCAAAAGAAAAGTTTTATTTTTCATATTTTACATTTCAGTGTTAATTACTTTTAATGTAAGTTTGTAGTGCTTACATACAGTACCAGTCTGAAGTTTGTAATCACCTCTTCTCCTTTAATGATTTTTTTTCCTTTTTTTTTTTTTTTTTACATTGTAAATTTAATATGGAATAGTTTAAAGCTAAATAGGAACACATTCAGCTTTATTCTATAAACAAAAAAATGTTGAATTAATAGAATATGTTTTATGTCTTAGATTATTCTAAGCAGCACATTTCCCTTTGAGGACAAATCTGCACACTCTTGGTATTTTAATCTCAGTGTCTTCATGAGGGAGAGTCACCTGGAATAGTTTTTTCAGCGTCTTGAAGGAGTTCCTGGAGGTGCTGAACAATAGTTGCTGCTTTTCCTTCACGCTGTAAAGCTCCAGCTCATCCCAATTAAACCACTATCTCAGTTCATCAGATTTAGATCAGGAGATTCCATATGTGTCCCTTAACTGTTTTCATGTATTTAATAATAATCTACAATGTAGAAAATAAATTAAATTAAGAAATAAAGACAAACAATGAATGATGTGTCCAAACTTTTACTGGTACTTGAAAAATACCAGTAAAAATACCTGAAATACTTTAGATAAACAATACTAATACACAACAATATAACAAAATAAAATATAAATAACATTACAAGCAGCAATAATCAATCATCTCTAAGATGAAGATGTTAAAGATATCTGATGGCTGTGATGGGAGAACTGGTTCCACTGGTTTGGGGCAGCAGGGGAGAACACTCTACCTCACCCCAGTACAATCCCTGCTGGTCTTTGATCATTAAGCAAACTGAGAAGAAAACTGAACAGCAAGAAGGTCTTATAGCCAATCAGAGCCGGAGATCAGAAATACTGGTGAGTAATTATTACAGCAGAATTAAGAAGTGAAGATCTGTAGATATGGGTGTTGAAAGTTGGAAGATATGGGTAAAATGGTTTATTAGAAAACAATCAGTGAATATAATTTTATATTTAAATTTTATAATAAAAGGGTCCTCCAAGGGTCAATGAGCTTAACATACACATTTTGTGTTTCAGTAATTAATGCTAAATTTATTTAAATCAATAAAACGACAAGGGTGCTTAAATTTATGTACCTGTTTAATTTTGTTTAAAGAATTATTGAACACTTTCTGTAAATCCTGTAAACTTCATTCACTTCTCAAATATCACTGTGTTCATCTGCTATATGATATATTTAACTGAAATTACTGATCTAAAAAAAATATATATATTTATAAAGAAAAATTATGAAAATTATCAGGGGTGAACAAACTTTTCCATACTGTAGTGAACATAGGGGAGCTTCAGTGATCTTTATACATGCAGTAGAGCTGATGGTGTGAAAATCAGGTCCTCATTTTATTGATTTTTTTTTTTTTGCTTTTCCAGTTTATTTAAAGAATCTTCCAGACAATACAGATTTTTATTGGAATGCAATGTATAATGAAAAATAAAGAAAAATGAATCAAAACCCAAACAGTCAAGCTTCTGAGTTCTGACTGTGCAAGATAACCAGACTGAACTTCCTGACTTGATTTTGGTCAGAAAGCTATCCGCCCTTCTATTCAGTTACAGGGTTCATTCTGATCTAAGTGCTCTGAAGCTCTCAGACAGTATATCTCAGCCTCCCTCAGTCTAAACTCCTGTCTCTACTGACCAAGACTTTATTACTTAACTAACAGACCTCATCACCCGCCGTTCCACCAATCACGAGTGAGTGCTGTGCTCTAATATTAAAACATGTGCAATAGGATTCTGTCTGTTAACATACAAAGACAACACTGATAAAACTCACTCATATCTCAGATAGTCCACTAAATACTGATTAAATGCAGTTTTTATAATCCCAGAAGAGGCTTTGAAGCCTATCTCAGATAAAAGTAAAACACAGCACATATAAAGTTTCACCCATGTTTACATAGAGACACATACAGAGTTTATAGAGATCATAAAGTAAAACTGGATAACATATTGATCATGCTAAATATTGTAGTAACTGTGGATGCTGCAGCATTACTATCCACTAGAGGTCCAGTCTGCTCTATTTAGAAGAAAACCTTCCTGTAATCCAGTATTAACATAAATGTTATTCATGGATGTTATTTCTCCAGTAGGGACAGAGATAAAGAACATGTTATTAACTATTTGATTCTTATCACTAAATTCTTTATACATCTGTAAGTATTTTAAATCTGCTCCTACTTATCATCTTATTGCTGAGATTTAACATTTACTGTGAATTCTCTGAAACTCATAAAGAACCCTCACAAAAAAGGTTCTGATATTTCATGAAAAGCATGTATTACTTGATTGTGATTCCGTCTGATTCTCTCCATCAAAATATCATTTTCTCTGTTCATTATGTGCGAGAGTTTTCTGTATACAAACATTTTATGTTAAATATGCATATTTATTTAAAATGTTATTCACTTTAAAGCTCCATTGAAAGGTTTTGGGACAAATGCTCATTCACTGTTTATTCCTAAATCAAGGGTATTAAAAAGATTAGGTATTAAAATCCTGCTTTTGTTGGAATAATTGTCTCTAATGTCCCCAGAAAATGTTCTACTTGGTTATTTTCTGCTAGCAGAGGTGTGAGGATTTAACTGCATCCAGCAACAAGATCATTAGTGAAGTCAGGGCACTGCTCTACAGCTCAAATCTTTAGCCCACCAGCCCACAACTGACATTAGGCATAGTGCCAAAGGGTTTATGTTTGCTTCACCAATCTTTTAATTGAACAATATTAGTCATTCAGACACTGATGTCTGTTTAAATTAACATAAACACAAACTGTGAGGGAAATGGAAATTGAAACAATTAATTCTATTTAAAACAATGAATCCTGTTTTACACTGTTTTATAACATTAATACATTTAATTGTTCAACCCGAATGTTTGTCTGTCAGGCAGCAACATGAGAGGGAGGCTTGTATTATTCTGTTTCTGCAAGCATGCCACAAACAGCAAAAGCATACCTCGGGTGACTTTTGCTAGCAGAAATGGCTTCTTTCGCATCACTCTCCCATTCAGCTTCTCCTTGTGCACAGTGACACCATCTGCAGCAAGATGATGCTGCAGCTCTTTGGAGGTGGTCTGTGGATTGTCCTTGACTGTTCTCACGATTCTTCTTCTCTGCCTTTCTGATATTTTTCTTGGCCTGCCACTTCTGGGCTTAACAAGAACTGTCCCTGTGGTCTTCCATTTCCTCACTATGTTCCTCACAGTGGAAACTGACAGGTTAAATCTCTGAGACAACTTTTTTGTATCCGTCCCCTGAACAACTATGTTGAACAGTCTTTGTTTTTAGATCATTTGAGAGTTGTTTTGATGAGCCCATGATGCCACTCTTCAGAGGAGATTCAAATAGGAGAACAACTTGCAATTGGCCACCTTAAATACCTTTTCTCATGATTGGATACACCTGGCTATGAAGTTCAAAGCTCAATGAGGTTACCAAACCAATTTTGTGCTTCAGTAAGTCAGTAAAAAGTAGTTAGGAGTATTCAAATCAATAAAATGATAAGGGTGCCCATACTTTTGCAATGATCAAATTTTGGTTTAATGCATATTGCACATTTTCTGTTAGTACAATAAAACTCATTTCAATCCTGAAATATTACTGTGTCCATCAGTTATTAGATATATCAAACTGAAATGGCTGTTGCAAACACCCAAATATTTAGAACTAAAAATGATTAAGATTAATAGAGGTGCCCAAACTTTTTCATATGACTGTAAGTAATTTGTCAGTTGAAGATTTATTTATAACTTAGTTATGAGTTAAAGTTTAATAAAATCTTTTTTAAAACACGAATGAGGTTCACTAATGAGTTTTCCTTTTCTATACTGCATCTATATATTTCATATATTCCAGAATTTAAACACTCTTACTGCTGAGAGAAATCATTTATAATAATGTGTTTAAAACCTCTGTACAGTACTGCATTCTATGCATCATACAGAACCTGTGGGCCACGCACACAATACGAGAGGTCAAGCAGAAGAAAACACGTAATGCATTTATTTTTACACTTTATTTATCTGATTACAAGATATCATAAGAGTACAATAATGATAAATGATTTAACAAAAACAGCTTAATCCATAACATGTAGGAGTACTTAAATATAGAGTATGTTGGTGTAAATAGCAATCACTTCTATTCTAAAGCATTCACCACCATTAATCATAAACATTCAATAATTAATAATAATTTGTATTTTTTCTGATTATGGTATTCCTTACATAATCTAAAGCATGCCTGAGGTTTGATACAATATATGGTTACAATATTTATTTTCCAAAAGTTTAAATATTACTCTTCTTATTTTAATGCATGTTAATATTATGGAACTATAGCAGTGAGTTACAGATCATGCTACCATATTATATATGTAAATGATGTTCAGGCAGACTGAACTGCCTGTAGATTTAATTATAATCTGTGACATTCTACTGTACTTGTTCTGTGGTTTTCTCCTCAGTACAGTAAGATGGTTTATGGTTGTAGTTGATGATGAAAGTAATGTTATGTGTTGTTCAAATACAGCCGAGTTTCATTTTGCCAGGTGAGATCCATAAGATTTTGTGTTTTCATTTGTGTCAAAACCTGTTCTGTAATTACCAGACCTGTTGCAGTTCATTTATTTATTCCTAAACTTGCAACTGCATCAGCCTGACTGAACCTTTTCCATTCAGACGGAATCTCTCCATCACCAGTAAAGGTTTTGTTGTGGTGCTTTTCAAGGTTTTCCTGGAATTCACAAACAAACCATTTCCAGTAGGCTAAAGAAGAAAAATCAGGAGAGATGATCCATTCAGCGTACTCTCCTCCTGCAGTCCAGAACTCTCTGTAAGGGTACCACTTCTCTGGAATGCCTGCTGAAAATTTCAGGTTATCTGTTACTACATTTGTTGTACAAAAGTCAATATTAAATTCTTTTGTGCCTCTAAAATGCCTTCCAGTCATCCCACTTGAGCGATGAAATTCAGCCTGGTGTTTTTCAGTGTGATTTTCTTGACTGTTGGTACAGACGGCTCCACAGAAGGGACACTGATTCCAGCAGCACCTGCAGAAGTGTTTAAACAGAATCTCCTCAGACTTTTCTCTGAACATCTCCTTTCTCAGATCTGAAAGTCTACAGAGGTTTACTTTCAGCTCTTCAGCAACAATCAAGAGCTCTTTTTTCATAACATCTACAAGAACATCATAATCAGCAACACCCTTAGTGATATCATCACTCAGGTGAACTCTGGTATCTCCTAACTCATCTACAAGACTGTTGGAGAAAATCTCCAGCCACTTGTTGATATCTCCACTGATGAGTTTGACTTCATCTCTGGCCTTTTCTGCTGCACTGATGATAATTCTCTGTTTGTGGTCGATGTGTTCTTTTATTACAGAAACTGCCTGAGGATTTTCTGCTGCCATGTACTGTCTAACTCTGTCTCTGATGAACTGTTTAAAGTGGATCTTCGGCTGGTTCATGTAAGTTAAGAAGTTATTAAACTTCTCCTCCTTATCTCCCTCCTGCTCTGCCAGAGATTTCAGAATGTGTTTCTCCAGATCTCCTCTTTTCCCATTAAATGGAGGTTTTCCTCTCATCTGATCACAGATGAATTTAGTGGTCATGTTGTACACACTCTGCAGGATTGTTTCTTTCAGTTTAACACAGATTTGGTCTCCAAGCACTTCTGCAGATGTTGCTCTCCGATAGTAGTTCATGAAGACTTTAAAGTACTCAGCTTTTTTCTTTTCGAAGTAAAGAATTGGATCATTTGCTTCTCTGTATTTCCTGTGAAGTTCTACAAAGCGTTTCTCAGCTTGTTCACACACATAAAGAGAGAGATCAACACAGAACTCTTTCTTAAACTCAAAGGAGTCACGTCTTGGTTTAAACTCCTGCACTAATTGTTTAACATCACGTACAATCTCCTGGATGTAGCCTGAGCTGTATCCCTGCACTGAGACTGGAAATGATTCCACTTTTTCTGCTGTGTTTTGGATGACTTTAGAAATCAGCTCTCGTATTGATGTCTGATCCTCTGGGGTAAGAGACTTTTCCCATAAAGGAACAGGTCCAAACTTCATCCTTTTCATAGAAACATAACTGCTGTAATCAGCAACAGTGTGAATCTTTCTGTACTCTGCTCTCTTCTTTTGATCAAGAACAAGACCATATTCAGAAAACCCCCCCCCCAGAATGTTAATGACATCATTTGAGATGTTTATATCTTTGATTTCTGGAACATCTTTAGTTAAATCAGTGACCCACTTTCCCCACACTGAATCAAATTCTGCTTTTGGATCTCTGTTTTTGCTCCTGTCTTCTTTAAGTTTCAGAGCGAGTTCTTTACTCTTTTCAAAGAGGGTCTTCTCATGATTTTTCACCTGCTGATCCAGATTTTTCCGGATGTTTTTCTGTTTGATGTTCTCATCCAGTTTTATTTTGGCCTCATCTACAAGGTCATCATGGAGGTGATGTATTTGTGTCTCAAATCTGCTTTTCCACTGAATCAGAATTTCCTTTTCACTGTCTTCTTCAAAATACTTTTTAAATGCTGTTTGGACTTTCTGCAGGGTCTCTGACATTTCTCTCACCAGCTCTTGTCTTTCTACTGCTTCTAATTTTCCACTGGAGATTCTGTTCAGCATCTTGTCTTCAATACTCAACATGGCTCTCCTGAGACTCCAGGTCCATTTCTCATACTCCTCCTCCAGTTTCCTGTACACTGATATCTCCAGTGTGTTCCTGAAACTGAAGACAAAGTTTTCATTCAGCAGAGCCTCCCAGAGATCTTTCACTCGCTGCTGAAACTGTGATAATTTCATGCAGTTTGTTTTTGATGCGCGAGAAACAATGTCTCTCTTCAGCTCCTGAACATTTTCACTGTAGTGTGGGTTTGGTGGAGCCATGGGTGGGCTGCCCTCCCAGAGCTGAGAAAAGTACTTCACATCCTTCTGTACATCAAATGCAATGATATCACTGAAACATTCTGCATCATAGACTTCATCTTTAACAGCAAACCTGGTCATTTCATCCAGTTTCTCTTGTAATCGTCTTCTTCCCTCCATCATTTTCTCTCCAGCTGCTACATCAGTAACATTCTGATGAACAAACACACAGCTGGGATTCAGTCTGACCTTCTTCATCCTCAAGGCCTGAATAACAATCTGAAGGATGTCCTGCATCTCTGATGGGTTTCCTCCAAAGATGTTGATCAAATTCATGTTTCCAAGACCTACAACAAATGTTGCCAGTTCATTATCATGATGTAGGGTGTCTTTTCCAGCCAGCTTTAAAGCTCTGAGACCTTCAGTATCAACAACCAGAATGTAGTCAAACTTCAGTTCCTCCTTCATCTCATCAGACACTTTCACCAGCTGCATAAAGGCTCCTCTGGTGCACCTTCCAGCACTGACTGCAAACTGGAGTCCGAACATGGCGTTGAGCATGGTGGATTTCCCTGAGCTCTGAATTCCCAGAACTGACAACACAAAGACTCTCTGGTCTCCCAGTTTTCTGATGACCTCATCCAGAACTGCTGAAACCCAGACCAGAGGAACATGAGCAGCATCACCGTCCATCAGCTCCATCTGGTTGCCAGATATTATGAGTTCAGCAGCAAGTTCAGGAAGGTAAGAAAGATCTCCATCATTCACTCTATCCTCTCTTCTCTCAGAGACTGAAGCTTCATAAATCTGACCCATCTCTCTCAGCATGTGCTCCAAACCGAAGGTGGCAGCATTAAGCTTGTTGGAGATCTTTTCTAGATTTAGTTTATGTGAGATTTTTATATCATTGCCTATTTTCAAAACCAGCATTTCTGACCATTTTGGATCATACTCCTGAAGGAGGGCAGAGAGTGTATCAGAAGTGAAGTCATCTAGCAGGATTGTCATCCATTTAAGGAAATAATTTTTTTCACTGTCTGACAGTGACCTTAAACTTCCTACAAATAACTCCATGAGTTCACTGAAACCACATGCCAGCTGTTTCCTTCTTATTTCTCTTAACTCTTTTTCTTTCTCGCCTTTCTCTAATTCTATTTTTTCACTTCTAACACATCGTAGATCTTTGTTTTTCTGGCTCCAGTCATGCCACAGTTTCCCCTGGCAGGGCAGATACTTTTCTTTGACTGTGGATGGCTCCTCTCTTTTCAGGAATCTCATCATCTCTTGTGCAGCTTCCTTTCCTCTCTGACAGTCTTCATTATCCTCATCCACCTTCATCTCTGAGTGTTCTGCTATTTTCTCCAGACAGAAAGTCACAGGCTGTTCTGAGAGGCAGTTCTTGATAACTTCTCTAAGAGCAACAGAAACATCAGACTGGTTTCTGTCCTTCAGTGATACTCTGTATTTTCGCTCTCCGATCTCACACACAGCATCTTCATCATCATCCTCTTCATCTGTCAGAACAACAATGAGAGGTTTTGATCTCTCACAGAGTTCCTTCACAATGACCATTTTGTTGTCATTCTCATCAAGTTGAGGTAAAAGTACAACATTCACAGAGGACATTTTAGTAAGAATCTTTCTCTGAGTCTTGTTGATGCTGGAATCTCCATGTAGATTACAGAACGCTACACAGTCTGAGAAATGATCAGTGCTTTTTCCAGATGGGAGGTACCAGGCGATCTCCACCACTCCGTCCATCAGTAGACGCTCTCTGCTGCTGCCTGGACAGTCCCTGTGGAAGAACGTGTCGTGCTTCTCATTGATCAGCCTGTTCATCAGCTGAGACTTGGATGAAGAAATGGAACCAATCCTGAAGAACGCCACCATTGGAGTTTGAGCTTTGTACATGGGCAGGGTCTTACTGGTGACTCTGCCTGAAGTATCTGTGGTCTTCCAGCACTTACTGATCTGGCGCATCGTCCACAGAGGAAATTCAATATTTTCAGTAAAAGGATTTGGAATCAGAAGAGGAACTGCATACTGACACTGAGACAGCTTAGTTACCATGATCAGCTGAAGAAAAGCATCTGAACAGAGGAACACTGCCATCTGAACATCCATTGGATGAACTTGAGTCGGTTTGTTTTCTTTGTTTCCAGCATTTTTTTGTAAAAGAGCACCGAACACATATTTACCAGCTGTGTGTTGAGACTTTGGTGCTGGTCTTTCTGATTTGACAGATAAATGTCTTCCTCTGTAATCTGTTTTTAAAATTTGCTGCATGAAAGCATGAACAAGACATTGTTCGTTTTTGGGATTTTCATTGTGCAATGATGATGGGGTTATTTCGAGAAACTTATCTCTGCTAAGCCTGTTCTTAAATGTGTCCTCAAGTCCAAGATTCCTGAAGAGGTCTTCTATTAATCTTTTATTCAAGACTTCTGATTTTTCTTCCTGAAAAGCAAAACAGTGCAAATAATTACTACTTAGCATTTACACAAACCAACAACAAGTACAACAACACGTCAGAAAAGGTTGGTGCAAAACAAATATGGAAAATATGTAGTGTTTTTCCAATCTGCTTTCGCTTTTATTTGACTGCAGACAGTATTAAGTTCATGTTTTATCTGCTAAACTTTATTTAATTTATGAATATATATCCATTCGTGCTTTTGAGACCTGCTAAACATTTAAAAAAAGATGGGACTGTAAAACTTCGAAATGTCGCCATTGTGTCTCACAAGTTAAAAGTTTTGGAATTGAAGATACCAAGTGATAAAGTGTTTTTAGGTGTTATTTTGCTCTTCAACTCTTCCTGTGAACACATCTTAAGGTCTTACGGGGTCATCATCACATATTTTGTTTCAAAATTCTCCACACAATCTCTATTAGGGACAGTTCAGGACTCTAGACAGGCCAGTCCAATAATCATACCGTCTTCATTATGAGCCCTACCTTATAATGCCTGGAAAAGATCCAGTTTTGAAGGAGGAATACGAGGCTCTAAGATCTCAGTGTACTTTACTGCATTAATGTTGCATCACAAACGTGTACTGACTCAACTGCATAAAATGACAGACCCTGCAATACTGCTGTAAATATAAAGTTAATGTACCTTTTGTGTCTCAACATAACTTTAACTTTAAGAAAATAACCTCTGATGTAAGTGACATTACAACCTTTACACTGTTTTATATGTACAGCAATTATTAATATTAATCTCATTATAAATTAAATAAGAGTAGATAATCAAATATTACTTTGAATTACTTTTTTTCACTTGCAGGTAACATAGTCCAAAAGAAAATGGTGGGATTGAACTCTGAAGGCAAATCTTTGCTAATACTAGCATAATACTAGTGTAATACTACACTTAATATAGACAGGCATGTTTGTAAATATCACAAAATTAAGAAATGGGTGCATGCTTGACTTGTTTTTTTTCGATGTTCTTTGGTCAAATAGTTAAAATGTTTTGCTGGAAATTGCATTATGTTGCTAATTAAAGTATGCTGTCTGTTTTCTTTTGGCACATGCAGTGATTGAGAAGTAGTTTTGAAGTCAGTTTTTATATTGTTCATTTCAGGTCAGGGCGCGAATTATTCAATGATAATTGGGGGGTCAAGTATTTCTTCGGGGTGTAAATGGAAACCAGCACAGCGAAGGCTCGTGCTTCTAACAAATGTCTACAGCACGTAAAAGATACATTTACTACATCAGCTTATGTAGCACATACAACACAATGACCTTTATAGTCATAAATAATATATTACACAATTAATCCTGCAAAAAACACACACAGTGCTACTGGCTGCTATATTTCATTAGCTTTCATATTCTACAGAATCTCTCCCACAGGAATAATTTATTTAATTCTAAATTAATAGAAAATAATAATGCAACTGAAAATCCTTGTAGATAAGGATTCTGTCCCACCTCATCCACATATTTTCACACTGTGAATACAATATTAAATGTTATGGGGAGATGTAGGAATGTATTTATATAGCTTGGCTAATGCCTTTATACCTCAAAAAATTGTAGTCCACCAGTTTACTGTAAAACTACTCATCTGAGTAACTAATTCCTCACTAGTTCTACTTACTGCAGCGAATGAAGATTTTAATATCTTGTTCACATTTCCCTTCCACCTTAAAACACATTTCCATTCCACCTTAAAAGTTTCCCTGCATTAAAACACACTTTCTACGTTAAAACACAGTTCCCTTTTAGACTGTAGTAGATGAGAAAGTGTTTTAAGAGTTTTACACATTTCTGCTTAGGTTGTGCAGAAATCACAAACAGTCCATATAAAACAGAACGTGGATTTCCATTTGAATATTCTATTCCACCTTAAAAGCGCTGAAGCCTGTGTGCCGCCACAGCAGCATTTAAGGCGGAATGGTAAATAAGCAGCATTTAAGGCGGAATGGTAAATTAGTAGCATTTAAGGCGGGATAGCAAATTCATGTGAGTTATTTATGTAAGGAAAAGTGTGTTTAAAGTGCATATTTAAGAAAGCTAGGTAGATAACAAGCTACTTACACGTAATGCTGTAGCTTGAGCAGCAGCTTAACTCAGACGCAAACCACCTGACCAATAATGATCCAGCAGGCAGGTAAACGAGAGAAATGATTAAACATGGAATGGTATGATCCACTTTAGCGGGGCGTGAAATCGTATCATAATATTCTTCCAGGCACAGATACTGCATTGTTTTTGTAGTATTTAACTATGGGAGGTAAATCCTGCCAAAAATAAAACTGAAATGAAAACACTAAAATGAAAATGCAAATGCTGTTTTGCTCTTTCTTTTCTCAAACATGTGTGAAAATATTATGACAAAATTAAAAACGGAATTAAATCCCTTCATTTGCAATTTAATTTTTCACTTGAGCATGAGGGTCATACGTGACAAAATTAAAATTTTAATTAAAAAGGCTTTTTGCCATTTCATTTTCATTGCCATTCAGCTATTTCATTGTCAAATCTAAAATGAAAAAGCTAATTATAAAAAGAAAAATCAAAGCTTCACTTTGGGCTTGCTTTTTCTCAATGAACTGCATAATAAATGACAAAACTAAAATCGAAATGCAATCGTAACGTTTTTATTTATTTTCCTTTGCAATAGGCTGCATGTCTGACAGAATTAAAATGAAAACGCAAAATGGAAAAATAAATAGCAAAGTGAGAGTTTGTGATTCAGTTTTTGGTGTGGACTGCACTTTAAGTGGTGATTTAGTTTTCTTTTTACACATTTCTTTTTCAACTTCACCAGCATGCAAATATATCTAAATAAGCAGTAGGCGGGGCTACAACTACGATCCCCCGGCGGAATCCAGACCAGCATACAGCAGCAACATGGCTGATATGAAACGCCAAAAGGCCCAAAAAACGTCTGGACCAGACGCCTTTTATCGAAAAGAACGGCGTAAAATATGCCGTTCTGTATGGCAAGCCATATGGGTCAGAATTCGCCTGGGTCTGACGGCGCTTAAAGCGTGCGTAATACTTAAAAAACGCCGTCCAAAACGCCGTTCAGGGCTTACTTTTACGCCTTGGAACAAACGCCGCTAGGCGTTTAAGAGCGTGTGGCGGCGCCAGGCGCTTACATATGGAACGCCAAAAGGTCCAAAAAACACCTGGACCAGACGCCTTTTATCGAAAAGTGTGGGTTTGTGTGGGTTTTACGCCGTAATATACGCCGTATGATTTCAAGACACCGTAATATACGCCGTATGATTTCAAGACGCCGTAATATACGCCGTATGATTTCATGACGGCGTTAAAAACGCTGCTAAAAGCACAGAAGATGCCGTTTCCCATGCCGTTTTTCGACCCTTTTGGCGCGCTGTACAGAGCGCCGTCTCAGTGCAATGAGACGGCGTAAAAAGCGGCGTTTAATTATAAGATAATGAGCTCCATCTTCCAGTTTTGAAAGTCAATACATTTAAACTCTGTTCAGCCAATGCTCTTACAGAGAGACTCAGTCTAAAGCAATTCACTGCAGATCCGAGCTCCTGAACCAGAGCTCTTCAGTTTATTAATTACAAATTTACAATATACCTTCTTCAGACATTCCCGCTGGTGCTCATGCCTTTTATTAGTCTAATATTTAAGCTGTTCAATGTGTTTTAAATAAAATTTATAGTAGTAGGGACGGCCCTTGTGCATGAATTTTATTAATTAATAGTGTGTTTCTTTTTAGGCTACGTTTGGTAAATGGTAGCGAATAGGGTCATTCTGCTATATTACAAGTTTCTTGGTTTATTAGCTCTTAAATATTTGGCCAGGTACTGTATCAGTATTTATATTATTTGAAGGATCTAAATAACAGGAGTGTTAGTAATCATAAAATGTAAGGAAACGTAAATGTTTATAAGATATACAGTGATAAACCAAAAAACACTTTAAAAAAACACCCCGACAGCTGAATATTCAAGGACACGGAGGTGGTGGTAGAGAGATTATTATACTCCACGAAGAACACTCTTGATCACTGGATAGCTCAACTTACCGATCATTCAATCATTCAATCAATAAACTTTTTTTTTCTCGGGAGTACATCATTTCCAGTGTAGCCGAGCATTTACAATTTAAAAGGGACTGACAACATTGAGTAAGAAAATAGAATTAATAAGAATAAATGAGAAAAAAATTAAATATATATATATATATATATATATATATATATATATATATATATATATATATATATATATATAATAAATACCAGGCTGATTTGCCCCTGTTTGTGCAAATAAATGATTTTTAAGACCACCAGAGACAAAATTATGAAAATATGAAAATTGCAAAAAGTACACAACAACAATGTTAAATTCAAAGGATTTACAGTAAGATTTGAAGGCCTTTTTAGGGCAAATAAATGACAAGACTTGATAAGACATCCGCAAACCGTGAATAGGTGTCTATACACAGGAACGTCGCTATAGCCCCTTTTTAGGGATGTTTTAATTGTTTTTACAGAAGTGTCTCTCTAATATGTTAAAAATGTTCAAATCTTAAAGTATACCATAATTAAAGAATTTTAGTAACAAAATCAATCTCCCCACGCAGCGCGAAAGATCTGATCCACTTTGTCTCGGAGCCGTGTCAAGAAAAATGCATACACGCACGCAAAATTAAACAGCGCTTTTTTAAGCTAATGATCCAGGCTGTCCAGCATTTAGACTGGAGTGAGTTAGGCTAGCTGTGGTGCTGTTGGTCGGTTTGTGTGTTTATATTAAATACAGTGTATTGTACTACCTGTATGTGTATCAGCTAATTGATGTTACATAATAATAATAATAATAATAATAATAATAATAATAATAATAATAATAATAATATATAATTATAATATATAATTTTATATAATATAATATATATAATTTATTATAATTATACTGTATAATTATAATATTTTAATAAGAATAAAAATAAGAAGAATCAGCTTCCTAATATAATTTGTAACTAATTTAATAAATTAATAAATTCATTTATTGAAACCCTGATGTTTTTGCGACAATAGGGTTCTTCATGTGTGATATACTGACAAGGTGATGTGATTTCCGTCTGGATAAAAAAAAAAGTGGGGAGCTGCACAGCATTTTGCTTTCACCTAAACCTAGAGTTTATTTTTATATTGATACAGCAGAAATGTTAGATTAATAAAAAAATATATACCATATAGATGGTATATTGTTAATTGTGTCTAAAAAACTGTGTCTGAAGAGCTCAGGAGCTCGGATCTGCAGTGAATTGCTTTAGACTGAGTCTCTCTGTAAGAGCATTGGCTGAACAGAGTTTAAATGTATTGACTTTCAAAACTGGAAGGTGGAGCTCATTATCTATTAAACGCTGCTTTTTACGGCGTCTTATTGCACTGAGACGGCGCTCTGTACGGCGCGCCAAAAGGGTCGAAAAACGCCGGGGGAAAGGGCGTTTTCTGTGCTTTTAGCTGCGTTTTTAACGCCGTCGTGAAATCATACGGTGTATATTACGGCGTAAAAATTACATGGCCTGTAGCTGTCATATGAAAATGATCCTTTTCCCCTAATCATGAAAACACCTTTGCAAAGAAATAATTAGTTCATTATTAAAGATATTGATGATGGCAACCATAAATAAATCTGAAAGTGCACATGGTATGTGTTTATTTGTTCATATGCTTGAGTGCAGTTCATTTGTTTGTTACAATTAGTGTAAATGCAATTATTGATTGAGCATAGACTAGACTAGAGCATCATATCAGCTTTTACTGAATACTAATTATTAAGTCATTCTGTCTTTTAGTACTTAGAACTTACCTTCTGTTTCTTCTGGTACTGCTTTTGACCATTTCCACCTGTTAATGATACAATAACAAATAAATAATAATATTAATAACAATAATGGATGTTTCACTGATTTAATAAATACTGGCACCAATAACACTGCTAAAAAAGAGCAGCATGTCTTTGCTTCTAAAGCTTGATGAGACTGGAGAAGACAGATAAATTGTCTGATTTATAAACAGGCACATTCATAGAAATGGGCGGGGTTTATGGATAAGGAGCAATAGATATATTTCAGAATGAACAAAAAAAACCTCCAAAATGTCTGTTTATGACAGGGATCAACCAGAGATACTAACATCCAGCACTGATCTTTGCTCTCTTAAACTGCAGCTTTTCAAGCTCATTTACATTCACTAGGTAAAGACTGATACCTAATCAGACCTTCTCCTTCATCTTCTTTTTATTTGTGTATTTAATAACTAATTAATGGCTTTAGTAATGTCTGAAGTTCGAATCTTCAGTGCTTCAAGTATTACCAGTTAAATCTCTTATACGGACTAAGCTAAGACCCTTCAAGTGTCCTATAACCCTATAACCGTCTCTGGCATCAACTGAAAGACAGTTTTTCCCACTCCTCCATGCAGGACTCTCGTATTGTGAGTCATGATAATCTAATAACAAGCCTACATGTAGCTCAGCAGATTTCAGCTAATTTAAGCTAATACAGTCAAAACTAGGCCTTAATCTGTAATACCATTTCAGTAATATCTACAGTCATCATTACCGGCTCGTTTCTCCTCCATCGTCTTCTTCAGCTGAAGATCCTTCTCCTCCATGCTCTTCCTCACTCTCTCTATTTCCTCCTGATGTTCCTCAATCAGCTTTTCTTTAGTTTTTACTTCCTCTTGGATTCGGATCTCCAGATGATGTTTTAGTTCTTCAAGTTCCTTCATGTGTTTCTCTTCTGAGAGTTTTATTCTCTGCTTCAGATCACTTCTCTTCCTCTCTTTCTCTTCAAGATTCCTCTTCAGCTCCTCTAACTTCCCCTTATATTCTTCTCTTTCTTTTTCTCTTCTCTCCTCCCATTCTCTCTTCTCTCGCTCTTCTCTATTTCTCCTTTTTTCCTCCTCTCGATTCTCTCTCTCTCTCCTTTTTTCCTCCTCTTGATTCTCTCTCTCTCTCCTTTTCTCCTCCTCTCGCTCTTCTCTCTCTCTCCTTTTCTCATCCTCCTGTTCTCTCCTTTTTTGATCTTCATGTCTTTGCCTCTCAAATTCTGCTTGGTTTCTCTCCAGCTGGGAGAAAATTGCTCTCTCTCTCTCGGTGGTTCTTTTCTCATCCTCTTTTCTTCTGTTTTCATATTCCTCACCTCTAAGTCTGTGTTTTTCCTCCAGTTGATGTTCTCTCTCTTTAAACTCTTCCTCTCTTCTCTTTCTCTCGTATTTGATTTCCTCCTGAAGTGTGGTCTTCATTCTTTCTATCTCTGCTTCAAATCTGACTCTCAGTTCTTCTTTCTCTCGCTTGATCTCCTCCTCTTTCTCCTTCAGAATTCTCTCCTGATTTTCTTTCTCCACCTGCTGGAACATCTCATTAGTGTAGCAGCTCCCTCCATTCACTGCCAGCATGGAGTCAATCTTCTCCAGTAAAACAGTGACCTGGGTTCTGTCTCTAATCTGTTTGTTATTGAAGAAGTGTATTCTGTTTCCACACTTTGTAATCAGATTTCTAATATCAGATCCTGCTTCTCCAAAATACTTAAAGATTGTGTCTTTAGGAAGATCTCCTCCAGTGAACAGCAGCATGGTGTAGGTCACTGACTCTTCTCCAAAAATGTTCTGGATTATCTCTACAGTTCCTTTTTCCTCCTCTGAGAATCTCTGTCTGACTTTCAGAACCAGCAGAAACACATGTGGACCTGGAGCTGCCATGAAGATGCTTTTAGTAATTTCCTTCTGGATCTCCACATTTCCAACTCGAGTATCAAACAGCCCTGGAGTGTCAATCACAGTAATCTGCCTTCCGTTGACCTCAGCTGTTTCCTTTTGACAAATGCAGGATGATGAATGTTCAAATGTGTTTTCTTTTCCTAGGATGGTGTTTCCTGTAGCACTCTTCCCTGATCCTGTTCTCCCCAGCAGCACAATCCTCAAAGCATCTCGTCTTCTCCCTAAATGTAAAATAGATAAATATGAAAATGTAAAATATAAAATGTTTTGTTTGTACAACCAAAATAGATAAGTTTCCATTCATCTTAAATACTTAGAATGAAAACATATTGATCAGACTTGAATGAACATGAACTCAGGTTGGCTGTACTTATGTCTGTATAATAGCATGGACAGTGCAACATCACTCAAAAGTGAAGCAGCCACATGTCTAGCGCCTCTACTGGTTGGTTGCAGTATGATGTGATTAGCCTTGGCTGTAGCCTTTCTCAGCACAGAATCTCCTACAAATAATCAGAAGTATGGCAGGTCACATCATACTGCAACCAACCAGTAGAGGCGCTAGACATGGGTGTTTCACTTTTGAGTGATGTTGAACTCTCCATACAATTATACAGACATTGGTACAGTCAGCCTGAGTTGACTGTTGTGATTCCATGTTACATTCTTTATAAATATGGGTTGCTACAAATCAACCAGTTATATTGTAAGGTATGTTTCTGTATAGTGTTTTAAATTCGTGCCCCCTTTTGACACTGAGCACCTGCCCCGCCAAAGGTCTCTGCACGGTTCTGTTGCACAACTCAAAATGTGCAAATGGCGTGTACTAATTCTCTTAATTAATCATGGGTTTGTTTTGTGTGTAAAGGGAAATAAACTAATCAGTGTGCTAGTTGACATTCCCCTAAAGAGCCAGGCGCTCTTACTTTGGCATGTTTGTAGCTTAACAACACAGCGATTTGTACATCTCAGCAGAGGCCAATGATCTTATTTAATTATTCCTACACTCCCATGCTATTTTGACGGCATGGGTGCAAGGCGTAAAAATAGACAGTTGACTGGGTGTATAATAGCAATGAGCATTGCAATATGCCTTACGCAGGGTGTTTGACAGGGCTCAGTATCTCACAAAAGTGAGTACACCCCTCAAACACTGAAGATACAACATATTTACACAATGTAAAGAAGTCAGTGCACAGCTGGTATAATAGTTTAAAATTTACTATGCCCTACAAATAACTAAACACTCATCCATTAATACCTAAATAGCCGGTAACACAAGTGAGTACACTTCACAATAATCATGGCCAAATTGTAACCAATTGTGTTGTCCCTTTTCATTAGAGTTGGCCTGCGGTGCTCATACCATATGCTGAACACTGCATCATCTCAGACAGTGTGGCCCATTAGGAAGCCTCTTAGAGCATGATCCCCTCCCTTTAGAAACTGGGATGCCTGAAATAAAGACCCCAAACACACCTCCAAGATGACAACTGCTGATGAAACTAAAGGTAAAGGTAAAGGACTGGCCACGTAGGTCTCCTGATCTAAGTTAAGATCTATATCTAAGCTTTATTTCTATAGCTTTGTCCCATGAAAATATATAATAAAACATTTGCAGAAATGCTGCTGGGTGTTGGCAGCAACAGAATGTTATGGCTTTAAATCCCTAATTCAACATGTGTACTCATTGCATGCAATGTATTATCAGTGAAATAATTACCTTCTGAAAAAGTCTGAATCTTCATCTCCAAATTCTGAATAGTTGTTGTCATCTCTGCAACTTTACTATTGTATCTTCTAAGCTGTGTCTCCAGCTGTCCATTCAGGAACATCTGTGGTGTGTAAAGATCTCCATTCTTCTCCATCAGCAGCTGCTGAACTCTATCTATTAACCCAGACACATCTGGAACAGAGCCAAAGATATAACATCCTCCTCTGCAGGTTTTAGTAAAAGTCCTTGTATCTTCATCTAACTCCGCCCCCTGCTGCTGGGTCTCTGTAGGGATGATAGTTATGGTGTGATGGGTGAACCTGGAGCTGAAGATGTGCTGGATCTTCTCCAGTTCTCCTTTATCTTCATCAGTGAGACGTCCCTCAGCAAGGACGAGGAGAAAAGCCTGAACTCCAGTATCACAGAGAGAGACACAGCGGAGGGACTCCCGCATCACTTCCTCCTCTGAGAGCTGAGAGCTGTAGAGAGCTGGAAGCTCCACCAGGGTGATCAGACGTCCACATACTTCTGCCTCCCTCCTCACACACACTGATCTAGAGTCTGCACTGAACTTTGATCCCTGATCCAGGATCAGATCTGATACAGAGGACTTTACTGATCCATCACTCCCACACACAACCAGGTTTATCTTCTGAAGTTCAGACGGACTGACTGACACTGAAACACATAAAGTATAGAATTACTGACATTTACAGAACGTATGTTCAATATTTAATTATTTTCATTTACCTCTCATTTATTACAGGTTCTTCTTTCATTTTAACATAACCAATTAAACACATTTTTATTGACTATTTTAAGTTTTAACAAAAGTCTGGTCAATAATAAAATGAAAGGTGTTAAAAATACAGTGCAGTTCATGCAGTTCTAAGTCCTACTGTTTCAGGTTGATCTGTGAATAAATTAATTATTTACCTATAATGCTGCTGCTGGACATCCTTGTGATCTCTCAAGGCATTATGGGTAACTCCGTTTAAGATCCTCTCGTTCCTGCTGAAAGTTCTACAGTTAGAACCTCATACAGTAATCCAGAGGCCATTAGAGCTCATTCACAGTTATTATTATTATTATTATTATTATTATTATTATTATTCATAATAATAATAATAATACATACTCAGTTCAGACTTTTTCATTTATCATGATCACAACTGGACCATTATCAGAAATGTGTTAAGATCAGAGGAGAAACAAGACATATGTAAAAATTAAACACATACGCTTGTACCCCAAAAAAGGCAATTTTACACTTAAATCTGCCCATTAAATAATTCAGACCAAAGAATCACAGTAAATTATGCATGTTTGGCTCATTTAGACTGTGTCATGTCTGGTGCTGAAAGCGCTCCAATGTTCCCCACACTCAGCTTTACCTGCAATTCCCACGCTTCCAACTACATTACCCAGAACGCACCACACTATGACACCACACGCACTCCCGATCACATGACACCACCAGGAAGTCCCGAGTACTGATTCCCTCACTATAAAAGGACTATGCTCACGCTCACACCTCGCCGAGTAATTGTTTGGTTCGTCCTGCATTACAAAGCGTTTCTCTTGCCCATGTTTTGATATTCCGTGTTTGACCCTGTTTTCGTGTTTTCGACTTTGATTTTTGTCTACACCCGTGTATTAGATTACTGTGTATGACCTGGACTGTTATATCGTTATTGGATTACTGCCTTCTCTGTGATACCACCTGCTCGTGTATGAACCCTGGACTGTCTCCCGTTTATGATATGGTTTCCCTGTGTTATGTCTCACTGGTATTGAACCTGCTCGTCTTGACTATCCCTGTAAGATCTTGCTCTTTTAATAAAGCTATTAACTTGTATCCGCACACGTCTCATCCTTGTCTGGCCTTAACAGACTGTCCATTTGGTTTGTTAAAATTTGAATATTTAGTTATATCTACTCAATTGAAGTGGTGACTAAGAACCACACTTGTGGAATTGCAATAATGTCACTTCTTTGTCTTTCCCTTTAGGGGTCACCACAGCAGATCATCTGCCTTCATCTTGTCCTATTCCCTGCCTCCTCTACAGTAACACTAACCATCTCAGCCTGGCCTCTCTAGCTTTCTCTCTGAGCCGTTTCACTTTCACTTTCCCTCTGACCTGCTCATTTCTAATCTTTTCCATCCTTGTCACACCCAATGTAAATCTCAGCATCTTCATCTCTGCCACCTCCAGCTCAGCCCTCTGTTTTTTAGACACTGCCACTGTCTCTAAACCGTACATCATAGCAGATCTCACTACTGTTTTGTACACCTTCCCTTTCACTCTTGATGTAATCCTTCTGTCACACATCAGCCCTGACACTCATCTCCACCCACTCCACCCTGCCTGCACCCTCTTCTTCACCTCTTTTTTACACTGTCCGTTGCTCTGAATAGTTGACCCCAGATATTTTAAAATCATCCACCTTTATGACCTCTACTCTTTGCATCTGTATCTTTCCACCTGCCTTCCTCTCATTCACACACATGTATTCCCTCTTATCTCTGCTGAACTTCAGTCCTCTTCTCTCCAGTGCAAACTTCCACCTCTCCAGGTTCTCTTCCACCTTCTCTCTACTCTCCCTACAGATTACAGTGTCATCTGCAAACATCATGGTCTATGGGACCTAATGTCTGACTTCATCTATCAATCTGTCCATCACCATTGCAAACAGGAAGGGGCTCCCTGATGGAACCCTACCTTCACCTTGAAACCATTTGTCACTCCAACTGCACACCTCACCACCCTCTTACTGTCCTCATACATGTCCTGCATCACCCTTACATACTTTTCAGGCACTCCAGACTTTCTGTCACATCACAATAACAAAGATTTACAGGGTTTACACAGCTAGGAACTTGCATAGTTCCTCTTAGTAGTAAAGAACACAATATAGAGAGCGATTCACACCAGAATATTGCTGAACTGAAAAAGTTTTGTGACGAGGAATGGTTCAAAATTTCTCCTGATTTTTGTGCAGGTCTGATCTGCAACTACAGGAAACATTTGGTTGAGGTTATTGCTGCCAAAAGAGGGTCAACCAGTTTTAAACGCAAAGGTTCACATACTTTTTCCACCCTGCGTTGTGAATGTTAACATGTTGTTTTCAATAAAACCATGCAAACATATAATTTTTGTGTGGTATTAGTTTAAGCAGACTGTGTTTATCTATTTTTGTGCCTTAGATGATCTTAGAAGATCAGAACACATTTAATGAACAATTTATGCAGAAATCCAAGTAATCCCAATTCAATTCAAACCGAATCACACAGAATAATAAAAACAAGTGTGTATGCTACAGCTAGTTGGCAGCAGACAGACACACCATTTATATTTTGGATACAGTGCCAATTCTAGTGAATATTACATTTGATATATTTAAAAAATCAATAGAATTTAAACCGAATTACACAGAACAATAAAAACAAGTGTGTATGATACAGTTAGGTGGCAGCAAACACACACATGCTTTATATTTATGATACACTGCCAATTCTACATATTATTAAATTTTATATATTTTAAAATTCAATAGCTTTTAAACTCAATCCTGACATTTCCTGACACCTAGCTGTATCATACACACTTATTTTTAGTGTTCTGTGTGATTCAGTTTAAATTCTATTGATTTTTTAAATATATAAAATGTAATAATCACTAGAATTGGCACTGTATCCAAAATATAAATGGTGTGCGTGTCTGCTGCCACCTAGCTGTGACATACACAGTTGCTGAAATGCTATTGAATTTGTGAATATATAAAATATAATAAAAAATTTGAGCATTTTGCATAATATTAATGGGTGTGCAATTTTCCTCATGACTCAAAGTATACATCCCCGTTATTCTGATGTGTATGAACCCTAAGGATATGGAGCTATTGGTGTTTTTTTTTTCTTAAAGCCATCTATTCTTATGTGGGAACATTAATAGGCAGTTTTATGCACTGAAGTGATTTGGAGGTAAATAAATGAGTGTGTACAGATGTAGAGGTGGTCTAGAAGTACATGCATTTTATTCTGACAGGAAAAGTGCGCTTAGTTTTTCGGTATTAACGCTAAAAGGGCGTTGCGCAAATTTCACCCAAACAGTAAAAGGAAGGGTGTGCGTCACTCTCTGTGGTCGTACTGTCCTGATTATGTAAGTATCTGCTGGCTACCATCCTCCGTTCAGAAGTTATTAGAGCCGAAAAGTCGAATATCAAAAATGAAACTAACTTTACCGTGGTAAAAACCATGTGGATATTTTTAACTCAGATCAGAACCTGAAAAGCACAATTCAGATCATATATTTTACCATATGTACACATATCCCGAGACTACAGCTGTGTTTATACTGTATATCTACATTTTAATATTTAATATAAACAGAATTACTTACCGAACGGGAAAGAGAGCACGCAGCACCGAACGGGATAGAGAGCACGCAGCGCGCGCACTTACTCCAGCAGCATCTTTTACTTTCGATTTTAAATGATGACGTGCGCGCGCCCACCAGAGGGATCCTCCGAGACACTCTCAAAATCTTACACCACATCTGTGTAGGAAGAACATAAAGACATTAATATCAAACAGTAAACAAATATCTAACAGTATAGACTTTCTATAGGAGCAAAATCACCAACTATTCTAAAAGGAGACAGTAAATAACTAGAATGAACTGATTTACATTATAAAACACATTCAGCACTGAGCTGCGCCTCACAATGTTCACTTACGCCCTGTGATCCCTCTGTTGATGATCGGTGATCACTGTTAGAACCTTTCAAGTGTTTTTATCCCATTTCTTACTTTACAATAAAATAAAAGCTAGTGGTGTTAATAAAAATAGATTGTTGTATCACTTGTTCTTCCTAATAATGGCAAATGATAAAGGAATGAATGTTAGATTGGCAGATGAATTATAATTATATTAGTGTTGACAATATCTTTAAAGAATAATTACTATTGTGTGATAAACTCAAAATGCTGCAATTTCCATATATTTTGTGGGAGGAAGACAGTGATAATAGTGTAGTGCATTAGTGCTTTAGGACAGACATGAGCAGCAGTATGTGTGTGTGTCATATAGAGCAGGAGAGAGAGCTTATGAGTGTAAGATTAAAATCATATTTTAGCATAAATAAACAGTTTTTACCTTCTGAACTGGACTGTACCAATGTTATGTTTAAATTACAGGAAGTGATGTAGGAAGTAGATTTTCTAATAACACAAATGTTCTGATATATATATATATATTTGTACACATAAACCAACCTGTACAGCACCCAATCAAGGATAACTTTCCAGTCTACGCCTGCTGATAAATAAAAACTAGTGCTATCAAGCAATTTAAAAAATATTTAGATTAACTCGATGCCCTGTAATAATTGATCTAAATTAATCTCATTCCTCATTTTTTGCTAAGAAAGTATGTTAAATTGTACCATTCACATTCATTTTAGCTGAAGACAAAATTAAAAAAAATGAATAAATTAATGAATAAATGGCATAGACTAAAGATTTTACATATTTTTATTTTATATGTTTACCTTATCAGCATCTTTAGACCAAAATAAAACCTAAATGACACAACAGATAAGAAAAGACACATTTTACATTAACAGATGAAATATGTTATTATTGTTGCAATAATTAATTAATTAATCGATTCTGACTTAACTCTCAAATAAACTTATTTTTACTTTCTTTTTTATTGAGCTAAACTGCAGATTAGGCGAGGTTTAATATGATATATTAGCCAGATAATATACAAGCACTGTCTCTGCTGCTCCATGCTATTTACACACTGAGTGTGGTGTGTGCAGCATTCACTGCTCGCATCTGTACTGCACGTCCTATTTAAAAAAAACACTGTGTTCTGTGTTAAAACAGCTTCACACTGCACAGATTTATGCATTGGAACACAGAATCTTCTTGCTAAAAGTTTACTTAGTATAGTCCAAATAATATAAAAAATATATAAATTGTTATTTAAGTAAACATTTTTTAACAAATCATTTAATCTGGACTTTTATTATGAATGCCAGTCTAATAACAGATGGATGGCACTGTGCTGGATAGATTTGGAGGTTCTGGGGTTTCACAAACATGCATTCTGAAGAGCAGACTTTGTGAGTTCTCTGTTCTTAAAGTAAAACACGGTTCCCACTCACCACCTGATTGTTATCTCATAGATTAAAAACAACTGACTCTAATTTCCCCTTCAAACTCACTGCTAACTGCAAGGTTCACATACTTTCCCCCCTTACAATAATGTAATATTGGATCATTTTCCTCAATAAATAAATGATAAATTATGTTTGTCCAGTTTTTTTTTATTGGCCTCTCTTTATCTACTTTCAGATTTTCAAGTAAAAAAATCTGTTGATATTTATGCAGAAATATAGAACATTATTTCAAGCACCACTGTATCTCATCTAAATCCATGATCTCCACATCCTAAGCACATCTGCAGCATTTCCACACACTAGTCTTTCCACATACTTAATCTCCTGTAAACATTCAAAGTCAACATTACTTTTGCTGTAGAACTGACCCAGTCCAAGTCCAGTCTCCCCCTGTGAGTCCCCAGTCTATTGCTTTAACTCTAGACCTTTGAGCCGTTTTAATTTTAAGAACTATTGTTGAGTAACTATTGTATATTATTTTAGCTATAGTAAAGCATTGATGAACACTATGGCAGCAGCATTAACTGGTTTCACCATATACTATGATACAAAAATGCATGAATGATGAAGGCCATATAAAGTTTGGGGGTCTGTAGTGACTAAAGTTGGAGAGCTCTGTGCACTATGCTCCTGCTGATCCGATCTGTTATTTTCTGCTGACAGAACAAGATTGTTTTGTTCCCAGTCACTTCCAGTTTGTTATAATATCACTGACATTTGGCTGTGGAATAATTACTAGTGAGGACATTTCACAACTAGACTTGTTGCAGAGCGACCCATTCTTTTACTAATGCATGCCGAGGTGTTTGGTTTTATACATCCACCTGTGGCCATGGAGGTTATTGGAACCTAAGTTCAATGAATTGGATGGGCGAGCGAATACTTTTGGCAATATATTGCATATCTTGCAGTTCAGAAGAGCTCCTAGATATGTATTTAAGATCATCTGGTGTCACTACAGGCATCTGCCAGCACACCACACCCCGAGCCCCAGAGCAGCTGGCAGGAGTAGCTGGTCCTGTGACCATAACCAGAGAAGGTGAGAAAGTGAGAAAGTGTAAGCTTTAACTAAAGCATGGCTGAAAAGTACATCAGAAATAATCTTCTTCATCTGCAGTGAATGTTTTTTTTTCAGTGAAATTAATGCGCACACTAAGTTGATTTGATAAAAAGTAAGTTACAAATTACTTTTTATGCTTTTAGTGATGTTTACACAGTTTTACTGAACATTTTCACTGGAGGATATTGGTTTGTAACATGGCACGTGTACAGAGTGTTTTAGTTCCTTTTATTTACTGCATGTGATGACTGTGAAGACTTGTTAATGCTTGGGATAATTGTGAAATTGGAATATATAGATGCAGTGTAGTAAAACTCGTTAGTGAACCACTGTCCATATTTACATTCATAATTAAATCAGTTCCTGCAGTCCAGATCTGGAATTGATTTATAGAGCCTGTAATAAATGATAAATCAGGGATTAAACTTGGCTCAAAAGTGTAGGGTGGCTGAACTGGATACTGATTCTGCAGATTTTTAGAAAAACAGACCAGGGAACTCTCCAGCTGACATCATGTAGCAGCTCAGCTTCAGCACAACACAGCTATTCACATTCTGTTTCAAGAAGAACTGCAGAACCTAATTACTTACTTAATTACTCACTATGATACTACAGACGCACTGTAATAGTGGAGATTAAAACTGTATAAAATTATACACTCACACCCCAATACTGCCACCTGTTTCTGTTCTTCCATTCAGATAATATACCTTTTGTACATTTTTTCACACCATTTTCATTACAGCGAAAACATTAATTGCAGAATTAAGCGATTTCAAGCGATTTGTCATGATAAAATCATGTCTGTTCTTAAGTACACCATTAATTTACTTAAACAGACTCACCAAAGTTGATACTTCATCAGGATTGAACTGTTCAACTCCAGCTGAAAAGCTCTGTTTATTATGTGTTATACTAACCAATAAATCAATAAAACCAGAGTGAACCGCTCAGGCCAGCATTATATCCTCAATGGATAAAGAAGATAAAATGCAGAAAAATGGTGTAAAATCGCATGACATTGTCAGCATGGAGAGAACCGGCAGGTGTAGGTCATATTCAGGGAAAAAGCACTGTCATCGCTGCACCCTTTGCACCAAGAGCCACAGGATTTTTTGGCTCAACCCAGCATGATACCAAGTCCAAGTACATAAAGTGATCTTGCCCACACACCAAATGCTGAACGGTGAGAACATGAAAATATGCATTTTCTTCAAATGACTAATCTAATGTCAGCTGTGTTAATGCAATTGGTGAGCTAGATTATAAGACAAACAAGCTAAAGTGAAGGATTTGTTACAAATTATTTTAATATTTTATAGTAAAGTCTGCAAATTAAGGTCTGAAAAAAGCATGGAATTTTAAAATTTCAAATGTGTAAGAACCCTGCACATACAATATTGTTTAGTATAAATTACAGACAGCTTGTACACAACACACACACACACACCCATTAAACACAGCAAATATAAAACAATCACAGTTTATTTACTGAATTTACCACTAAAAGGGCTATTATTACACTATATGTCCAAAGGTTTATCCCTTCTAATTTGCTAGTATTAACCCACGCCCTGATGGAATATGATAGAAAGAGGCTGAAGCCCCCCCGCTATGAGAGGTAAAGAAGAAAAAGAAGGTGGAAGATGGGGAGGAGGTGGGTGCCAAGTTGTGCCACACGCAGGAGGAGAGGAAGTGGGGGTTTAAATAGGGCTAGTGGGTGGAGTAATGGGCGTGGATTATCTCATAAAATTTAGTTATAAATAACTAGAGTGGAATTGCCAATAGAATAGGTCTCTCTAGAACCTTCTGGCACAATGCTTAATTCTTACAGCAATGTTCCAGAATCTAGCAGAGACCCTTTCCTGGAGAGTAGAGACAACTACTCCAACAAAAGCAGGATAAACTCTTAATACCCTTCATTTCAGAAGAAACCGTGTATGAGCAGGTGTCCCATTACTTTTGTCCATATAGTGTAATGGAGTGAAGGAAATAATTATTTGATCCCTTGCTGATTTTGTAAGTTTGCCCACAGACTATAATTTAAAGGGTAGGATAATTTTAACAGCAAGATATATAATATCAAACATAAAATCCAGAAAATCATATTGTATAAATGATACATATTTATTTGCATTTTGCAGACAGACATAAGTATTTGATCCCCTACCAATCATTAAGAGTTCTGGCTCCTACGGACCAGTTAGACACTCCTAATCAACTCGTTACCTGCATTAAAAAAGGCGGCCTTAAATTCTCCCCTGTATAAAAGACTCCTGTCCACAAACTTAATTATTCAGTCAGACTCTAACCTCTACAACATGGGCCAGAGCTTTCTAAGGATGTCAGGGAGAAGATCATAGACCTGCACAAGGTTGGCTACAAAACAAAAGTAGGATGCTGGATAAAAAGGAGACAACTGTTGGGGCAATAATAAAAAAATTAAGAAATCAAAATGACTATCAAAATCTCACCTCGTGGGGTATCCTTAATCATGAGGAAGGTGAGAGATCAGCCTAAAACTACACGGGGGGAACTTGTTAATGATCTCACGCACGCACGTACACACACACACACACACACACACAGACCCGCAGTTTAGTTTTATTAGTCCAAAGCACCTTATTCCAGAATGGAGCTGGCTTGCTCAAATGTGCTTTAGCATACCTCAAGTGACTCTGTTTGTGGCGTGTGCTCAGAAAAGGCTTCTTCAGCATTACTCTTCCATTCAGCCTCTCCTTGTGCAAAGTGCACTGAATAGTTAAAATATGCACAATGACTCCATCTTCAGTAACATGATGTGTTTGTCTGTTATATTATATATTTTACTGAAATTGCTGATTCGAGCTACCAATGATTTGTAAAGGAAAATGATCAGGGAAGCCCAAACGTTTTCATATCATTGAATATTAACAATACTGTCACTGTTTAAATTAAATTAAATTACTCACATGTTAATTTCTGGACAGCTCATATTCAATTTTGATTCAGTGGGTTGTAGATTACAAAAAATACAAACAAATACAGGATTTATGTTCATTTTATTTTGTGCAAATGAGTATAGGCATGTTACAGTGTAGATGTATCTACTCTTTACAGTAGAGTGATACCCACCCCCCTCTAAACAGAGTACCAACAGTACCGTAAATATATACGTATGCCCTCTGTAATCAGAGGTAAATAAAGTAATATGTTTTATAAACTTTGTTAATCTTACAACAGAAAAGGCCATATTTTAGAGATCTATAGGTGAGCCGACAACCTTGCTCCGCGAAGCTTGATTTAGGGCATGTCAGTGTGACTTTGATATTGTGAAGATGCGAAAAATATGCCGGTCAAAAGGAATGTACTATCTCTCTTAATTAATCATGGATGTGTTTTGGGCATAACATGAAATAATAAACCAATCAGCATGTCACTGGCCATTTTCTGTAAGAGCCAGGTGCACCCTGGCCTGGACTTTGGCGTATTGGTATTTTAACAGCGTGCCGCTTCTGTGCTTCTCAACAGAGAAAACTGACCTGCTTATTTACAGAGTGAAGGTAATTTACAGGAACAACAATGTTATTTTGCACTGCAAGTATGAGCACACACTGCCTTTCTACACACAGAAACACAAATGTCTATTCTTTAAAAAAAACAAGGCCAGTTACGAAAAGCTGTGACCAGAGAAGCATGTGAAACAGAAGCTACAGATCAATTAATAAAACGGTTTGAAACACTACAGCAGCAGTAAAACTGTATTAAACTGTGTGTGTGTGTGTGTGTGTGTGTGTGTGTGTGTGTGTGTGTGTGTGTGTGTGTGTGTGTGTGTGTGTGAAGTCTACTCCACTCTCCTCAGAAAACAGGAGAGAGAACAGAACAGCGCTACTGGATAAAAGTAACATTTCTGCTTAAATACTTTCAGCGTAATGCAACAGGCAATACCGAGGGAGGCAAAAAGGATTAAGATTATGTTTTATCATCATGGTTTATCAAATACTTCATCATACTATAAGTTGATGACAAAATTACGGTGACAGGTTTAGTTTGTACCCAACAACCATTTCACTTCTTTAGGGAGTGAGACATCTGAAACCTCCTCAAAACATCCTCAAACTCCAGCTGATTTATCTGTTGCTGTTTTAGCTAACACTGCAGCTGCTTTCATATCTTTCTTTCTCAAATGTGCCTCTATATTCTCTTTCCATTGTTTCTGACCCTAGTTCATCCCATCTCTGCTTTCTCTCTTCTTGCTCTTGGAGGAATGTTCTCTCCGTTTCCTCTCCCATACTCTCCATCGCTTGTCTGTGCTCTTCATCTGTCTGTTTTTTCTTCTTTTCTTTGAGGAATATTTTCTGTCTCTCCATTTCCTCTCCCATTCTCTCAAATTCCTCTCTCATTCTCTCCACTGCTTGTCTGTGCTCTTCATCTGTCTGTACTTTCTTCTTCTGTTTGAGTAATGTGGTCTCCAAAAGTCTCATTTCTTTCTCCTTTTTCTCTCTCATCATTCTTTCCTCTTGGTCCCTTCTCCATCTTGTTGCATCTTCAAACATCTTATCAAAGTAGCAACTGTTCCTCTCCACCATTCTGTCTATCTTCTCCAGAAGTTCAGTGACCTGCTGTCTGTTCCTCAGGTCTTTATTATTAAACATGTGATACCTCCCCTCACACTGTTCCACCAGCCCGCTGAGAGACTTTCTCCTTTTAATCACATTATCTACACTCTCTCCCTCTACCCAGTCTCCCCAAGTGAAGAGAATGATGGTGAATGTTCTCATCTTTTCTCCAAATATCTGCTTTACTTTATCAAACACTTCCTTCTCCTGCTGTGTGAATTTGACATCAATAGGATGAACGTAAAGGAAGGTGTGAGGTCCTGGACTGGACAGACAAATACTCCTGCCTATCTCTACAGCCAGATCATCAGCAGACATTTCTGGATAGTTTAATCCTGGAGTGTCCACCACACACACACTCCTCCCTGCTACCACTGCCTCCTCCACCACACACTGTCCTACATTGTAGTTCAATGTGGATCTTTTTTCTCCCAGGATGGTGTTTACTGCAGCACTCTTGCCTCCTCCACTCCTCCCAAGCAGAACAAATCTTCTCTCAGCAGGATCTTTCTCTGGGTAAGGAAGACTCATCTCTGGAGCTGAAGGTGAATAAAGACAGAGGAAGCTCACGTTACATTCATATGTTTACACACTGAAATGGTTGTCTGTTGCTTCCAATGTGAAATCATTTTTAAGTGATTGATACCATTAATATAATTTGATTTTATCAATCTAATGCTGATCATTCTTAAAAAGAACTCAAACACTGAAATGAGCCAGGTGCACTCTGACCTGAACTTTGGCACATTGGTATTGTAACAGCGTGCTGCTTCTGCGCTTCTCAGCAGAGAAAACTGACCTGCTCATTTATGCTGTGAAGGTAATTTACAGGAACAGCAATGTTATTTCGCACTGCATGTGTGTACATGCAGGCTCATAGTTTTATCCAACAAGATTCAAAAGATGGATCCGATGGATCCGCTCATGACGGCAGTAAGAGAAAACCCTGGTTTAACGCATTTAATAAAACATCCCATCCCAAAAAAACAAAACATGGTTATAATAAATGTCTTTTGTTCTTATGAAGTTAATAAAGGTGAGGCTAAACAGAATACCCAGCCTCTTTGTTTTTTCCATGTACCGAACTCTGGGGTTTACACCGAGGTGTGAACCAAACCGTGAGTTTTCTGTACCCCAGTATGTATAGTGATTTATAGCAACATTTATGAAATTAAAGTTGCTAAATATCATTAAATGATATAATGTGTTTATATGCATATGTATATATGACATCATTACATAAATCAGTCAGAGCAGGGGCAGATGCTGTTTGATTTTTTTGGTCCATCTTATACATCTTATTCAATATACACAGTGTACTGAACCAATTAAGATCAATAATAATTTATATTTGCTTACTTCTCAAACGCACGCACCCACATCAACTTATTCTGATAAAACAGGGAAAGCTGAGAAGTGTTGGATGAGCAGCAAGTGACCACTTTATGTCACATCATTTTAGACATTTAGGTTCAAGTTGTGTTAAATAGTATGTTGATAGCATTGAGATTTTGTAAAAGCCCTCTATGCTGTGGGTAAACGTGTTTTACAAATCACTCCAAAAACAAGCATACCGTATTTTTCGCAGTGTGCCTTATAATCTGCTGCAGTTTATGTATGAGTTTTACCAGTTAGATTTTATGGAGCAGTAAAGCCACTCCGCTGTAGTACAGCGTTATACAGGAGTTTGGGTTTAGTTCTACAGTACCAACACTCAAGCAGCATTAGCATAAGCTACTAACCGTGCTAAGCGCTAGGTTTTTCGCTGTTCGAGGTGAGTATCATCGGCTTGTAGCTTGCTACTAACTCTGGCTAGCAAATCAAATCTAAATAGGTTTTTTTCCCCCTTTACACTTCACAGTTCCCCTCAGTGACAAAGAACACATTATATGCAATAATAAAACATATATAATATAGAAATATAACTTATTACACTATACGTACATTACTGCAGGCTTTAAATTCACAGGTATTAATATGTAAACTATTAATGTTACATATAAACATCATATAAGATGTAAACGCCGACGTGTGTGAGTGAGGAGAGTGTGTGGTGTGTGCAAAGTGGGATTAAATAGTATACAGTTTGTGTTTCGGTCAGATATAGCTTTGAACTGAGGATAAAAAAGGAGCAGACAGACAGGGTTGGGGTGGTTATAAACATGCACAGCTCTGTAGTCTGTTGCTACTCCTCAGTATCAGAGGAGATGCTGGGTTCAGTGATTTTCCTCTGTGAAAGGAGCTATAGTAATTGTAGTAACTGTAGTAGCTGCTCACTTGTTTGAAATAACTCTCTATAACACTAGACATAAGAAAGTGAAAGAAAGCCCCAGCATGAAGCCTCTACGACTTGTTGCCAAAAGTTGCTTTCAAAATGAAAAATGAATGTTTTTTGAACAGTTTCTGCTTTTTTCTGCTGTATTACTTTTGGGTGGAACACAATGCCTGGCATTGCCCTTTTTCTGCCTGCTGGGTTTTGTTTGCTAACTGTGATAACTGTTTTTTAAACTCTTTCCTGAGTGGCAGTAAAGTGAACTTTAAATCTTTACAACATTTTTTTTACTAACATTCTTACCTCTTGAATAGCTCTGGATCTTTTGCTCCAGTGTTAGCGATAGTTCATTCTTGTATCTTTTAAGCTGCGTCTCAACCTGTCCATTCAGGAACATCTGTGGTGTGTAAAGATCTCAATTATTCTCCATCAGCAGCTGCTGAACTCTCTCTATTAACTCAGACACATCTGGAACAGAGCCAAAGATATAACATCCTCCTCTGCAGGTTTCAGTGAAAGTCCTCGTATCTTTATCTAACTCCGCCCCCTCCTGCTGGATCTCTGTAGGGATGATAGTTATGGTGTGATGGGTGAACCTGGAGCTAAATGTGTTCTGGATCTTCTCCAGTTCTCCTTTATCTTCATCAGTGAGACGTCCCTCAGCAAGGACGAGGAGAAAAGCCTGAACTCCAGTATCACAGAGAGAGACACAGCGGAGGGACTCCCGCATCACTTCCTCCTCTGAGAGCTGAGAGCTGTAGAGAGCTGGAAGCTCCACCAGGGTGATCAGACGTCCACATACTTCTGCCTCCCTCCTCACACACACTGATCTAGAGTCTGCACTGAACTCTGATCTCTGATCCAGGATCAGATCTGATACAGAGGACTTTACTGATCCATCACTCCCACACACAACCAGGTTTATCTTCTGAAGTTCAGACGGACTGACTGACACTGAAACACATAAAGTATAGAATTACTGACATTTACAGAACTTCATTTCAACAGTCTCTCATTAGGGTGAATATATATTAATACAATTTTAAATGTAGGTATTGTGATGGTATACACTAAAACAAATCTTTGGTTAGGAGTTATAGTTTGTGAGTCAGTAATGGAACAGAGCCACATTTGATGGAAAAAGTAAAACCTCCTATAAATTTGATTTATGTATCTGTCTATAAAATAAAGGTTATGAATCTGGTACAGTGATGGCAGCTTACCCATAATGCTGCTGCTGCTGCTGCTGCTGGACATCGTTCTGATTTCTTACAGAATTATGGGTAATTGTGTTTTTTAGATCCTCTGGTTCCTGCTGAACACAATTAAAGATCTGCAGTTAGGACTTCACACTCCTCTGTAACACTGTGTGTCCTTGGTCTACCTTTCATCTGTAATTGGTGGATTTTGTCCATGGTTGGTATGAATCTGATCAATCAGAAACCTGTCATTCTTCATCTACACAGATTTCTCTCCTAAAATTATTTATTTGGGGGAGTAAAGCGCTTCAGTTTATTTGTAATAAGCCTAAACAGCGCTACACTGAGAAACTCTGAGACTTCCAGATCGATATATATTTCTGGAAAAAATGAATAAGAGACCACTTAAAAACTATGCTTTTTTAAAATTATTTCACCAAATTTAAAACCTCATAATCAAGAGGAAGATGGATGATCACAAGCCATTAAACCAAGTTAAACTGCTTGAATTCTTGTACCAGGAGTGGCATAAAGTTATCCAAAAGCAGTGTGTAAGACTGGTGGAGGAGAACATGCCAAGTTGCATGAAAACTGTGATTAAAAATCCAAATATTGATTTCTGAACTCTTAAAACTTTAGAGATATCAACTTGTTTTCTTTACATTATTTGAGGACTGAAAGCTCTGCATCATTTTGTCATTTCAGACATTTCTCCTTTTCTGTAAATAAATGCTTTAAATGACAACATTTATTTGGAATTTGGGAGAAATGTTGTCCGTGGTTTATAGAATAAAAAAACTTAAACCTATAATTAGCAAAATCAGAGAAACTGAAGAGTTTTCTTATTTTTTTCCATTGCTATATATATATATATATATATATGTATATATATGTATATATATATATATATATATATATATATATATATATATATATATATATATATATATATATATTGTTATATATTGTTCTGTCTGGAAGTGCAGTGTGTTCTCCTCATGTCCTAAACTAAACTGATCATGCTGGATAAACTGGTTCTACTAAATTGCACCCTGTGTACCCTGTGATTTACTGGACCTTTGCCCAGGGGATGCTCCTGCCATGTGTTCAGTGACTCCAGACTGGATCCGGACCCACCATGATCCATACTGATTGAGCTGAGATGATTCAGTACCTCATCCTGAAGGCTGCAGTCTGGACCTAAATCTGGAGAAAGGAGCTGATCTGAGAACAGACTGGCTGAACAGTCTGGCTTTAGCAGGAAGAAAGAATTTCTCCACCTTATTCCCTTACGCACAGAGATCACAACACCCCCACAGCCTGATACACAACCCAGAACACACAATTAATGTAATCATCTATATTATTCTACTGGATATTCAGTGGAATTTAGTCGGAAGTCTGTTCAGGAAACGCAGGGGCCACTCCCAGTTAGTAATTACTGGACTGTAACTGGATCCTAAACAGCTGAAATACTGATTTATCCTCCTCTCTATGATTTAGATTTACACACTCTCATCTAACTCTAGCGCTATAATCTGTTATTGTATTCATATGATAGATAAGGAGTTTAAACTTACCTGAACACAGGTACACAGGTAAACAGGTGAAACTGACGCAGGAGAAAACATCTACTTTCGATTTCGCTCCCTGTTTTACCTACTCTGACCGCCAGGTGGAGCTGTTCACACACACAGTGTACTACAGTTCATTAAACCTCAGGATTAATTAATTTCCACCAAAAAGTAACAAGACCTTCAAACACAGAATTTAATATTCTGAATCAAAAACTGAATATAATAATAATCACTTTTATTCTTCTTTAAATTCTTCAGTGGTTTTATTTTTTATTCAATATTGTGCAAGAATTATATGTTGTTGAAAATCTTTAAAAGCGTGCATAACAGATCTGCACACTCTTGGTATTTTAATCTCAGTGTCTTCATGAGGGAGAGTCACCTGGAATAGTTTTCTCAGCGTCTTGAAGGAGTTCCTGGAGGTGCTGAACAATAGTTGTTGCTTTTCCTCCACGCTGTGAAGCTCCAGCTCATCCCAATTAAACCACTATCTCAGTTCATCAGATTTAGATCAGGATATTGTGGAGGACAAATACTTTCTTACTGTTTACTACATAATTCCATATGTGTCCCTTAACTGTTTTCATGTATTTAATAATAATCTACAATGTGGAAAATAAGTTAAATTCAGAAATAAAGACTAACAATGAATGATGTGTCCAAACTTTTACTGGTACTGTACATCAATAAAATAAAAGCAAACCAAGGAAACACACAAAAGAAATCATTAAATACTTTAGATAAACAATACCAATAATACCAATACAACAAAATAAAATATAAATAATATTATAAGCAGCAATAATTAATGATCTCTAAGATGAAGATGTTAAAGATATCAGATGGCTGTGATGGCTGTAAAACGAGAAGGGTGCTTAAATTCATGTACCTGTTTAATTTGGTTTAAAGAATTATTGAACACTTTCTGTAAATCCTATAAACTTCATTTCACTTCTCAAATATCACTGTGGTCATCTGATATATGATACATTTAACTGAAATTGCTGATTCAAACAACCAATTATTTATAAAGAAAAATTATGAAAATTATCAGGGGTGAACAAACTTTTCCATACTGTAGTGAACATACGAGAGCTTCAGTGATATTTATACGTGCAGTACAGCTGATGGTGTGAAAATCAGGACCACATTTTATTGATTTTATTGTTTTTTATAAATATCTGACGGTGGTGACGAATATGTGGGGCATATTTTAATCAACCACAATATAACAGTAAATATTGTCCAAAACTCACAGTTTGTAGTTTTTAATACATATTACACAATAAACTCTCTTACGTGGTAAATATATTATTTTATTTAATTATTACTTTTAGTTGTTTTTTTATATATAAAGATGAAATGATTATCTCCTATCTGAGAACAACTGATTTTGTAGACAATACATCAGCTTATAATCGTTTAGTTAAAAAATTAAAAATAAACCTATAAAAAAACGTACATTTTCAAGTATCACTCATATGTCACTATGTGTGTGTGTGTGTGTGTGTGTTCACTAATGTGTAAGTGTGTGTTCTCTAATGTGTAAGTGTGTGTTCTCTAATGTGTAAGTGTGTGTTCTCTACAGGAAAGGGTAAAAGTAGAGGGCACATTTCATTCATCTTCAACACAAGTATGGTGAATATGGGTGTTTTGTCTTTAATGGGAGAGTTGTTCTGCTCGTTAAGTAATCTAAAATATCTAAACATTCCTTTATAATTAAGATTTTGCAATTATGGATTGAAAGATTTATTCAAATGAGATCCTGATTTATGTTGTATCTGGTGTGATACAACACAAGCAAACAAAACAGTTCCAGACCAGAAATAGCTTTTCCAGTTTATTTAAATAATCCTCCAGACAATACAGATTTTTATTAGAATGCAATATATAATGAAAAATAAAGAAAAATGAATCAAAACCCAAACAGTCAAGCTTCTGAGTTCTGACTGTGCAAGATAACCAGACTGAACTTCCTGACTTGATTTTGGTTAGAAAGCTATCCGCCCTTCTATTCAGTTACAGGGTTCATTCTGATCTAAGTGCTCTGAAGCTCTCAGACAGTATATCTCAGCCTCCCTCAGTCTAAACTCCTGTCTCTACTGACCGAGACTTTACGCCTTAACTAACAGACCTCATCACCCGCCGTTCCACCAATCACGAGTGAGTGCTGTGCTCTAATATTAAAACATGTGCAATAGGATTCTGTCTGTTAACATACAAAGACAACACTGATAAAACTCACTCATATCTCAGATAGTCCACTAAATACTGATTAAATGCAGTTTTTATAGTCCCAGAAGAGGCTTTGAAGCCTATCTCAGATAAAAGTAAAACACAGCACATATAAAGTTTCACCCATGTTTACATAGAGACACATACAGAGTTTATAGAGATCATAAAGTAAAACTGGATAACATATTGATCATGCTAAATATTGTAGTAACTGTGGATGCTGCAGCATTACTATCCACTAGAGGTCCAGTCTGCTCTATTTAGAAGAAAACCTTCCTGTAATCCAGTATTAACATAAATGTCATTTATGGATGTTATTTCTCCAGTAGGGACAGAGATAAAGAACATGTTATTAACTATTTGATTCTTATCACTAAATTCTTTATACATCTGTAAGTATTTTAAATCTGCTCCTACTTATCATCTTATTGCTGAGATTTAACATTTACTGTGAATTCTCTGAAACTCATAAAGAACCCTCACAAAAAAAGGTTCTGATATTTCATGAAAAGCATGTATTACTTGATTGTGATTCCGTCTGATTCTCTCCATCAATATATCATTTTCTCTGTTCATTATGTGCGAGAGTTTTCTGTATACAAACATTTTATGTTAAATATGCATATTTATTTAAAATGTTATTCACTTTAAAGCTCCATTGAAAGGTTTTGGGACAAATGCTCATTCACTGTTTATTCCTAAATCAAGGGTATTAAAAAGATTAGGTATTAAAATCCTGCTTTTGTTGGAATAATTGTCTCTAATGTCCCCAGAAAATGTTCTACTTGGTTATTTTCTGCTAGCAGAGGTGTGAGGATTTAACTGCATCCAGCAACAAGATCATTAGTGAAGTCAGGGCACTGCTCTACAGCTCAAATCTTTACCCCCCCTAGTCCACAACTGGCATTAGGCATAGTGCCAAAGGGTTTATGTTTGCTTCACCAATATTTTAACTGAACAATATTAATCATTCAGACAATGATGTCTGTTTAAATTAACATAAACACAAACTGTGAGGGAAATGGAAATTGAAACAATTAATCCTATTTAAAACAATGAATCCTGTTTTACACTGTTTTATAACATTTATACATTTAATTGTTCAACCCGAATGTTTGTCTGTCAGGCAGCAACATGAGAGGGAGGTTTGTATTATTCTATTTCTGCAAGCACATCACAAACAGCAAAAGCATACCTCAGGCGACTTTTGCTTGCAGAAATGGCTTCTTTCGCATCACTCTCCCATTCAGCTTCTCCTTGTGCACAGTGACACCATCTGCAGCAAGATGATGCTGCAGCTATTTGGAGGTGGTCTGTGGATTGTCCTTGACTGTTCTCACCATTCTTCTTCTCTGCCTTTCTGATATTTTTCTTGGCCTGCCACTTCTGGGCTTAACAAGATCTGTCCCTGTTGTCTTCCATTTCCTTACTATGTTCCTCACAGTGCAAACTGACAGGTTAAATCTCTGAGACGACTTTTTTGTATCCGTCCCCTGAACAAATATGTTGAACAGTCTTTGTTTTTAGATCATTTGAGAGTTGTTTTAATGAGCCCATGATGCCACACTTCAGAGGTGATTTTAATAGGAGAACAACTTGCAATTGGCCACCTTAAATACCTTTTCTCATGATTGGATACACCTGGCTATGAAGTTTAAAGCTCAATGAGGTTACCAAACCAATTTTGTGCTTCAGTAATTCAGTAAAAAGTAGTTAGGAGTATTCAAATCAATAAAATGATAAGGGTGCCCATACTTTTGCACCGGTCAAATTTTGGTTTAATGCATGTTGCACATTTTCTGTTAGTACAATAAACCTCATTTCAATCCTGAAATATTACTGTGTTCATCAGTGATTAGATATATCAAACTGAAACGGCTGTTGCAAACACCCAAATATTTAGAACTAAAAATGATTAAGATGAATAGAGGTGCCCAAACTTTTTCATATGACTGTAAGTAATTTGTCAGTTGAAGATTTATTTATAACTTAGTTATGAGTTAAAGTTTAATAAAATATTTTTTTTAAACGCTAGTGAGCTTCACTAATGAGTTTTCCTTTTCTATACTGCATCTATATATTTCATATATTCCAGAATTTAAACACTCTTACTGCTGAGAGAAATCATTTATAATAATGTGTTTAAAACCTCTATACAGTACTGCATTCTATGCATCATACAGAACATGTGGGTTATGCACACAATACGAGAGGTCAAGCAGAAGAAAACACTTAATGCATTTATTTTTCACACTTTATTTATCTGATTACAAGATATCATAAGAGTACAATAATGATAAATGATTTAACAAAAACAGGTTAATCCATAACATGTAGGAGTACTTAAATATATGTTGGTGTAAATAGCAATCATTTCTATTCTAAAGCATTCACCACCATTAATCATAAACATTCAATAATTAATAATAATTTGTATTTTTTCTGATTATGGTATTCCTTACATAATCTAAAGCATGCCTGAGGTTTGATACAATATATGGTTGCAATATTTAATTTCCAAAAGTTTAAATATTACTCTTCTTATTTTAATACATGTTAATATTATGGAACTATAGCAGTGAGTTACAGATCATGCTACCATATTATATATGTATAAATGATGTTCAGGCAGACTGAACTGCCTGTAGATTTAATTATAATCTGTGACATTCTACTGTACTTGTTCTGTGGTTTTCTCCTCAGTACAGTAAGATGGTTTATGGTTGTAGTTGATGATGGAAAGTAATGTTATGTGTTGTTCAAATACAGCCGAGTTTCATTTTGCCAGGTGAGATCCATAAGATTTTGTGTTTTCATTTGTGTCAAAACCTGTTCTGTAATTACCAGACCTGTTGCAGTTTATTTATTTATTCCTAAACTTGCAACTGCACCAGCCTGAGTGATCCATTTCCATTCAAACAGAATCTCTCCTCTTCCAGTGAAGGTTTTGTTGTGGTGCTTTTCAAGGTTTTCCTGGAATTCACAAACAAACCATTTCCAGTAGGCCAGAGAAGAAAAATCAGGAGAGATCAGCCATTTAGCATAATCTCCTGCTGCTGTTCTGTACTGCATGTAAGGGTACCACTTCTCTGGAATGCCTGCTGAAAATTGCAGGTTATCTGTTGCTACATTTGTTGTACAAAAGTCAATAATAAATTCTTTTGTGCCTCTAAAATGCCTTCCAGTTATTCCACTTGAGCGATAGAATTCAGTCTGGTGTTTTTCAGTGTGATCTTCTAGACTGTTGGTACAGACGGCTCCACAGAAGGGACACTGATTCCAGCAGCACCTGCAGAAGTGTTTAATCAGAATCTCCTCAGGCTTTTCTCTGAACATTTCCTTTCTCAGATCTGAAAACCTACAGAAGCTTCCTTTCAGCACTTTAACAACAATTAAGAGCTCTTTTTTAATAACATCTACAAGAACATCATAATCAGTGACATCCTTAGTGGCATCATCACTCAGGTGAACTCTGGTATCTCCTAACTCATCTACAAGACTGTTGGAGAAAATTTTCAGCCACTTGTTGATATCTCCACTGATGAGTTTAACTTCATCTCTGGCCTTTTCTGCTGCACTGATGATAATTCTCTGTTTGTGGTTGATGTGTTCTTGCATTACAGAAGCTGCCTGAGGATTTTCTGCTGCCATGTACTGTCTAACTCTGTCTCTGATGAAATTTTCAAAGTATGTCTTAGGCTGGTTCATGTATGTTAAGAAGTTATTAAACTTCTCCTCCTTATCTCCCTCCTGCTCTGCCAGAGACTTCAGAATGTGTTTCTCCAGATCTCCTCTGTTCCCATTAAATGGAGGTTTTCCTCTCATCTGATAACAGATGAATTTAGCGATCATGTTGTACACACTCGGCAGGATTGATTATTTCAGTTTAACACAGATTTGGTCTCCAAGCACTGCTGCAGATGTTGCTCTCCGATAGTAGTTCATGAAGACTTTAAAGTACTCAGTTTTTTTCTTTTTGAAGTAAAGAATTGGATCGTTTGCTTCTCTGTATTTCCTGTGAAGTTCTACAAAGCGTTTCTCAGCTTGTTCACACACATAAAGAGAGAGATCAACAAAGAACTCTTTCCTAAACTCAAAGGAGTCACGTCTTGGTTTAAACTCCTGCACTCGTTGTTTGACATCACGTACAATCTCCTGGATATAGCCTGAGCTGTATCCCTGCACTGAGACTGGAAATGAGACAATTTTTTCTGTTGTTTGTTGGATGACTTTAGAAATCAGCTCTCGTATTGATATCTGATCTTCTGGTTTAAGAAACTTTACCCAAAAAGGAACAGGTCCCAACTTTACCCCTTTTATAGAAACATAACTGCTGTAATCAGCAGAAGTGTGAATCTTTCTGTACTCTGCTCTTTTCTTTAGATCAAGAACAAGACCGTATTCAGAAAACACTCCCCCCAAAATGTTAATGACATCATTTGAGATGTTTATATCTTTGATTTTTGGAACATCTTTAGTTAATTCAGTGACCCACTTTCCCCACACTGAATCAAATTCTGCTTCTGGATCTCTGTTTTTGCTCCTGTCTTCTTTAAGCTTCAGAGCGAGTTCTTTACTTTTGTCAAAGAGGATCTTCTCATGATTTTTCACCTGCTGATCCAGATTTTTCCGGATGTTTTTCTGTTTAATGTTCTCATCCAGTTTTCTTTTGGCCTCATCTACAAGGTCATCATGGAGGTGTTCTATTTGTTTCTCAAATCTGCTTTTCCACTGAATCAGAGTTTCCTTTTCACTGTCTTCTTCAAAATACTCTTTAAATGCTGTTTGTACTTTCTGCAGGGTCTCTGACATTTCTCTCACCAGCTCTTGTTTTCCCACTGCTTCCACTTTTCCACTGGAGATTCTGTTCAGCATCTTGTCTTCAATACTCAGCATGGCACTACTGAGACTCCAGGTCCATTTCTCATACTCCTCCTCCAGTTTCCTGTACACTGATATCTCTAGTGTGTTCCTGAAACTGAAGACGAAGTTTTCATTCAGCAGAGCCTCCCAGAGATCTTTCACTCGCTGCTGAAACTGTGATAATTTCATGCAGTTTGTTTTTGATGCACGAGAAACAATGTCTCTCTTCAGCTCCTGAATATTTTCACTGTAGTGTGGGTTTGGTGGAGCCATGGGTGGGCTGCCCTCCCAGAGCTGAGAAAAATACTTCACATCCTTCTGTACATTAAATGCAATGATATCACTGAAACATTCTGCATCACAGACTTCCTCTTTAGCAGCTAACCTGGTCATTTCATCCAGTCTGTCTTGTAATCTGCTTCTTCCCTCCATCATTTTCTCTCCAGCTGCAACATCAGTAACATTCTGATGAACAAACATACAGCTGGGCTTCAGTCTGACCTTCTTCATCCTCATGAAGGCCTGAACAACAATCTGAAGGATGTCCTGCATCTCTGATGGGTTTCCTCCAAAGATGTTGATCAAATTCATGTTTCCAAGACCTACAACAAATGTTGCCAGTTCATTATCATGATGTATGGTATCTGTTCCAGCCAGCTCTAAAGCTCTGAGACCTTCAGTATCAACAACCAGAATGTAGTCAAATTTCAATTTCCCCTTCATCTCTTCAGACACTTTCACCAGCTGCATGAAGGCTCCTCTGGTGCACCTTCCAGCACTGACTGCAAACTGGAGTCCGAACATGCCGTTGAGCATGGTGGATTTCCCCGAGCTCTGAATTCCCAGAACTGACAACACAAAGACTCTCTGGTCTCCCAGTTTTCTGATGACCTCATCCAGAACTGCTGAAACCCAGACCAGAGGAACATGAGCAGCATCACCGTCCATCAGCTCCATCTGGTGGCCAGATATCATGAGTTCAGCAGCAAGTTCAGGAAGGTAAGAAAGATCTCCATCCTTCACTCTATCCTCTCTTCTCTCAGAGACTGAAGCTTCATAAATCTGACCCATCTCTCTCAGTATGTGCTCCAATCCAAAGGTGGCAGCAATAAGCTTGTTGGAGATCTTTTCTAGACTTAGTTGTTCATATTTTAGTTTCTGTTGAGTTTCTTTATGTGTTTTCTTTTTCAAAGCCAGCAATTCTAACCATTTTTGGTTGTACTCCTGAAGGATGTCAGAGAGTGTATCTGAAGTGAAGTCATCTAGCAGGATTGTCGTCCACTTGAGAAAATACTTTTTCTCACTGTCTGACAGTGACCTTAAACTTCCTACAAATAACTTCATGAGTTCACTGAAACCACATGCCAGCTGTTTCCTTCTTATTTCTCTTAACTCTTTTTCTTTCTCGCCTTTCTCTGATTCTAAGTTGTCACTTTTAAGACGTCGCAGGTCCTTGTTTTTCTGGCTCCAGTCATGCCACAGTTTTCCCTGGCAGGGCAGATACTTTTCTTTGACTGTTGATGGATCTTCTCTCTCCAGGAATCTCATCATCGCTTGTGCAGTTTCCTTTCCTATCTGACAGTCTTCATTTTCCTCATCCACCTTAATCTCTGAGTGTTCTGCTATCTTCTCCAGACTGAAAGTCACAGGCTGTTCTGAGAGGCAGTCCTTAATAACTTCTCTAAGAGCAACAGAAACATCAGACTGGTTTCTGCCCTTCAGTGATACTCTGTATTTCCCTTCTCCGATCTCACACACAGCATCATCTTCATCATCATCATCATCATCATCATCATCATCCTCTTCATCAGTCAGAACAACAATGAGAGGTTTTAAACCTTCACAAAGTTCCTTCACAATTACCATAGTGTTGTCATTCTCATCAAGTTGAGGTAAAAGTACAACATTCACAGAGGACATTTCAGTAAGAATCTTTCTCTGAGTCTTGTTGATGCTGGAATCTCCATGTAGATTACAGAACGCTACACAGTCTGAGAAATGATCAGTGCTTTTTCCAGATGGGAGGTACCAGAAGATCTCCACCACTCCGTCCATCAGTAGACGCTCTCTGCTGCTGCCTGGACAGTCGCTGTGGAAGAACGTGTCGTGCTTCTCATTGATCAGCCTGTTCATCAGCTGAGACTTGGATGAGGAAATGGAGCCAATCTTGAAAAACGTCACCATTGGAGTTTGAGCTTTGTACATGGGCAGGGTCTTACTGATGACTCTGCCTGAAGTATCTGTGGTCTTCCAGCTCTTATTGATCTGGCGCATCGTCCAACGAGGGAATTCAATATTTCCAGTAAAAGGATTTGGAATCAGCAGAGGAACTGCATACTGACACTGAGAGAGCTTAGTTACCATGATCTGCTGAAGAAAAGCATCTGAACAGAGGAACACTGCCATCTGAACATCCATTGGATGAACTTGAGTCGGTTTGTTTTCTTTGTTTCCAGCATTTTTTTGTAAAAGAGCACCGAACACATCTTTACCAGCTGTGTGTTGAGACTTTGGTGCTGGTCTTTCTGATTTGACAGATAAACGTCTTCCTCTGTAATCTGTTTTTAAAATTTGCTGCATGAAAGCATGAACAAGACATTGTTCGTTTTTGGGATTTTCATTGTGCAATGATGATGGGGTTATTTCGAGAAAGTGAGCTCTGCTAAGCCTGTTCTTAAATGTGTCCTCAAGTCCAAGATTCCTGAAGAGGTCTTCTATTAATCTTTTATTCAAGACTTCTGATTTTTCTTCCTGAAAAGCAAAACAGTGCAAATAATTACTACTTAGCATTTACACAAACCAACAACAAGTACAACAACACGTCAGAAAAGGTTGGTGCAAATACAAATATGGAAAATATGTAGTGTTTTTCCAATCTGCTTTCGCTTTTATTTGACTGCAGACAGTATTAAGTTAATTTTTTATCTGCTAAACTTTATTTAATTTATGAATATATATCCATTCGTGCTATTGTGTCTCACACTCACACCTAAAAGAAGTTTTGGCAATGAAGATAATAAGTGATAAAGTGTTTTTAGGTGTTATTTTGCTCCTCAATTCTTCCTGTGAACACATCTTAAGGTCTTACGGGGTCATCATCACATATTTTGTTCAAAATTCTCCACACAATCTCTATTAGGGACAGTTCTGGACTCCAGACAGGCCAGTCCAATAATCATACCGTCTTCATTATGAGCCCTACCTTATAATGCCTGGAAAAGATCCAGTTTTGAAGGAGGAATACGTGGCTCTAAGATCTCAGTGTACTTTACTGCATTAATGTTGCATCACAAACGTGTACTGACTCAACTGCATAAAATGACAGACCCTGCAATACTGCTGTAAATATAAAGTTAATGTACCTTTTGTAACTTTTTGTAAGAAAATAAGTGACATTACAACCTTTACACTGTTTTATATGTTTAGCAATTATTAATATTAATCTCATTATAAATTAAATAAGTGTAGATAATCAAATATTACTTTGAAGCAGAAAAAGGTCATCATTAACTTTAGGTCAAATGTTTTTTTTCACTTGCAGGTAACATAGTCCAAAAGAAGAGAGCGGGATTGAAATACTAGTGTAATACTACACCGTTCACCGTGCAATAAGAATGTAGACAGGCCTGTTTGTTGTAAATAACACAAAATTAAGAAACGGGTGCATGCTTTACTTTAAGTGAACTTGTGTGGGTTTTTTTGTTTGTTTTTTTTGTTCTTTGGTCAAATGGTTTAAATGTTTAGCTGGAAATTGCACAATATTACTAATTAAATATGCTGTATGTTTTTTGTTTTGGCACATAGTGATTGAGAAGTAGTTTGGAGATCAAAAGGACTGTTATTATATTGTTGCATTCAAGTTATAATTTTTTGGTGTAAAGATGCTGGTGTATATCTGAAATAAAGAAATAAGGAATGTCTTTAAGGTTTATTCCAGTTATTAATTTGACACTCTGATAAAATTGTACAGTTTAAAATAACATCTTTGCAAAATGAGATTAATTTAGATTATTATTTAGAGTGGAATCATTTATCAGCACTAGTTTTTCTGTGTGTTCCAACTTTTTTCTTATTTGGAGTTTTAATTTCTACAAAATATTTATAATCAACTTTATTTGTATGACTGGTATTAGTGGGTGTTATGGTCAAAACATAAAGTCCACTGTATAATTAAAGGTTTAGATATAAATAGGCATATTTAACAACTAAAATATAGACAAACTGTTATTAACACTGAGGGGACAAAATATTATAAAATATTCCCACTGTTGAACCATTACAGTCAGTGGTTTACAAAATGGTAGAAAGTTGTTGCTCGCCATAAAAAAGCACAGTCCTTAGATCAGATGTGAACAGGTATACTACATTAAAAATTACACGGCCTGTAGCTGTCATATGAAAATGATCCTTTTTACCTAATTAAAAACACCTTTGCAAATAAATAATTAGTTCATTATTAAAGATGTTGAAGATTGCAATCATAAATAAATCTGAAAGTGCACATGGTATGTGTTTATTTGTTCATATGCTTGTGTGCAGTTCATTTGTTTGTTACAATTAGTTTAAATGCAAATATTGATTAAGCATCAACTCTGCTGTGTCTGATCAGCTTTTACTGAATACTAATTATTAAGTCATTCTGTCATTTAGTTCTTAGAACTTACATTCTGTTTCTTCTGGTACTGCTTTCGACCATTTCCACCTGTTAATGATAAAACAACAAATAATAAATAATGATAATAATAATAATAATGGATGTTTCACTGATTTAATAAATATTTGCACCCTTAACACTGCTAACAAACCAGCTTTGCTTCAAAAGTTTGTTGAGACTTGAGAATACAGATTAATTGTCTGATTTATAAACAGTAACATGTTTATGGATAGGGGGAAATGGTTTTGTTTTAGAATGAAAAAAGCAAACCAAAGTGTCTGTTCATCAACACTGTTCAACCAGAATTACTAACATCCAGCACTGATCTTTGCTCTCTTAAACAGCAGCTTTTCAAGCTCATTTACATTCACTAGGTGTAGACTGAAACCTAATCAGACCTTCTCCTTCATCTTCTTTTATCTGTGTATTTAATAACTAATTAATGGTTTAGTAAACTTTGAACTCTCTCAATGCTTCCAGTAAAATCTCCTATCTGGACTAAGCTAAGACCCTTCAAGTGTCCTATAACCCTATAACCGTCTCTGGCATCAACTGAAAGACAGTTTTTCCCACTCCTCCATGCAGGACTCTCGTATTGTGAGTCATGATAACCTAATAACAAGCATACATGTAGCTCAGCAGATTTCAGCTAATTTAAGCTAATACAGTCAAAACTAGGCCTTAATCTGTAATACCATTTCAGTAATATCTACAGTCATCATTACCGGCTCGTTTCTCCAGCTCCTCCATCGTCTTCTTCAGCTGAAGATCCTTCTCCTCCATGCTCTTCCTCACTCTCTCTATTTCCTCCTGATGTTCCTCAATCAGCTTTTCTTTAGTTTTTACTTCCTCTTGGATTCGGATCTCCAGATGGTGTTTTAGTTCTTCAAGTTCCTTCATGTGTTTCTCTTCTAAGAGTTTTATTCTCTGCTTCAGATCACTTCTCTTCCTCTCTTTCTCTTCAAGATTCCTCTTCAGCTCCTCTAACTTCCCCTTATATTCTTCTCTTTCTTTATATTCTTCTCTTCTCTCCTCCCATTCTCTCTTCTCTCGCTCTTCTCTATTTCTCCTTTTTTCCTCCTCTCGATTCTCTCTCTCTCTCCTTTTTTCCTCCTCTCGATTCTCTCTCTCTCTCCTTTTCTCCTCCTCTCGCTCTTCTCTCTCTCTCCTTTTCTCATCCTCCTGTTCTCTCCTTTTTTGATCTTCATATCTTTGCCTCTCAAATTCTGCTTGCTGTCTCTCCAGCAGGGAGAAAATAGCTCTCTCTCTCTCTGTGGTTCTTTTCTCATCCTCTTTTCTTCTGTTTTCATATTCCTCTCCTCTATGTCTGTGTTTTTCCTCCAGTTGATGTTCTCTCTCTTTAAACTCTTCCTCTCTTCTCTTTCTCTTGTATTTGATTTCCTCCTGAAGTGTGGTCTTCATTCTTTCTATCTCTGCTTCAAATCTGACTCTCAGTTCTTCTTTCTCTCGCTTGATCTCCTCCTCTTTCTCCTTCAGGATTCTCTCCTGATTTTCTTTCTCCACCTGGTGGAACATCTCATTAGTGTAGCAGCTCCCTCCATTCACTGCCAGCATGGAGTCGATCTTCTCCAGTAGAGCAGTGACCTGGGTTCTGTTTCTGATCTGTTTGTTGTTGAAGATGTGGAATCTGTTCCCATACTGTTCAATCAGATTTCTAATATCAGATCCTGCTTCTCCAAAGTACTCTTCAATGCTCATGTCTTCAAGAAGATCTCCTCCAGTGAACAGCAGCATGGTGTAGGTCACTGACTCTTCTCCAAAAATGTTCTGGATTATCTCTACAGTTCCTTTTTCCTCCTCTGAGAATCTCTGTCTGACTTTCAGAACCAGCAGAAACACATGTGGACCTGGAGCTGCCATAAAGATGCATTTAGTAATTTCCTTCTGGATCTCCACATTTCCAACTCCAGTATCAAACAGTCCTGGAGTGTCAATCACAGTAATCTGCCTTTCATTGACCTCAGCTGTTTCCTTTTGACAAATGCAGGATGATGAATGTTCAAATGTGTTTTCTTTTCCTAGGATGGTGTTTCCTGTAGCACTCTTCCCCGATCCTGTTCTCCCCAGCAGCACAATCCTCAAAGCATCTCGTCTTCTCCCTAAATGTTAAATATAGAAATATGAAAATGTAAAATATAAAATGTTTTGTTTGTTCAACCACACATATATATGTTTCCATTGATCTAAGGGTGTACTCACACTAGGCCCGGTTGGGTTGAATCGTGCCGGAGCATGGTTCGGCCCCCTCCCCACTCCCCCGTAGGCCTGCACTCACACTGCTCTAAACGATCCGTGCCCGAGCACGCTTTCGTCATCAACAGGTGACTTTTGTTTTGAAGAACAGTATGCGCGCGCAAAACAATGGAGTTCAGGATTGTACTGTTGTTTTTGTTTCTCTGGAGTCATTTTGGGCGTGCAAATACGCAACTGAACCAGAGATTCATTGATTATGCAACACAGCGATTTACTGCTAATCGTGCTGCACGTGTAAGAAGGTTTATACACAAGCAGCAGACGTCCAGGGAGAAATTTGCAGCTTTACTCGCGGACTACAATTCACGTTCATCAGTAAGGTAAGAGACGTACTTGCTATATACATAAATAGTGACCAAAGGAGCGAAACATAAAACTCAAGTAATAATAAAATGTGTTTGTTTTTTAGGACTTGTAGATAGTAGTCCTAATTTATTATGGGTAACACTAACCATTATGGTGCTCTTTAGAACCCTTTTCAAAAATATTATATGCAGAATTGTGTATAAAACGTCCTCCGTTTACAGTAGCGTCGCATCACTGACGTCATCTTGATCCGTGCCCACACTGCATCTGTACCGTGCCCGGGTCCAAGTGAACCGTGCTCGGGCCCACCTCTCCAAGCGGGCCCGGGCCCGGTTCGGATTGCCTAGTGTGAGTACACCCTTAAATACTTAGAATGAAAACATATTGATCAGACTTGAATGAACATGAACTCAGGTTGGCTGTACTTATGTCTGTATAATAGCATGGACAGTGCAACATCACTCAAAAGTGAAGCAGCCACATGTCTAGCGCCTCTACTGGTTGGTTGCAGTATGATGTGATTAGCCTTGGCTGTAGCCTTTCTCAGCACAGAATCTCCTACAAATAATCAGAAGTATGGCAGGTCACATCATACTGCAACCAACCAGTAGAGGCGCTAGACATGGGTGTTTCACTTTTGAGTGATGTTGAACTCTCCATACAATTATACAGACATTGGTACAGTCAGCCTGAGTTGACTGTTGTGATTCCATGTTACATTCTTTATAAATATGGGTTGCTACAAATCAACCAGTTATATTGTAAGGTATGTTTCTGTATAGTGTTTTAAATTCGTGCCCCCTTTTGACACTGAGCACCTGCCCCGCCAAAGGTCTCTGCACGGTTCTGTTGCACAACTCAAAATGTGCAAATGGTGTGTACTAATTCTCTTAATTAATCATGGGTTTGTTTTGTGTGTAAAGGGAAATAAACTAATCAGTGTGCTAGTTGACATTCCCCTAAAGAGCCAGGCGCTCTTACTTTGGCATGTTTGTAGCTTAACAACACAGCGATTTGTACATCTCAGCAGAGGCCAATGATCTTATTTAATTATTCCTACACTCCCATGCTATTTTGACGGCATGGGTGCAAGGCATAAAAATAGACAGTTGACTGGGTGTAAAATAGCAATGAGCATTGCAATATGCCTTACGCAGGGTGTTGGACAGGGCTCAGTATCTCACAAAAGTGAGTACACACCTCAAATGTTTTTAAATATTTTTAATCTGTCTTTTTATGGAACAACACTGAAGATACAACATATTTACACAATGTAAAGAAGTCAGTGCACAGCTGGTATAATAGTTTAAACACTCATCCATTAATACCTAAATAGCCGGTAACACAAGTGAGTACACTTCACAATAATCATGGCCAAATTGTAACCAATTGTGTTGTCCCTTTTCATTAGAGTTGGCCTGTGGTGCTCATACCATATGCTGAACACTGCATCATCTCAGACAGTGTGGCCCATTAGGAAGCCTCTTAGAGCATGATCCCCTCCCTTTAGAAACTGGGATGCCTGAAATAAAGACCCCAAACACACCTCCAAGATGACAACTGCTGATGAAACTAAAGGTAAAGGTAAAGGACTGGCCACGTAGGTCTCCTGATCTAAGTTAAGATCTATATCTAAGCTTTATTTCTATAGCTTTGTCCCATGAAAATATATAATAAAACATTTGCAGAAATGCTGCTGAGTGTTGGCAGCAACAGAATGTTATGGCTTTAAATCCCTAATTCAACATGTGTACTCATTGCATGTAATGTATTATCAGTGAAATAATTACCTTCTGAAAAAATCTGAATCTTCATCTCCAAATTCTGAATAGTTGTTGTCATCTCTGCAACTTTACTATTGTATCTTCTAAGCTGTGTCTCCAGCTGTCCATCCAGGAACATCTGTGGTGTGTAAAGATCTCCATTCTTCTCCATCAGCAGCTGCTGAACTCTATCTATTAACCCAGACACATCTGGAACAGAGCCAAAGATATAACATCCTCCACTACAGGTTTTAGTAAAAGTCCTTGTATCTTCATCTAACTCCGCCCCCTCCTGCTGGGTCTCTGTAGGGATGATAGTTATGGTGTGATGGGTGAACCTGGAGCTGAAGATGTGCTGGATCTTCTCCAGTTCTCCTTTATCTTCATCAGTGAGACGTCCCTCAGCAAGGACAAGGAGAAAAGCATGAACTCCAGGATCACAGAGAGAGACACAGCGGAGGGACTCCCGCATCACTTCCTCCTCTGAGAGCTGAGAGCTGTAGAGAGCTGGAAGCTCCACCAGGGTGATCAGACGTCCACATACTTCTGCCTCCCTCCTCACACACACTGATCTAGAGTCTGCACTGAACTCTGATCTCTGATCCAGGATCAGATCTGATACAGAGGACTTTACTGATCCATCACTCCCACACACAACCAGGTTTATCTTCTGAAGTTCAGACGGACTGACTGACACTGAAACACATAAAGTATAGAATTACTGACATTTACAGAACGTATGTTCAATATATTTAATTATTTTCATTTACCTCTCATTTATTACAGGTTCTTCTTTCATTTTAACATAACCAATTAAACACGTTTTTATTGACTATTTTAAGTTGTAACAAAAGTCTGGTCAATAATAAAATGAAAGGTGATAAAAATACAGTGCAGTTCATGCAGTTCTAAGTCCTACTGTTTCAGGTTGAACTGTGAATAAATTAATTATTTACCTATAATGCTGCTGCTGGACATCCTTGTGATCTCTCAAGGCATTATGGGTAACTCCGTTTAAGATCCTCTCGTTCCTGCTGAAAGTTCTACAGTTAGAACCTCATACAGTAATCCAGAGGCCATTAGCGCTCATTCACAGCTGTTTTCTGATCTATTATTATTATTATTATTATAATTATTCATAATAATAATAATAATAATACATACTCAGTTCAGACTTTTTCATTTATCATGATCACAACTGGACCATTATCAGAAATGTATTAGGATCAGAGGAGAAACAAGACACATATGTAAAAAATAAACACATATGCTTGTACCCCAAAAAAGGCAATTTTACACTTAAATCTGCCCATTAAATAATTCAGACCAAAGAATCACAGTAAATTATGCATGTTTGGCTCATTTAGACTGTGTCATGTCTGGTGCTGAAAGCGCTCCAATGTTCCCCATATCCAGCTCTACCTGCAATTCCTACGCTTCCAACTACATTACCCAGAACGCACTCCCGATCACATGACACCACCAGGAAGTCCCGAGTACTGATTCCCTCACTATAAAAGAAACCATGCTCACGCTCACACCTCGCCGAGTAATTGTTTGGTTCGTCCTGCATTACAAAGCGTTTCTCTTGCCCATGTTTTGATATTCCGTGTTTGACCCTGTTTTCGTGTTTTTCCGACTTTGATTTTTGCCTACGCCCGTGTATTGGATTTCTATGTATGACCTGGACTGTTATATCGTTATTGGATTACTGCCTTCTCTGTGATACCACCTGCTCGTGTATGAACCCTGGACTGTCTCCCGTTTATGGTATGGTTTCCCTGTGTTATGTCTCACTGGTATTGAACCTGCTCGTCTTGACTATCCCTGTAAGATCTTGCTCTTTTAATAAAGCTATTAACTTGTATCCGCACAAGTCTCATCCTTGTCTGGCCTTAACAGACTGTCCATTTGGTTTGTTAAAATTTAAATATTTAGCTCTATCTACTCAAGTGAAGTGGTGACTAAGAACCACACTTGTGGAATTGCAGTAATGTCACTTCTTTGTCTTTCCCTTTAGGGGTCACCACAGCAGATCATCTGCCTTCATCTTGTCCTATTCCCTGCCTCCTCTACAGTAACACTTACCATCTCAGCCTGGCCTCTCTAGCTTTCTCTCTGAGCCGTTTCACCTTCCCTTTCCCTCTGACCTGCTCATTTCTAATCTTTTCCATCCTTGTCACACCCAACGTAAATCTCAGCATCTTCATCTCTGCCACCTCCATTTCAGCCCTCTGTTTTTTAGACACTGCCACTGTCTCTAAACCGTACATCATAGCAGATCTCACTACTGTTTTGTACACCTTCCCTTTCACTCTTGATGTAATCCTTCTGTCACACATCAGCCCTGACACTCATCTCCACCCACTCCACCCTGCCTGCACCCTCTTCTTCACCTCTTTTTTACAGTGTCCGTTGCTCTGAATAGTTGACCCCAGATATTTTAAAATCATCCACCTTTATGACCTCTACTCTTTGCATCTGTACCTTTCCACCTGCCTTCCTCTCATTCACACACATGTATTCCTTCTTTTCTCTGCTGAACTTCATTCCTCTTCTCTCCAGTGCAAACTTCCACCTCTCCAGGTTCTCTTCCACCTTCTCTCTACTCTCCCTACAGATTACAGTGTCATCTGTAAACACCAGGGTCCATGGGACCTAATGTCTGACCTCATATATTAATCTGTCCATCACCATTGTAAACAGGAAGGGGCTCAGAGCTGATCCCTGATGGAACCCTACCTTCACCATGAAACCATTTGTCACTCCAACTGCACACCTCACCACCCTCTTACTGTCCTCATACATGTCCTGCATCACCCTTACATACTTTTCAGGCACTCCAGACTTTCTGTCACATCACAATAACAAAGATTTACAGGATTTACACAGCTAGGAACTTGCATAGTTCCTCTTAGTAGTAAAGAACACAATATAGACAGCGATTCACACCAGATATCCCAAGAATATTGCTGAACTGAAACTGTTTTGTGAAGAGGAATGGTTCAAAGTTTTTCCTGATTTTTGTGCAGGTCTGATCTGCAACTACAGGAAACATTTGGTTGAGGTTATTGCTGCCAAAAGAGGGTCAACCAGTTTTAAACGCAAAGGTTCACATACTTTTTCCACCCTGCGTTGTGAATGTTAACATGTTGTGTTCAATAAAATGTGTGGTATTAGTTTAAGCAGACTGTGTTTATCTATTTTTGTGCCTTAGATGATCTTAGAAGATCAGAACACATTTAATGAACAATTTATGCAGAAATCCAAGTAATCCCAAAGGGTTCACATACTTTTTCTTCCAACTGTAGATCTATACTATATATTTGTGTTACAGTAGCATTTTAATACACTAAGAAATTCATAAAAAATCAACCGATGCTTAGTTTTCAAAAATAAAAATGTGTCCAAATAAAATTCAAGTGATTTTATATCTGTATGTCATGAGTGTTACAGTAGAAATTCTTATTAACAAATACATAGAAATTCAACCAATGCATATTTTTCAAAACTACAAGTTGTACTATGTTTAGGAGGTGTGTCTCTAAAGATTATAAGTGATTTTATATCTACATGAGTGTGTTACAGTAGCTATTTAATACACTCAAAAGTCTAACAATTCAACATATTTTTTCAAAACTAAAAGGTGTAATATGTTCCTTAGGTGTGTCTCTATAGATAGCATGTGATATTATATCTACATGTCTTAACAGGGTGACACAGTAGCAAATTATTTCATTCAAAAGCGCTGTTAAATATTTAAGTTTTTAATAAGTGTTGTACTTTATAAACGGTCCCTTCAGCTTCAGCCCGCTGCAGTGATTCCTGCTATTTTCAGTAAATATCCTCGGAGAAACGGAAAGGTTGGGTTTTTTGAGAAAATCTAATGTTTGTAGTTTGTTCTCTGTTCCTCTTGCTTTGGAGAAATGTAATTTAGGAGAGTTTAGGACGTTGTGTGAGCAAGAGAACAGCCGAAACGCAAATATCAGCTGAATATCGAATATCAAACTAACTTTACCAAGCTATGTGACCACGGTAAAGTTAGTTTCATTTTTGATATTCGACTTTTCGGCTCTAATAACTTCTGAACGGAGGATGGTAGCCAGCAGATACTTACATAATCAGGACAGTACGACCACAGAGAGTGACGCACACCCTTCCTTTTACTGTTTGGGTGAAATTTGCGCAACGCCCTTTTAGCGTTAATACCGAAAAACTAAGCGCACTTTTCCTGTCAGAATAAAATGCATGTACTTCTAGACCACCTCTACATCTGTACACACTCATTTATTTACTATCAAATCACTTCAGTGCATAAAAATGCCTATTAATGTTCCCACAAAAGAATAGATGCTTTAAGAAAAATAAACACCAATAGCTCCATATCCTTAGGGTTCATACACATCAGAATAACGGGGATGTATACTTTGAGTCATGAGGAAAATTGCACACCCATTAATATTATGCAAAATGCTCAAATTTTTTATTATATTTTATATATTCACAAATTCAATAGCATTTCAGCAACTGTGTATGTCACAGCTAGGTGGCAGCAGACACGCACACCATTTATATTTTGGATACAGTGCCAATTCTAGTGAATATTACATTTGATATATTTAAAAAATCAATAGAATTTAAACCGAATTACACAGAACAATAAAAACAAGTGTGTATGATACAGTTAGGTGGCAGCAAACACACACACGCTTTATATTTATGATACAGTGCCAATTCTACATATTATTAAATTTTATATATTTTAAAATTCAATAGCTTTTAAACTCAATCACACAGAATAATAAAAACAAGTGTGTATGCTACAGCTAGGTGGCAGCAAACACACACACACTTTAAAATTTGGATACATTGCCAATTCTACTAATTATTAAATTATATACATTTTAAAATTCAATAGCTTTCAAACCGAATCACACAGAATAATAAAAACAAGTGTGTATGCTACAGCTAGGTGGCAGCAAACACGCTCACTCTTTATATTTATGATACACTGCCAATTCTACTAATTATTAAATTTTATATATTTTAAAATTCAATAGCTTTCAAACCGAATTACACAGAACACTAAAAACAAGTGTGTATGATACAGTTAGGTGGCAACAAACAAACACATGCTTTATATTTATGATACAGTGCCAATTCTACATATTATTAAATTTTATATATTTTAAAATTCAATAGCTTTCAAACCGAATTACACAGAACAATAAAAATAAGTGTGTATGATACAGCTAGGTGGCAATAAACACACACACTATTTAAAATTTGGATACATTGCCAATTCTACTAATTATTAAATTTTATATATTTTAAAATTCAATAGCTTTCAAACCGAATTACACAGAACAATACAAATAAGTGTGTATGATACAGCTAGGTGGCAACAAACACACACACTCTTTAAAATTTGGATACACTGCCAATTCTACTAATTATTAAATTATATACATTTTAAAATTCAATAGCTTTTAAACTCAAGTGTGTATGCTACAGCCACCTAGCTGTAGCATACACACTTGTTTTTATTGTTCTGTGTGATTGAGTTTAAAAGCTATTGAATTTTAAAATATATAAAATTTAATAATATGTAGAATTGGCACTGTATCCAAAATATAAATGGTGTGTATGTCTGCTGCCACCTAGCTGTAGCATACACACTTGTTTTTATTATTCTGTGTGATTCGGTTTGAAAGCTATTACATTTTAAAATGTATATAATTTAATAATTAGTAGAATTAGCAATGTATCCAAATCCAAATTCAGAGTGTGTGTGTTTCCTGACACCTAACTGTATCATACACACTTATTTTTAGTGTTCTGTGTAATTCGGTTTAAATTCTATTGATTTTTTAAATATATAAAATGTAATATTCACTAGAATTGGCACTGTATCCAAAATATAAATGGTGTGCGTGTCTGCTGCCACCTAGCTGTGACATACACAGTTGCTGAAATGCTATTGAATTTGTGAATATATAAAATATAATAAAAAATTTGAGCATTTTGCATAATATTAATGGGTGTGCAATTTTCCTCATGACTCAAAGTATACATCCCCGTTATTCTGATGTGTATGAACCCTAAGGATATGGAGCTATTGGTGTTTATTTTTCTTAAAGACATCTATTCTTTTGTGGGAACATTAATAGGCATTTTTATGCACTGAAGTGATTTGGAGGTAAATAAATGAGTGTGTACAGATGTAGAGGTGGTCTAGAAGTACATGCATTTTATTCTGACAGGAAAAGTGCGCTTAGTTTTTCGGTATTAACGCTAAAAGGGCGTTGCGCAAATTTCACCCAAACAGTAAAAGGAAGGGTGTGCGTCACTCTCTGTGGTCGTACTGTCCTGATTATGTAAGTATCTGCTGGCTACCATCCTCCGTTCAGAAGTTATTAGAGCCGAAAAGTCGAATATCAAAAATGAAAGTAACTTTACCGTGGTAAAAACCATGTGGATATTTTTAACTCAGATCAGAACCTGAAAAGCACCATTCAGATCATATATTTTACCATATGTACACATATCCCGAGACTACAGCTGTGTTTATACTGTATATCTACATTTTAATATTTAATATAAACAGAATTACTTACCGAACGGGAAAGAGAGCACGCAGCACCGAACGGGATAGAGAGCACGCAGCGCGCGCACTTACTCCAGCAGCATCTTTTACTTTCGATTTTAAATGATGACGTGCGCGCGCCCACCAGAGGGATCCTCCGAGACACTCTCAAAATCTTACACCACATCTGTGTAGGAAGAACATACAGACATTAATATCAAACAGTAAACAAATATCTAACAGTATAGACTTTCTATAGGAGTAAAATCACCAACTATTCTAAAAGGAGACAGTAAATAACTAGAATTAACTGATTTACATTATAAAACACATTCAGCACTGAGCTGCGCCTCACAATGTTCACTCATGGGCGTGGTAGTGGGGGGAAAAGTGGACCTGACTACCCAGGGCCCGAGTAGGGAGAGGGGCCCATGAAAATCCTGATTTTTTTTTCGCTCACTTTCCTTTGTTTACTGGCATGGATAGGGGCCCATTAACATAGAGGGTGTACAGGGCCCAGAATTTGCTGCTACGCCCCTGTGTTCACTTATACCCTGTGATCCCTCTGTTGATGATCGGTGATCACTGTTAGAACCTTTCAAGTGTTTTTATCCCATTTCTTACTTTACAATAAAATAAAAGCTAGTGGTGTTAATAAAAATAGATTGTTGTATCACTTGTTCTTCCTAATAATGGCAAATGATAATAAAGGAATGAATGTTAGATTGGCAGATGAATTATAATTATATTAGTGTTGACAATATCTTTAAAGAATAATTACTATTGTGTGATAAACTCAAAATGCTGCAATTTCCCTATATTTTGTGGCAGGAAGACAGTGATAATAGTGTAGTGCATTAGTGCTTTAGGACAGACATGAACAGCAGTATGTGTGTGGGTCATATAGAGCAGGAGAGAGAGCTTATGAGTGTAAGATTAAAATCATATTCTAGAATAAATAGTTTTTACCTTCTGAACTGGACAGTACCAATGTTATGTTTAAATTACAGGAAGTGATGTAGGAAGTAGATTTTCTAATAACACAAATGTTCTGAGCAACCTAGTGAACAAATAATGTTTATATATATATATATATATATTTGTACACATAAACCAACCTGTACAGCACCCAATCAAGGATAACTTTCCAGTCTACTCCTGCTAATAAATAAAAACTAGTGCTATCAAGCAATTTAAAAAATATTTAGATTAATTCCATGCCCTGTAATAATTGATCTAAATTAATCTCATTCCTCATTTTTTGCTAAGAAAGTATGTTAAATTGTACCATTCACATTCATTTTAGCTGAAGAGAAAATTAAAAAAATGAATAAATGGCATAGACTAAAGATTTTACATATTTTTATTTTATATGTTTACCTTATCAGCATCTTTAGACCAAAATAAAACCTAAATGACACAACAGTAAAGACACATTTTACATTAACAGATGAAATATGTTATTATTGTTGCAATAATTAATTAATTAATTGATTCTGACTTAACTATCAAATAAACTTCTTTTTACTTTCTTTTTTATTGAGCTAAACTGCAGATTAGGCAAGGTTTAATATGATATATTAGCCAGATAATATATAAGCACTGTCTCTGCTGCTCCATGCTATTTACACACTGAGTGTGGTGTGTGCAGCATTCACTGCTCGCATCTGTACTGCACGTCCTATTTAAAAAAAACACTGTGTTCTGTGTTAAAACAGCTTCACACTGCACAGATTTATGCACTGGAACACAGAATCTTCTTGCTAAAAGTTTACTTAGTATAGTCCAAATAATATAAAAAAAATATAAATTGTTATTTAAGTAAACATTTTTTAACAAATCATTTAATCTGGACTTTTATTATGAATGGCAGTCTAATAACAGATGGATGGCACTGTGCTGGATAGATTTGGAGGTTCTGGGGTTTGAATACAGATAGATTGAATACAGTTCTCTGTTCTTAAAGTAAAACACGGTTTCCACTCACCACCTGATTGTTAAAAACAACTGACTCTAATTTCCCCTTCAAACTCACTGCTAACTGCAAGGTTCACATACTTTCCCCCCTTACAATAATGTAATATTGGATCATTTTCCTCAATAAATAAATGATAAATTATGTTTGTCCATTTTTTTTTATTGGCCTCTCTTTATCTACTTTCAGATTTTCAAGTAAAAAATTCTGTTGATGTTTTAGGTCATATTTATGCAGAAATATAGAACATTATTTCAAGCACCACTGTATCTCATCTAAATCCATGATCTCCACATCCTAAGCACATCTGCAGCATTTCCACACACTAGTCTTTCCACATACTTAATCTCCTGTAAACATTCAAAGTCAACATTACTTTTGCTGTAGAACTGACCCAGTCCAAGTCCAGTCTCCCCCTGTGAGTCCCCAGTCTATTGCTTTAACTCTAGACCTTTGAGCCGTTTTAATTTTAAGAACTATTGTTGAGTAACTATTGTATATTATTTTAGCTATAGTAAAGCATTGATGAACAATATGGCAGCAGCATTAACTGGTTTCACCATATACTATGATACAAAAATGCATGAATGATGAAGGCCATATAAAGTTTGGGGGTCTGTAGTGACTAAAGTTGGAGAGCTCTGTGCACTATGCTCTTGCTGATCCGATCTGTTATTTTCTGCTGACAGAACAAGATTGTTTTGTTCCCAGTCACTTCCAGTTTGTTATAATATCACTGACATTTGGCTGTGGAATAATTACTAGTGAGGACATTTCACAACTAGACTTGTTGCAGAGCGACCCATTCTTTTACTAATGCATGCCGAGGTGTTTGGTTTTATACATCCACCTGTGGCCATGGAGGTTATTGGAACCTAAGTTCAATGAATTGGATGGGCGAGCGAATACTTTTGGCAATATATTGCATATCTTACAGTTCAGAAGAGCTCCTAGATATGTATTTAAGATCATCTGGTGTCACTACAGGCATCCGCCAGCACACCACACCCCGAGCCCCAGAGCAGCTGGCAGGAGTAGCTGGTCCTGTGACCATAACCAGAGAAGGTGAAAGTGAGAAAGTGTAAGCTTTAACTAAAGCATGGCTGAAAAGTACATCAGAAATAATCCTCTTCATCTGCAGTGAATGTTTTTTTTCAGTGAAATTAATGCGCACAGTAAGTTGATTTGATAAAAAGTAAGTTACAAATTACTTTTTATGCTTTTAGTGATGTTTACACAGTTTTACTGAACATTTTCACTGGAGGATATTGGTTTGTAACATGGCACGTGTACAGAGTGTTTTAGTTCCTTTTATTTACTGCATGTGATGACTGTGAAGACTTGATAATGCTTGGGATAATTGTGAAATTACCTAATACCTCATGCCGTTAAAAAATAAAATGTCATAGCGCTGCAACCCTAACAGACAGTGAAAAAATAAATGTAATTCATTACTGTACTTAAGTAATTTATCTGTAATCTTTTTTTAGATTTTGTGACTTTTTACTACCATTTCCATTACTACCGTTTTGTTACTTTTGGTTTATTTTTGCATAAAATGTAACATGTCAAAACAAAAGAAACATGAAGCAGTCCACCATTTAGGGAACAGCATATATTTAGTGTTAAACTGGTTTGATCTGATGAAATGAAAATTTGATGTTATGTTTATGCTTCATAAATGATGGAATATGTGGAATATATAGATGCAGTGTAGTAAAACTCGTTAGTGAACCACTGTCCATATTTACATTCATTATTAAATCAGTTCCTGCAGTCCAGATCTGAAATTGATTTATAAAGCCTGTAATAAATGATAAATCAGGGATTAAACTTGGCTCAAAAGTGTTGCGTGGCTAAACTGGATACTGATTCTGCAGATTTTTAGAAAAACAGACCAGGGAACCCTCCAGCTGACATCATGTAGCAGCTCAGCTTCAGCACAACACAGCTATTCACATTCTGTTTCAAGAAGAACTGCAGAACCTAATTACTTACTTAATTACTCACTATGATACTACAGACGCACTGTAATAGTGGAGTTTAAAACTGTATAAAATTATACACTCACACCCCAATACTGCCACCTGTTTCTGTTCTTCCATTCAGATAATATACCTTTTGTACATTTTTTCACACCATTTTCATTACAGCGAAAACATTAATTGCAGAATTAAGCGATTTCAAGCGATTTGTCATGATAAAATCATGTCTGTTCTTAAGTACACCATTAATTTACTTAAACAGACTCACCAAAGTTGATACTTCATCAGGATTGAACTGTTCAACTCCAGCTGAAAAGCTCTGTTTATTATGTGTTATACTAACCAATAAATCAATAAAACCAGAGTGAACCGCTCAGGCCAGCGTTATATCCCCAATGGATAAAGAAGATAAAATGCAGAAAAATGGTGTAAAATCGCATGACATTGTCAGCACGGAGAGAACCGGCAGGTGTAGGTCATATTCAGGGAAAAAGCACTGTCATCGCTGCACCCTTTGCACCAAGAGCCACAGGATTTTTTGGCTCAACCCAGCATGATACCAAGTCCAAGTACATAAAGTGAACTTGCCCACACACCAAATGCTGAACGGTGAGAACATGAAAATATGCATTTTCTTCAAATGACTAATCTAATGTCAGCTGTGTTAATGCAATTGGTGAGCTAGATTATAAGACAAACAAGCTAAAGTGAAGGATTTGTTACAAATTATTTTAATATTTTATAGTAAAGTCTGCAAATTAAGGTCTGAAAAACGCATGGAATTTTTAAATTTCAAATGTGTAAGAACCCTGCACATACAATATTGTTTAGTATAAATTACAGACAGCTTGTACACAACACACACACACCCATTAAACACAGCAAATATAAAACAATCACAGTTTATTTACTGAATTTACCACTAAAAGGGCTATTATTACACTATATGTCCAAAGGTTTATCCCTTCTAATTAATTTAGCTACTTCTAATTCATTTGCATATATTACTGACACGGATGTGCAAATGCATACTTGCTGCTTGTCTGGTGTCTGGTCTATACAGAGTGGAATTGCCAATAGAATAGGTCTCTCTAGAACCTTCTGGCACAATGCTTAATTCTTACAGCAATGTTCCAGAATCTAGCAGAGACCCTTTCCTGGAGAGTAGAGACAACTACTCCAACAAAAGCAGGATAAACTCTTAATACCCTTCATTTCAGAAGAAACCGTGTATGAGCAGGTGTCCCATTACTTTTGTCCATATAGTGTAATGGAGTGAAGGAAATAATTATTTGATCCCTTGCTGATTTTGTAAGTTTGCCCACAGACTATAATTTAAAGGGTAGGATAATTTTAACAGTAAGATATATAATATCAAACATTAAATCCAGAAAATCATATTGTATAAATGATACATATTTATTTGCATTTTGCAGACAGACATAAGTATTTGATCCCCTACCAATCATTAAGAATTCTGGCTCCTACAGACCAGTTAGACACTCCTAATCAACTCGTTACCTGCATTAAAAAAGGCGGCCTTAAATTCTCCCCTGTATAAAAGACTCCTGTCCACAAACTTAATTATTCAGTCAGACTCTAACCTCTACAACATGGGCCAGAGCTTTCTAAGGATGGCAGGGAGAAGATCATAGACCTGCACAAGGTTGGCTACAAAACCATAAGTAAGATGCTGGATAAAAAGGAGACAACTGTTGGTGCAATAATAAAAAAATGAAGAAATCAAAATGAATATCAATTGACATCGATTGACAATGATCTTGGGCTCCATGCAAAATCTCACCTCGTGGGGTATCCTTAATCATGAGGAAGGTGAGAGATCAGCCTAAAACTACATGGGGGGAACTTGTTAATGATCTCACGCACGCACGTACACACACACACACACACACACACAGACCCGCAGTTTAGTTTTATTAGTCCAAAGCACCTTATTCCAGGATGGAGCTGGCTTGTTCAAATGTCCTTTAGCATACCTCAAGCGACTCTGTTTGTGGTGTGTGCTCAGAAAAGGCTTCTTCAGCATTACTCTTCCATTCAGCCTCTACTTGTGCAAAGTGCGCTGAATAGTTAAAATATGCACAGTGACTCCATCTTCAGTAACATGATGTGTTTGTCTGTTATATTATATATTTTACTGAAATTGCTGATTCGAGCTACCAATGATTTGTAAAGGAAAATGATCAGGGAAGCCCAAACGTTTTCATATCATTGAATATTAACAATACTGTCACTGTTTAAATTAAATTAAATTACTCACATGTTAATTTCTGGACAGCTCATATTCAATTTTGATTCAGTGGGTTGTAGATTACAAAAAATACAAACAAATACAGGATTTATGTTCAAAATTTTATTTTGTGCAAATGAGTATAGGCATGTTACAGTGTAGATGTATCTACTCTTTACAGTCGAGTGATACCCACCCCCTCTAAACAGAGTACCAACAGTACCGTAAATATATACGTATGCCCTCTGTAATCAGAGGTAAATAAAGTAATATCTTTTATAAACTTTGTTAATCTTACAACAGAAAAGGCCATATTTTAGAGATCTATAGGTGAGCCGACAACCTTGCTCCACGAAGCTTGATTTAGGGCATGTCAGTGTGACTTTGATATTGTGAAGATGCGAAAAATATGCCGGTCAAAAGGAATGTACTATCTCTCTTAATTAATCATGGATGTGTTTTGGGCATAATATGAAATAATAAACCAATCAGCATGTCACTGGCCGTTTTCTTTAAGAGCCAGGTGCACTCTGGCCTGGACTTTGGCGTATTGGTATTTTAACAGCGTGCCGCTTCTGTGCTTCTCAACAGAGAAAACTGACCTGCTTATTTACAGAGTGAAGGTAATTTACAGGAACAGCAATGCTATTTTGCACTGCAAGTATGAGCACACACTGCCTTTCTACACACAGAAACACAAATGTCTATTCTTTAAAAAAAACAAGGCCAGTTACGAAAAGCTGTGACCAGAGAAGCATGTGAAACAGAAGCTACAGATGTCTGTGTATCAATTAATAAAACGGTTTGAAACACTACAGCAGCAGTAAAACTGTATTAAACTGTGTGTGTGTGTGTGTGTGTGTGAAGTCTACTCCACTCTCCTCAGAAAACAGTAGAGAGAACAGAACAGCGCTACTGGATAAAAGTAACCTTTCTGCTTAAATACTTTCAACGTAATGCAACAGGCAATACCGAGGGAGGCAAAAAGGATTAAGATTATGTTTTATCATCATGGTTTATCAAATACTTCATCATACTATAGGTTGATGACAAAATTACGGTGACAGGTTTAGTTTGTACCCAACAACCATTTCACTTCTTTAGGGAGTGAGACATCTCAAACCTCCTCAAAACATCCTCAAACTCCAGCTGATTTCTCTGTTGCTGTTTTAGCTAACACTGCAGCTGCTTTCATATCTTTCTTTCTCAAATGTGCCTCTATATTCTCTCTCCATTGTTTCTGACCCTAGTTCATCCCATCTCTGCTTTCTCTCTTCTTGCTCTTGGAGGAATGTTCTCTCCGTTTCCTCTCCCATACTCTCCATCGCTTGTCTGTGCTCTTCATCTGTCTGTTTTTTCTTCTTTTCTTTGAGGAATATTTTCTGTCTCTCCATTTCCTCTCCCATTCTCTCAAATTCCTCTCTCATTCTCTCCACTGCTTGTCTGTGCTCTTCATCTGTCTGTTTTTTCTTCTTTTCTTTGAGGAATATATTCTGTCTCTCCATTTCCTCTTCCATTCTCTCAGTTTTCTCTCTCATTCTCTCCACTGCTTGTTTGTGCTCTTCACCTGTCTGTACTTTCTTCTTCGGTTTGAGTAATGTGGTCTCCAAAAGTCTCATTTCTTTCTCCTTTTTCTCTCTCATCATTCTTTCCTCTTGGTCCCTTCTCCATCTTGTTGCATCTTCAAACATCTTATCAAAGTAGCAACTGTTCCTCTCCACCATTCTGTCTATCTTCTCCAGAAGTTCAGTGACCTGCTGTCTGTTCCTCAGGTCTTTATTATTAAACATGTGATACCTCCCCTCACACTGTTCCACCAGCCCGCTGAGAGACTTTCTCCTTTTAATCACATTATCTACACTCTCTCCCTCTACCCAGTCTCCCCAAGTGAAGAGAATGATGGTGAATGTTCTCATCCTTTTCTCCAAATATCTGCTTTACTTTATCAAACACTTCCTTCTCCCGCTGTGTGAATTTGACATCAATTGGATGAACGTAAAGGAAGGCGTGAGGTCCTGGACTGGACAGATAAACACTCCTGCCTATCTCTACAGCCAGATCATCAGCAGACATTTCTGGATAGTTTAATCCTGGAGTGTCCACCACACACACACTCCTCCCTGCTACCACTGCCTCCTCCACCACACACTGTCCTACATTGTAGTTCAATGTGGATCTTTTTTCTCCCAGGATGGTGTTTACTGCAGCACTCTTGCCTCCTCCACTCCTCCCAAGCAGAACAAATCTTCTCTCAGCAGGATCTTTCTCTGGGTAAGGAAGACTCATCTCTGGAGCTGAAGGTGAATAAAGACAGAGGAAGCTCACGTTACATTCATATGTTTACACACTGAAATGGTCGTCTGTTGCTTTCCAATGTCAAATCATTTTTAAGTGATTGATACCACTAATATAATTTGATTTTATCAATCTAATGCTGATCATTCTTAAAAAGAACTCAAACACTGAAATGAGCCAGGTGCACTCTGACCTGAACTTTGGCACATTGGTATTGTAACAGCGTGCTGCTTCTGCGCTTCTCAGCAGAGAAAACTGACCTGCTCATTTATGCTGTGAAGGTAATTTACAGGAACAGCAATGTTATTTCGCACTGCATGTGTGTACATGCAGGCTCATAGTTTTATCCAACAAGATTCAAAAGATGGATCCGATGGATCTGCTCATGACGACAGTAAGAGAAAACCCTGGTTTAACGCATTTAATAAAACATCCCATCCCAAAAAAACAAAACATGGTTATAATAAATGTCTTTTGTTCTTATGAAGTTAATAAAGGTGAGGCTAAACAGAATACCCAGCCTCTTTGTTTTTTCCATGTACCGAACTCTGGGGTTTACACCGAGGTGTGAACCAAACCGTGAGTTTTCTGTACCCCAGTATGTATAGTGATTTATAGCAACATTTATGAAATTAAAGTTGCTAAATATCATTAAATGATATAATGTGTTTATATGCATATGTATATATGACATCATTACATAAATCAGTCAGAGCAGGGGCAGATGCTGTTGGATTTTTTTGGTCCATCTTATACATCTTATTCAATATACATAGTGTACTGAACCAATTAAGATCAATAATAATTTATATTTGCTTACTTCTCAAACGCACGCACCCACATCAACTTATTCTGATAAAACAGGGAAAGCTGAGAAGTGTTGGATGAGCAGCAAGTGACCACTTTATGTCACATTATTTTAGACATTTAGGTTCAAGTTGTGTTAAATAGTATGTTGATATCATTGATATGCTGTGGGTAAACGTGTTTTACAAATCACTCCAAAAAAAAGCATACCGTATTTTTCGCAGTGTGCCTTATAATCTGCTGCAGTTTATGTATGAGTTTTACCAGTTAGATTTTATGGAGCAGTAAAGCCACTCCGCTGTAGTACAGCGTTATACAGGAGTTTGGGTTTAGTTCTACAGTACCAACACTCAAGCAGCATTAGCATAAGCTACTAACCGTGCTAAGCGCTAGGTTTTTCGCTGTTCGAGGTGAGTATCATCGGCTTGTAGCTTGCTACTAACTCTGGCTAGCAAATCAAATCTAAATAGGTTTTTTTCCCCCTTTACACTTCACAGTTCCCCTCAGTGACAAAGAACACATTATATGCAATAATAAAACATATATAATATAGAAATATAACTTATTACACTATACGTACATTACTGCAGGCTTTAAATTCACAGGTATTAATATGTAAACTATTAATGTTACATATAAACATCATATAAGATGTAAACGCCGACGTGTGTGAGTGAGGAGAGTGTGTGGTGTGTGCAAAGTGGGATTAAATAGTATACAGTTTGTGTTTCGGTCAGATATAGCTTTGAACTGAGGATAAAAAAGGAGCAGACAGACAGGGTTGGGGTGGTTATAAACATGCACAGCTCTGTAGTCTGTTGCTACTCCTCAGTATCAGAGGAGATGCTGGGTTCAGTGATTTTCCTCTGTGAAAGGAGCTATAGTAATTGTAGTAACTGTAGTAGCTGCTCACTTGTTTGAAATAACTCTCTATAACACTAGACATAAGAAAGTGAAAGAAAGCCCCAGCATGAAGCCTCTACGACTTGTTGCCAAAAGTTGCTTTCAAAATGAAAAATGAATGTTTTTTGAACAGTTTCTGCTTTTTTCTGCTGTATTACTTTTGGGTGGAACACAATGCCTGGCATTGCCCTTTTTCTGCCTGCTGGGTTTTGTTTGCTAACTGTGCTAACTGTTTTTTAAACTCTTTCCTGAGTGGCAGTAAAGTGAACTTTAAATCTTTACAACATTTTTTTTACTAACATTCTTACCTCTTGAATAGCTCTGGATCTTTTGCTCCAGTGTTAGCGATAGTTCATTCTTGTATCTTTTAAGCTGCGTCTCAACCTGTCCATTCAGGAACATCTGTGGTGTGTAAAGATCTCAATTATTCTCCATCAGCAGCTGCTGAACTCTCTCTATTAACTCAGACACATCTGGAACAGAGCCAAAGATATAACATCCTCCTCTGCAGGTTTCAGTGAAAGTCCTCGTATCTTTATCTAACTGGCGCTTAGTTTACAGTTTATTTGTAATAAGCCTAAACAGCGCTACACTGAGAAACTCTGAGACTTCCAGATCGATATATATTTCTGGAAAAAATGAATAAGAGACCACTTAAAAACTATGCTTTTTTAAAATTATTTCACCAAATTTAAAACCTCATAATCTAGAGGAAGATGGATGATCACAAGCCATTAAACCAAGTTAAACTGCTTGAATTCTTGTACCAGGAGTGGCATAAAGTTATCCAAAAGCAGTGTGTAAGACTGGTGGAGGAGAACATGCCAAGTTGCATGAAAACTGTGATTAAAAATCCAAATATTGATTTCTGAACTCTTAAAACTTTAGAGATATCAACTTGTTTTCTTTACATTATTTGAGGACTGAAAGCTCTGCATCATTTTGTCATTTCAGACATTTCTCCTTTTCTGTAAATAAATGCTTTAAATGACAACATTTATTTGGAATTTGGGAGAAATGTTGTCCGTGGTTTATAGAATAAAAAAACTTAAACCTATAATTAGCAAAATCAGAGAAACTGAAGAGTTTTCTTATTTTTTTCCATTGCTATATATATATATATATATTGTTATATATATATTGTTATATATATATTGTTCTGTCTGGAAGTGCAGTGTGTTCTCCTCATGTCCTAAACTAAACTGATCATGCTGGATAAACTGGTTCTACTAAATTGCACCCTGTGTACCCTGTGATTTACTGGACCTTTGCCCAGGGGATGCTCCTGCCATGTGTTCAGTGACTCCAGACTGGATCCAGACCCACCATGATCCATCCTGATTGAGCTGAGATGATTCAGTACCTCATCCTGAAGGCTGCAGTCTGGACCTAAATCTGGAGAAAGGAGCTGATCTGAGAACAGACTGGCTGAACAGTCTGGCTTTAGCAGGAAGAGAGAATTTCTCCACCTTATTCCTTTAAACTCAGAGATCACAACACCCCCCCAGCCTGATACACATCCCAGAGCACACAATTAATGTAATAATCTATATTATTCTACTGGATATTCAGTGGAATTTAGTCGGAAGTCTGTTCAGGAAACGCAGGGGCCACTCCCAGTTAGTAATTACTGGACTGTAACTGGATCCTAAACAGCTGAAATACTGATTTATCCTCCTCTCTATGATTTAGATTTACACACTCTCATCTAACTCTAGCTCTATAATCTGTTATTGTATTCATATGATAGATAAGGAGTTTAAACTTACCTGAACACAGGTACACAGGTAAACAGGTGAAACTGACGCAGGAGAAAACATCTACTTTCGATTTCGCTCCCTGTTTTACCTACTCTGACCGCCAGGTGGAGCTGTTCACACACACAGTGTACTACAGTTCATTAAACCTCAGGATTAATTAATTTCCACCAAAAAGTAACAAGACCTTCAAACACAGAATTTAATATTCTGAATCAAAAACTGAATATAATAATAATCACTTTTATTCTTCTTTAAATTCTTCAGTGGTTTTATTTTTTATTCAATATTGTGCAAGAATTATATGTTGTTGAAAATCTTTAAAAGCGTGCATAACAGATCTGCACACTCTTGGTATTTTAATCTCAGTGTCTTCATGAGGGAGAGTCACCTGGAATAGTTTTCTCAGCGTCTTGAAGGAGTTCCTGGAGGTGCTGAACAATAGTTGCTGCTTTTCCTTCACGCTGTGAAGCTCCAGCTCATCCCAATTAAACCACTATCTCAGTTCATCAGGTTTAGATCAGGAGATTGTGGAGGACAAATACTTTCTTACTGTTTACTACATAATTCCATATGTGTCCCTTAACTGTTTTCATGTCTTTAATAATAATCTACAATGTGGAAAATAAGTTAAATTCAGAAATAAAGACAATGAATGATGTGTCCAAACTTTTACTGGTACTGTACATCAATAAAATAAAAGCAAACCAAGGAAACACACAAAAGAAATCATTAAATACTTTAGAGAAACAATACCAATAATAACAATACAACAAAATAAAATATAAATAATATTATAAGCAGCAATAATTAATGATCTCTAAGATGAAGATGTAAATTATATCAGATGGCTGTGATGGGGAACTGGTTCCACTGGTTTGGGGCAGCAGGGGAGAACACTCTACCTCACCCCAGTACAATCCCTGCTGGTCTTTGATCATTAAGCAGAATAAGGAGAAAACTGAACAGCAAGAAGGTCTTATAGCCAATCAGAGCCTGAGATCAGAAACACTGGTGAGTAATTATTACAGCAGAATTAAGAAGTGAAGATCTGTAGATATGGGTGTTGAAAGTTGGAAGATATGGGTAAAATGGTTTATTAGAAAAAAATCAGTGAATATAATTTTATATTTACATTTTATGATAAAAATGTCCCCGCTCCCAAAAGGGTACTCCAAGGGTCAATGAGCTTAAAATACAAATTTTGTGTTCCAGTAATTAATGCTAAATGTATTTAAATCAATAAAACGAGAAGGGTGCTTAAATTCATGTACCTGTTTAATTTGGTTTAAAGAATTATTGAACACTTTCTGTAAATCCTATAAACTTCATTTCACTTCTCAAATATCACTGTGGTCATCTGATATATGATACATTTAACTGAAATTGCTGATTCAAACAACCAATTATTTATAAAGAAAAATTATGAAAATTATCAGGGGTGAACAAACTTTTCCATACTGTAGTGAACATACGAGAGCTTCAGTGATATTTATACGTGCAGTACAGCTGATGGTGTGAAAATCAGGACCACATTTTATTGATTTTATTGTTTTTTATAAATATCTGACGGTGGTGACGAATATGTGGGGCATATTTTAATCAACCACAATATAACAGTAAATATTGTCCAAAACTCACAGTTTGTAGTTTTTAATACATATCACACAATAAACTCTCTTACGTGGTAAATATATTATTTTATTTAATTATTACTTTTAGTTGTTTTTTATATATAAAGATGAAATGATTATCTCCTATCTGAGAACAACTGATTTTGTAGACAATAGATGAGCTTATAATCGTTTAGTTAAAAAATTAAAAATAAACCTATAAAAAAACGTACATTTTCAAGTATCACTCATATGTCACTATGTGTGTGTGTGTGTGTGTGTGTGTGTGTGTGTGTGTGTGTGTGTGTTCACTAATGTGTAAGTGTGTGTTCTCTAATGTGTAAGTGTGTGTTCACTGCAGGAAAGGGTAAAAGCAACACAAGTATGGTGAATATGGGTGTTTTGTCTTTAATGGGAGAGTTGTTCTGCTCGTTAAGTAATCTAAAATATCTAAACATTCCTTTATAATTAGGATTTTGCAATTATGGATTGAAAGATTTATTCAAATGAGATCCTGATTTATGTTGTATCTGGTGTGATACAACACAAGCAAACAAAACAGTTCCAGACCAAAAATAGCTTTTCCAGTTTATTTAAATAATCTTCCAGACAAAACAGATTTTTATTAGAATGCAATATATAATGAAAAATAAAGAAAAATGAATCAAAACCCAAACAGTCAAGCTTCTGAGTTCTGACTGTGCAAGATAACCAGACTGAACTTCCTGACTTGATTTTGGTTAGAAAGCTATCCGCCCTTCTATTCAGTTACAGGGTTCATTCTGATCTAAGTGCTCTGAAGCTCTCAGACAGTATATCTCAGCCTCCCTCAGTCTAAACTCCTGTCTCTACTGACCAAGACTTTATTACTTAACTAACAGACCTCATCACCCGCCGTTCCACCAATCACGAGTGAGTGCTGTGCTCTAATATTAAAACAGGTGCAATAGGATTCTGTCTGTTAACATACAAAGACAACACTGATAAAACTCACTCATATCTCAGATAGTCCACTAAATACTGATTAAATGCAGTTTTTATAATCCCAGAAGAGGCTTTGAAGCCTATCTCAGATAAAAGTAAAACACAGCACATATAAAGTTTCACCCATGTTTACATAGAGACACATACAGAGTTTATAGAGATCATAAAGTAAAACTGGATAACATATTGATCATGCTAAATATTGTAAAACTGTGGATGCTGCAGCATTACTATCCACTAGAGGTCCAGTCTGCTCTATTTAGAAGAAAACCTTCCTGTAATCCAGTATTAACATAAATGTTATTTATGGATGTTATTTCTCCAGTAGGGACAGAGATAAAGAACATGTTATTAACTATTTGATTCTTATCACTAAATTCTTTATACATCTGTAAGTATTTTAAATCTGCTCCTACTTATCATACTCTTATTGCTGAGATTTAACATTTTCTGTGAATTCTCTGAAACGCATAAAGAACCCTCACAAAAAAAGGTTCTGATATTTCATGAAAAGCATGTATTACTTGATTGTGATTCCGTCTGATTCTCTCCATCAATATATCATTTTCTCTGTTCATTATGTGCGAGAGTTTTCTGTATACAAACATTTTATGTTAAATATGCATATTTATTTAAAATGTTATTCACTTTAAAGCTCCATTGAAAGGTTTTGGGACAAATGCTCATTCACTGTTTATTCCTAAATCAAGGGTATTAAAAAGATTAGGTATTAAAATCCTGCTTTTGTTGGAATAATTGTCTCTAATGTCCCCAGAAAATGTTCTACTTGGTTATTTTCTGCTAGCAGAGGTGTGAGGATTTAACTGCATCCAGCAACAAGATCATTAGTGAAGTCAGGGCACTGCTCTACAGCTCAAATCTTTACCCCCCCTAGTCCACAACTGGCATTAGGCATAGTGCCAAAGGGTTTATGTTTGCTTCACCAATATTTTAACTGAACAATATTAATCATTCAGACAATGATGTCTGTTTAAATTAACATAAACACAAACTGTGAGGGAAATGGAAATTGAAACAATTAATCCTATTTAAAACAATGAATCCTGTTTTACACTGTTTTATAACATTAATACATTTAATTGTTCAACCCGAATGTTTGTCTGTCAGGCAGCAACATGAGAGGGAGGTTTGTATTATTCTATTTCTGCAAGCACATCACAAACAGCAAAAGCATACCTCAGGCGACTTTTGCTTGCAGAAATGGCTTCTTTCGCATCACTCTCCCATTCAGCTTCTCCTTGTGCACAGTGACACCATCTGCAGCAAGATGATGCTGCAGCTATTTGGAGGTGGTCTGTGGATTGTCCTTGACTGTTCTCACCATTCTTCTTCTCTGCCTTTCTGATATTTTTCTTGGCCTGCCACTTCTGGGCTTAACAAGATCTGTCCCTGTTGTCTTCCATTTCCTTACTATGTTCCTCACAGTGCAAACTGACAGGTTAAATCTCTGAGACGACTTTTTTGTATCCGTCCCCTGAACAAATATGTTGAACAATCTTTGTTTTTAGATCATTTGAGAGTTGTTTTAATGAGCCCATGATGCCACACTTCAGAGGTGATTTTAATAGGAGAACAACTTGCAATTGGCCACCTTAAATACCTTTTCTCATGATTGGATACATCTGGCTATGAAGTTTAAAGCTCAATGAGGTTACCAAACCAATTTTGTGCTTCAGTAATTCAGTAAAAAGTAGTTAGGAGTATTCAAATCAATAAAATGATAAGGGTGCCCATACTTTTGCACCGGTCAAATTTTGGTTTAATGCATGTTGCACATTTTCTGTTAGTACAATAAACCTCATTTCAATCCTGAAATATTACTGTGTTCATCAGTGATTAGATATATCAAACTGAAACGGCTGTTGCAAACACCCAAATATTTAGAACTAAAAATGATTAAGATTAATAGGGGTGCCCAAACTTTTTCATATGACTGTAAGTAATTTGTCAGTTGAAGATTTATTTATAACTTAGTTATGAGTTAAAGTTTAATAAAATATTTTTTTTAAACGCTAGTGAGCTTCACTAATGAGTTTTCCTTTTCTATACTGCATCTATAAATTTCATATATTCCAGAATTTAAACACTCTTACTGCTGAGAGAAATCATTTATAATAATGTGTTTAAAACCTCTATACAGTACTGCATTCTATGCATCATACAGAACCTGTGGGCCACGCACACAATACGAGAGGTCAAGCAGAAGAAAACACTTAATGCATTTATTTTTCACACTTTATTTATCTGATTACAAGATATCATAAGAGTACAATAATGATAAATGATTTAACAAAAACAGGTTAATCCATAACATGTAGGAGTACTTAAATATATGTTGGTGTAAATAGCAATCACTTCTATTCTAAAGCATTCACCACCATTAATCATAAACATTCAATAATTAATAATAATTTGTATTTTTTCTGATTATGGTATTCCTTACATAATCTAAAGCATGCCTGAGGTTTGATACAATATATGGTTGCAATATTTAATTTCCAAAAGTTTAAATATTACTCTTCTTATTTTAATGCATGTTAATATTATGGAACTATAGCAGTGAGTTACAGATCATGCTACCATATTATATATGTATAAATGATGTTCAGGCAGACTGAACTGCCTGTAGATTTAATTATAATCTGTGACATTCTACTGTACTTGTTCTGTGGTTTTCTCCTCAGTACAGTAAGATGGTTTATGGTTGTAGTTGATGATGGAAAGTAATGTTATGTGTTGTTCAAATACAGCCGAGTTTCATTTTGCCAGGTGAGATCCATAAGATTTTGTGTTTTCATTTGTGTCAAAACCTGTTCTGTAATTACCAGACCTGTTGCAGTTTATTTATTTATTCCTAAACTTGCAACTGCACCAGACTGAGTGATCCATTTCCATTCAAACAGAATCTCTCCTCTTCCAGTGAAGGTTTTGTTGTGGTGCTTTTCAAGGTTTTCCTGGAATTCACAAACAAACCATTTCCAGTAGACCGGAGAAGGAAAATCAGGAGAGATCAGCCATTTAGCATAATCTCCTGCTGCTGTTCTGTACTGCATGTAAGGGTACCACTTCTCTGGAATGCCTGCTGAAAATTGCAGGTTATCTGTTGCTACATTTGTTGTACAAAAGTCAATAATAAATTCTTTTGTGCCTCTAAAATGCCTTCCAGTTATTCCACTTGAGCGATAGAATTCAGTCTGGTGTTTTTCAGTGTGATCTTCTTGACTGTTGGTACAGACGGCTCCACAGAAGGGACACTGATTCCAGCAGCACCTGCAGAAGTGTTTAATCAGAATCTCCTCTGGCTTTTCTCTGAACATCTCCTTTCTCAGATCTGAAAACCTACAGAAGCTTCCTTTCAGCACTTTAACAACAATTAAGAGCTCTTTTTTAATAACATCTACAAGAACATCATAATCAGTGACATCCTTAGTGGCATCATCACTCAGGTGAACTCTGGTATCTCCTAACTCATCTACAAGACTGTTGGAGAAAATTTTCAGCCACTTGTTGATATCTCCACTGATGAGTCTGACTTCATCTTTTGCCTTTTCTGCTGCACTGATGATAATTCTCTGTTTGTGGTCGATGTGTTCTTTTATTACAGAAGCTGCCTGAGGATTTTCTGCTGCCATGTACTGTCTAACTCTGTCTCTGATGAAATTTTCAAAGTATGTCTTAGGCTGGTTCATGTAAGTTAAGAAGTTATTAAACTTCTCCTCCTTATCTCCCTCCTGCTCTGCCAGATATTTCAGAATGTGTTTCTCCAGATCTCCTCTGTTCCCATTAAATGGAGGTTTTCCTCTCATCTGATCACAGATGAATTTAGCGGTCATGTTGTACACACTCTGCAGGATTGATTATTTCAGTTTAACACAGATTTGGTCTCCAAGCACTGCTGCAGATGTTGCTCTCTGATAGTAGTTCATGAAGACTTTAAAGTACTCAGTTTTTTTCTTTTTGAAGTAAAGAATTGGATCGTTTGCTTCTCTGTATTTCCTGTGAAGTTCTACAAAGCGTTTCTCAGCTTGTTCACACACATAAAGAGAGAGATCAACAAAGAACTCTTTCCTAAACTCAAAGGAGTCACGTCTTGGTTTAAACTCCTGCACTCGTTGTTTGACATCACGTACAATTTGCTGGATGTAGACTGAGCTGTATCCCTGCACTGAGACTGGAAATGAATTCACTTTTTCTGTTGTTTGTTGGATGACTTTAGAAATCAGCTCTCGTATTGATATCTGATCTTCTGGTTTAAGAAACTTTACCCAAAAAGGAACAGGTCCCAACTTTACCCCTTTTATAGAAACATAACTGCTGTAATCAGCAGAAGTGTGAATCTTTCTGTACTCTGCTCTTTTCTTTAGATCAAGAACAAGACCATATTCAGAAAACCCCTCCCCCAAAATGTTAATGACATCATTTGAGATGTTTATATCTTTGATTTTTGGAACATCTTTAGTTAAATCAGTGACCCACTTTCCCCACACTGAATCAAATTCTGCTTCTGGATCTCTGTTTTTGCTCCTGTCTTCTTTAAGCTTCAGAGCGAGTTCTTTACTTTTGTCAAAGAGGATCTTCTCATGATTTTTCACCTGCTGATCCAGATTTTTCCGGATGTTTTTCTGTTTAATGTTCTCATCCAGTTTTCTTTTGGCCTCATCTACAAGGTCATCATGGAGGTGTTCTATTTGTTTCTCAAATCTGCTTTTCCACTGAATCAGAGTTTCCTTTTCACTGTCTTCTTCAAAATACTCTTTAAATGCTGTTTGGACTTTCTGCAGTGTCTCTGACATTTCTCTCACCAGCTCTTGTTTTCCCACTGCTTCCACTTTTCCACTGGAGATTCTTTTCAGCATCTTGTCTTCTATACTCAGCATGGCACTCCTCAGACTCCAGGTCCATTTCTCATACTCCACCTCCAGTTTCCTGTACACTGATATCTCCAGTGTGTCTCTAAAGTAGAAGACAAAGTTTTCATTCAGCAGAGCCTCCCAGAGATCTTTCACTCGCTGCTGAAACTGTGATAATTTCATGCAGTTTGTTTTGGATGCACGAGAAACAATGTCTCTCTTCAGCTCCTGAACATTTTCACTGTAGTGTGGGTTTGGTGGAGCCATGGGTGGGCTGCCCTCCCAGAGCTGAGAAAAATACTTCACATCCTTCTGTACATTAAATGCAATGACATCACTGAAACATTCTGCATCACAGACTTCCTCTTTAGCTGCTAACTTGGTCATTTCATCCAGTTTCTCTTGTAATCTGCTTCTTCCCTCCATCATTTTCTCTCCAGCTGCAACATCAGTAACATTCTGATGAACAAACATACAGCTGGGCTTCAGTCTGACCTTCTTCATCCTCATGAAGGCCTGAACAACAATCTGAAGGATGTCCTGCATCTCTGATGGGTTTCCTCCAAAGATGTTGATCAAATTCATGTTTCCAAGACCTACAACAAATGTTGCCAGTTCATTATCATGATGTATGGTATCTGTTCCAGCCAGCTCTAAAGCTCTGAGACCTTCAGTATCAACAACCAGAATGTAGTCAAATTTCAATTTCCCCTTCATCTCTTCAGACACTTTCACCAGCTGCATGAAGGCTCCTCTGGTGCACCTTCCAGCACTGACTGCAAACTGGAGTCTGAACATGGCGTTGAGCATGGTGGATTTCCCCGAGCTCTGAATTCCCAGAACTGACAACACAAAGACTCTCTGGTCTCCCAGTTTTCTGATGACCTCATCCAGAACTGCTGAAACCCAGACCAGAGGAACATGAGCAGCATCACCGTCCATCAGCTCCATCTGGTGGCCAGATATCATGAGTTCAGCAGCAAGTTCAGGAAGGTAAGAAAGATCTCCATCCTTCACTCTATCCTCTCTTCTCTCAGAGACTGAAGCTTCATAAATCTGACCAATCTCTCTCAGTATGTGCTCCAATCCAAAGGTGGCAGCAATAAGCTTGTTGGAGATCTTTTCTAGACTTAGTTGTTCATATTTTAGTTTCTGTTGAGTTTCTTTATGTGTTTTCTTTTTCAAAGCCAGCAATTCTGACCATTTTTGGTTGTACTCCTGAAGGATGTCAGAGAGTGTATCTGAAGTGAAGTCATCTAGCAGGATTGTCGTCCACTTGAGAAAATACTTTTTCTCACTGTCTGACAGTGACCTTAAACTTCCTACAAATAACTTCATGAGTTCACTGAAACCACATGCCAGCTGTTTCCTTCTTATTTCTCTTAACTCTTTTTCTTTCTCGCCTTTCTCTGATTCTAAGTTGTCACTTTTAAGACGTCGCAGGTCCTTGTTTTTCTGGCTCCAGTCATGCCACAGTTTTCCCTGGCAGGGCAGATACTTTTCTTTGACTGTTGATGGATCTTCTCTCTCCAGGAATCTCATCATCGCTTGTGCAGTTTCCTTTCCTCTCTTACAGTCTTCATTTTCCTCATCCACCTTAATCTCTGAGTGTTCTGCTATCTTCTCCAGACTGAAAGTCACAGGCTGTTCTGAGAGGCAGTCCTTAATAACTTCTCTAAGAGCAACAGAAACATCAGACTGGTTTCTGCCCTTCAGTGATACTCTGTATTTCCCTTCTCCGATCTCACACACAGCATCATCTTCATCATCATCATCATCATCATCATCCTCTTCATCAGTCAGAACAACAATGAGAGGTTTTAAACCTTCACAAAGTTCCTTCACAATTACCATAGTGTTGTCATTCTCATCAAGTTGAGGTAATAGTACAACATTCACAGAGGACATTTCAGTAAGAATCTTTCTCTGAGTCTCGTTGATGCTGGAATCTCCATGTAGATTACAGAACGCTACACAGTCTGAGAAATGATCAGTGCTTTTTCCAGATGGGAGGTACCAGAAGATCTCCACCACTCCGTCCATCAGTAGACGCTCTCTGCTGCTGCCTGGACAGTCCCTGTGGAAGAACGTGTCGTGCTTCTCATTGATCAGCCTGTTCATCAGCTGAGACTTGGATGAGGAAATGGAGCCAATCTTGAAAAACGTCACCATTGGAGTTTGAGCTTTGTACATGGGCAGGGTCTTACTGGTGACTCTGCCTGAAGTATCTGTGGTCTTCCAGCTCTTATTGATCTGGCGCATCGTCCAACGAGGGAATTCAATATCTCCAGTAAAAGGATTTGGAATCAGCAGAGGAACTGCATACTGACACTGAGAGAGCTTAGTTACCATGATCTGCTGAAGAAAAGCATCTGAACAGAGAAACACTGCCATCTGAACATCCATTGGATGAACTTGAGTCGGTTTGTTTTCTTTGTTTCCAGCATTTTTTTGTAAAAGAGCACCGAACACATCTTTACCAGCTGTGTGTTGAGACTTTGGTGCTGGTCTTTCTGATTTGACAGATAAACGTCTTCCTCTGTAATCTGTTTTTAAAATTTGCTGCATGAAAGCATGAACAAGACATTGTTCGTTTTTGGGATTTTCATTGTGCAATGATGATGGGGTTATTTCGAGAAAGTGAGCTCTGCTAAGCCTGTTCTTAAATGTGTCCTCAAGTCCAAGATTCCTGAAGAGGTCTTCTATTAATCTTTTATTCAAGACTTCTGATTTTTCTTCCTGAAAAGCAAAACAGTGCAAATAATTACTACTTAGCATTTACACAAACCAACAACAAGTACAACAACACGTCAGAAAAGGTTGGTGCAAAACAAATATGGAAAAGATGTAGTGTTTTTCCAATCTGCTTTCGCTTTTATTTGACCGCAGACAGTATTAAGTTCATTTTTTATCTGCTAAACTTTATTTAATTTATGAATATATATCCATTCATGCTATTGTGTCTCACACTCACACCTAAAAGAAGTTTTGGCAATGAAGATAATAAGTGATAAAGTGTTTTTAGGTGTTATTTTGCTCCTCAATTCTTCCTGTGAACACATCTTAAGGTCTTACGGGGTCATCATCACATATTTTGTTCAAAATTCTCCACACAATCTCTATTGGGGATAGTTCTGGACTCCAGACAGGCCAGTCCAATAATCATACCGTCTTCATTATGAGCCCTACCTTATAATGCCTGGAAAAGATCCAGTTTTGAAGGAGGAATACGTGGCTCTAAGATCTCAGTGTACTTTACTGCATTAATGTTGCATCACAAACGTGTACTGACTCAACTGCATAAAATGACAGACCCTGCAATACTGCTGTAAATATAAAGTTAATGTACCTTTTGTAACTTTTTGTAAGAAAATAAGTGACATTACAACCTTTACACTGTTTTATATGTTTAGCAATTATTAATATTAATCTCATTATAAATTAAATAAGTGTAGATAATCAAATATTACTTTGAAGCAGAAAAAGGTCATCATAAACTTTAGGTCATTTAGGTTATGTTTTTTTCACTTGCAGGTAACATAGTCCAAAAGAAGAGAGCGGGATAGAAATACTAGTTAATACTACATCGTACACTCTGCAATAAGAATGTAGACAGGCCTGTTTGTTGTAAATAACACAAAATTAAGAAACGGGTGCATGCTTTACTTTAAGTGAACTTGTGTGGGTTTTTTTGTTTGTTTTTTTTGTTCTTTGGTCAAATGGTTTAAATGTTTAGCTGGAAATTGCACAATATTACTAATTAAATATGCTGTATGTTTTTTGTTTTGGCACATAGTGATTGAGAAGTAGTTTGGAGATCAAAAGGACTGTTATTATATTGTTGCATTCAAGTTATAATTTTTTGGTGTAAAGATGCTGGTGTATATCTGAAATAAAGAAATAAGGAATGTCTTTAAGGTTTATTCCAGTTATTTATTAATTTGACACTCTGATAAAATTGTACAGTTTAAAATAACATCTTTGCAAAATGAGATTAATTTAGATTATTATTTAGAGTGGAATCACTTGACAGCACTAGTTTTTCTGTGTGTTCCAACTTTTTTCTTATTTGGAGTTTTAATTTCTACAAAATATTTATAATCAACTTTATTTGTATGACTGGTATTAGTGGGTGTTATGGTCAAAACATAAAGTCCACTGTATAATTAAAGGTTTAGATATAAATAGGCATATTTAACAACTAAAATATAGACAAACTGTTATTAACACTGAGGGGACAAAATATTATAAAATATTCCCACTGTTGAACCATTACAGTCAGTGGTTTACAAAATGGTAGAAAGTTGTTGCTCGCCATAAAAAAGCACAGTCCTTAGATCAGATGTGAACAGGTATACTACATTAAAAATTACACGGCCTGTAGCTGTCATATGAAAATGATCCTTTTTACCTAATTAAAAACACCTTTGCAAATAAATAATTAGTTCATTAATAAAGATGCTGAAGATTGCAATCATAAATAAATCTGAAAGTGCACATGGTATGTGTTTATTTGTTCATATGCTTGTGTGCAGTTCATTTGTTTGTTACAATTAGTTTAAATGCAAATATTGATTAAGCATCAACTCTGCTGTGTCTGATCAGCTTTTACTGAATACTAATTATTAAGTCATTCTGTCATTTAGTTCTTAGAACTTACATTCTGTTTCTTCTGGTACTGCTTTCGACCATTTCCACCTGTTAATGATAAAACAACAAATAATAAATAATGATAATAATAATAATAATGGATGTTTCACTGATTTAATAAATATTTGCACCCTTAACACTGCTAACAAACCAGCTTTGCTTCAAAAGTTTGTTGAGACTTGAGAATACAGATTAATTGTCTGATTTATAAACAGTAACATGTTTATGGATAGGGGGAAATGGTTTTGTTTTAGAATGAAAAAAGCAAACCAAAGTGTCTGTTCATCAACACTGTTCAACCAGAATTACTAACATCCAGCACTGATCTTTGCTCTCTTAAACAGCAGCTTTTCAAGCTCATTTACATTCACTAGGTGTAGACTGAAACCTAATCAGACCTTCTCCTTCATCTTCTTTTATCTGTGTATTTAATAACTAATTAATGGTTTAGTAAACTTTGAACTCTCTCAATGCTTCCAGTAAAATCTCCTATCTGGACTAAGCTAAGACCCTTCAAGTGTCCTATAACCCTATAACCGTCTCTGGCATCAACTGAAAGACAGTTTTTCCCACTCCTCCATGCAGGACTCTCGTATTGTGAGTCATGATAACCTAATAACAAGCATACATGTAGCTCAGCAGATTTCAGCTAATTTAAGCTAATACAGTCAAAACTAGGCCTTAATCTGTAATACCATTTCAGTAATATCTACAGTCATCATTACCGGCTCGTTTCTCCTCCATCGTCTTCTTCAGCTGAAGATCCTTCTCCTCCATGCTCTTCCTCACTCTCTCTATTTCCTCCTGATGTTCCTCAATCAGCTTTTCTTTAGTTTTTACTTCCTCTTGGATTCGGCTCTCCAGATGGTGTTTTAGCTCTTCAAGTTCCTTCATGTGTTTCTCTTCTAAGAGTTTTATTCTCTGCTTCAGATCACTTCTCTTCTTCTCTTTCTCTTCAAGATTCCTCTTCAGCTCCTCTAACTTCCCCTTATATTCTTCTCTTTCTTTATATTCTTCTCTTCTCTCCTCCCATTCTCTCTTCTCTCGCTCTTCTCTATTTCTCCTTTTTTCCTCCTCTCGATTCTCTCTCTCTCTCCTTTTTTCCTCCTCTCGATTCTCTCTCTCTCTCCTTTTCTCCTCCTCTCGCTCTTCTCTCTCTCTCCTTTTCTCATCCTCCTGTTCTCTCCTTTTTTGATCTTCATATCTTTGCCTCTCAAATTCTGCTTGCTGTCTCTCCAGCAGGGAGAAAATAGCTCTCTCTCTCTCTGTGGTTCTTTTCTCATCCTCTTTTCTTCTGTTTTCATATTCCTCTCCTCTATGTCTGTGTTTTTCCTCCAGTTGATGTTCTCTCTCTTTAAACTCTTCCTCTCTTCTCTTTCTCTTGTATTTGATTTCCTCCTGAAGTGTGGTCTTTTTTTCTATCTCTGCTTCAAATCTGACTCTCAGTTCTTCTTTCTCTCGCTTGATCTCCTCCTCTTTCTCCTTCAGGATTCTCCCCTGATTTTCTTTCTCCACCTGGTGGAACATCTCATTAGTGTAGCAGCTCCCTCCATTCACTGCCAGCATGGAGTCGATCTTCTCCAGTAGAGCAGTGACCTGGGTTCGGTTTCTGATCTGTTTGTTGTTGAAGATGTGGAATCTGTTCCCATACTGTTCAATCAGATTTCTAATATCAGATCCTGCTTCTCCAAAGTACTCTTCAATGCTCATGTCTTCAAGAAGATCTCCTCCAGTGAACAGCAGCATGGTGTAGGTCACTGACTCTTCTCCAAAAATGTTCTGGATTATCTCTACAGTTCCTTTTTCCTCCTCTGAGAATCTCTGTCTGACTTTCAGAACCAGCAGAAACACATGTGGACCTGGAGCTGCCATGAAGATGCATTTAGTAATTTCCTTCTGGATCTCCACATTTCCAACTGGAGTATCAAACAGCCCTGGAGTGTCAATCACAGTAATCTGCCTTTCATTGACCTCAGCTGTTTCCTTTTGACAAATGCAGGATGATGAATGTTCAAATGTGTTTTCTTTTCCTAGGATGGTGTTTCCTGTAGCACTCTTCCCTGATCCTGTTCTCCCCAGCAGCACAATCCTCAAAGCATCTTGTCTTCTCCCTAAATGTTAAATATAGAAATATGAAAATGTAAAATATAAAATGTTTTGTTTGTTCAACCACACATATATATGTTTCCATTGATCTAAGGGTGTACTCACACTAGGCCCGGTTGGGTTGAATCGTGCCGGAGCATGGTTCGGCCCCCTCCCCACTCCCCCGTAGGCCTGCACTCACACTGCTCTAAACGATCCGTGCCCGAGCACGCTTTCGTCATCAACAGGTGACTTTTGTTTTGAAGAACAGTATGCGCGCGCAAAACAATGGAGTTCAGGATTGTACTGTTGTTTTTGTTTCTCTGGAGTCATTTTGGGCGTGCAAATACGCAACTGAACCAGAGATTCATTGATTATGCAACACAGCGATTTACTGCTAATCGTGCTGCACGTGTAAGAAGGTTTATACACAAGCAGCAGACGTCCAGGGAGAAATTTGCAGCTTTACTCGCGGACTACAATTCACGTTCATCAGTAAGGTAAGAGACGTACTTGCTATATACATAAATAGTGACCAAAGGAGCGAAACATAAAACTCAAGTAATAATAAAATGTGTTTGTTGTTTAGGACTTGTAGATAGTAGTCCTAATTTATTATGGGTAACACTAACCATTATGGTGCTCTTTAGAACCCTTTTCAAAAATATTATATGCAGAATTGTGTATAAAACGTCCTCCGTTTACAGTAGCGTCGCATCACTGACGTCATCTTGATCCGTGCCCGGGCACGGTTTGCGCTCACACTGCATCTGTACCGTGCCCGGGTCCAAGTGAACCGTGCTCGGGCCCACCTCTCCAAGCGGGCCCGGGCCCGGTTCGGATTGCCTAGTGTGAGTACACCCTTAAATACTTAGAATGAAAACATATTGATCAGACTTGAATGAACATGAACTCAGGTTGGCTGTACTTATGTCTGTATAATAGCATGGACAGTGCAACATCACTCAAAAGTGAAGCAGCCACATGTCTAGCGCCTCTACTGGTTGGTTGCAGTATGATGTGATTAGCCTTGGCTGTAGCCTTTCTCAGCACAGAATCTCCTACAAATAATCAGAAGTATGGCAGGTCACATCATACTGCAACCAACCAGTAGAGGCGCTAGACATGGGTGTTTCACTTTTGAGTGATGTTGAACTCTCCATACAATTATACAGACATTGGTACAGTCAGCCTGAGTTGACTGTTGTGATTCCATGTTACATTCTTTATAAATATGGGTTGCTACAAATCAACCAGTTATATTGTAAGGTATGTTTCTGTATAGTGTTTTAAATTCGTGCCCCCTTTTGACACTGAGCACCTGCCCCGCCAAAGGTCTCTGCACGGTTCTGTTGCACAACTCAAAATGTGCAAATGGCGTGTACTAATTCTCTTAATTAATCAAGTGCTAATTGACATTCCCCTAAAGAGCCAGGCGCTCTTACTTTGGCATGTTTGTAGCTTAACAACACAGCGATTTGTACATCTCAGCAGAGGCCAATGATCTTATTTAATTATTCCTACACTCCCATGCTATTTTGACGGCATGGGTGCAAGGCGTAAAAATAGACAGTTGACTGGGTGTATAATAGCAATGAGCATTGCAATATGCCTTACGCAGGGTGTTGGACAGGGCTCAGTATCTCACAAAAGTGAGTACACACCTCAAATGTTTTTAAATATTTTTAACATATTTACACAATGTAAAGAAGTCAGTGCACAGCTGGTATAATAGTTTAAACACTCATCCATTAATACCTAAATAGCCGGTAACACAAGTGAGTACACTTCACAATAATCATGGCCAAATTGTAACCAATTGTGTTGTCCCTTTTCATTAGAGTTGGCCTGCGGTGCTCATACCATATGCTGAACACTGCATCATCTCAGACAGTGTGGCCCATTAGGAAGCCTCTTAGAGCATGATCCCCTCCCTTTAGAAACTGGGATGCCTGAAATAAAGACCCCAAACACACCTCCAAGATGACAACTGCTGATGAAACTAAAGGTAAAGGTAAAGGACTGGCCACGTAGGTCTCCTGATCTAAGTTAAGATCTATATCTAAGCTTTATTTCTATAGCTTTGTCCCATGAAAATATATAATAAAACATTTGCAGAAATGCTGCTGGGTGTTGGCAGCAACAGAATGTTATGGCTTTAAATCCCTAATTCAACATGTGTACTCATTGCATGTAATGTATTATCAGTGAATAATTACCTTTTGAAAAAGTCTGAATCTTCATCTCCAAATTCTGAATAGTTGTTGTCATCTCTGCAACTTTACTATTGTATCTTCTAAGCTGTGTCTCCAGCTGTCCATCCAGGAACATCTGTGGTGTGTAAAGATCTCCATTCTTCTCCATCAGCAGCTGCTGAACTCTCTCTATTAACCCAGACACATCTGGAACAGAGCCAAAGATATAACATCCTCCTCTGCAGGTTTTAGTAAAAGTCCTTGTATCTTCATCTAACTCCGCCCCCTCCTGCTGGGTCTCTGTAGGGATGATAGTTATGGTGTGATGATTGAACCTGGAGCTGAAGATGTGCTGGATCTTCTCCAGTTCTCCTTTATCTTCATCAGTGAGACGTCCCTCAGCAAGGACAAGGAGAAAAGCATGAACTCCAGGATCACAGAGAGAGACACAGCGGAGAGTCTCCCGCATCACTTCCTCCTCTGAGAGCTGAGAGCTGTAGAGAGCTGGAAGCTCCACCAGGGTGATCAGACGTCCACATACTTCTGCCTCCCTCCTCACACACACTGATCTAGAGTCTGCACTGAACTCTGATCTCTGATCCAGGATCAGATCTGATACAGAGGACTTTACTGATCCATCACTCCCACACACAACCAGGTTTATCTTCTGAAGTTCAGACGGACTGACTGACACTGAAACACATAAAGTGTAGAATTACTGACATTTACAGAACGTATGTTCAATATTTAATTATTTTCATTTACCTCTCATTTATTACAGGTTCTTCTTTCATTTTAACATAACCAATTAAACACATTTTTATTGACTATTTTAAGTCTGGTCAATAATAAAATGAAAGGTGTTAAAAATACAGTGCAGTTCATGCAGTTCTAAGTCCTACTGTTTCAGGTTGAACTGTGAATAAATTAATTATTTACCTATAATGCTGCTGCTGGACATCCTTGTGATCTCTCAAGGCATTATGGGTAACTCCGTTTAAGATCCTCTCGTTCCTGCTGAAAGTTCTACAGTTAGAACCTCATACAGTAATCCAGAGGCCATTAGCGCTCATTCACACTTATTATTATTATTATTATTATTATTATAATTATTCATAATAATAATAATAATAATACATACTCAGTTCAGACTTTTTCATTTATCATGATCACAACTGGACCATTATCAGAAATGTATTAGGATCAGAGGAGAAACAAGACACATATGTAAAAAATAAACACATACGCTTGTACCCCAAAAAAGGCAATTTTACACTTAAATCTGCCCATTAAATAATTCAGACCAAAGAATCACAGTATTATGCATGTTTGGCTCATTTAGACTGTGTCATGTCTGGTGCTGAAAGCGCTCCAATGTTCCCCACATCCAGCTCTACCTGCAATTCCCACGCTTCCAACTACATTACCCAGAACGCACCACACTATGACACCACACGCACTCCCGATCACATGACACCACCAGGAAGTCCCGAGTACTGATTCCCTCACTATAAAAGAAACCATGCTCACGCTCACACCTTGCCGAGTAATTGTTTGGTTCATCCTGCATTACAAAGCGTTTCTCTTGCCCATGTTTTGATATTCCGTGTTTGACCCTGTTTTCGTGTTTTTCCGACTTTGGTTTTGCCTACGCCCGTGTATTGGATTTCTATGTATGACCTGGACTGTTATATCGTTATTGGATTACTGCCTTCTCTGTGATACCACCTGCTCGTGTATGAACCCTGGACTGTCTCCCGTTTATGGTATGGTTTCCCTGTGTTATGTCTCACTGGTATTGAACCTGCTCGTCTTGACTATCCCTGTAAGATCTTGCTCTTTTAATAAAGCTATTAACTTGTACAAAACCGCACAAGTCTCATCCTTGTCTGGCCTTAACAGACTGTCCATTTGGTTTGTTAAAATTTGAATATTTAGTTATATCTACTCAATTGAAGTGGTGACTAAGAACCACACTTGTGGAATTGCAGTAATGTCACTTCTGTGTCTTTCCCTTTAGCGGTCGCCACAGCAGATCATCTGCCTTCATCTTGTCCTATTCCCTGCCTCCTCTACAGTAACACTAACCATCTCAGCCTGGCCTCTCTAGCTTTCTCTCTGAGCCGTTTCACTTTCACTTTCCCTCTGACCTGCTCATTTCTAATCTTTTCCATCCTTGTCACACCCAATGTAAATCTCAGCATCTTCATCTCTGCCACCTCCATTTCAGCCCTCTGTTTTTTAGACACTGCCACTGTCTCTAAACCGTACATCATAGCAGATCTCACTACTGCTTTGTACACCTTCCCTTTCACTCTTGATGTAATCCTTCTGTCACACATCAGCCCTGACACTCATCTCCACCCACTCCACCCTGCCTGCACCCTCTTCTTCACCTCTTTTTTACAGTGTCCGTTGCTCTGAATAGTTGACCCCAGATATTTTAAAATCATCCACCTTTATGACCTCTACTCTTTGCATCTGTATCTTTCCACCTGCCTTCCTCTCATTCACACACATGTATTCCCTCTTATCTCTGCTGAACTTCATTCCTCTTCTCTCCAGTGCAAACTTCCACCTCTCCAGGTTCTCTTCCACCTTCTCTCTACTCTCCCCACAGATTACAGTGTCATCTGTAAACACCAGGGCCCATGGGACCTAATGTCTGACCTCATCTAACAACCTGTTCATCATCATTGTAAACAGGAAGGGGCTCAGAGCTGATCCCTGATGGAACCCTACCTTCACCATGAAACCATTTGTCACTCCAACTGCACACCTCACCACCCTCTTACTGTCCTCATACATGTCCTGCATCACCCTTACATACTTTTCAGGCACTCCAGACTTTCTGTCACATCACAATAACAAAGATTTACAGGATTTACAGAGTTAGAACTTGCATAGTTCCTCTTAGTAGTAAAGAACACAATATAGACAGCGATTCACACCAGAATATTGCTGAACTGAAAAAGTTTTGTGAAGAGGAATGGTTCAAAGTTTTTCCTGATTTTTGTGCAGGTCTGATCTGCAACTACAGGAAACATTTGGTTGAGGTTATTGCTGCCAAAAGAGGGTCAACCAGTTTTAAACGCAAAGGTTCACATACTTTTTCCACCCTCCGTTGTGAATGTTAACATGTTGTGTTCAATAAAACCATGCAAACATATAATTTTTGTGTGGTATTAGTTTAAGCAGACTGTGTTTATCTATTTTTGTGCCTTAGATGATCTTAGAAGATCGGAACACATTTAATGAACAATTTATGCAGAAATCCAAGTAATCCCAAAGGGTTCACATACTTTTTCTTCCAACTGTAGATCTATACTATATATTTGTGTTACAGTAGCATTTTAATACACTAAGAAATTCATAAAAAATCAACCGATGCTTAGTTTTCAAAAATAAAAGTGTGTTCAAATGAGAATAAAAGTGATTTTATATCTGTATGTCATATGAGTGTTACAGTAGAAATTCTTATTAACAAATACATAGAAATTCAACCAATGCATATTTTTCAAAACTACAAGTTGTACTATGTTTAGCAGGTGTGTCTCTAAAGATTATAAGTGATTTTATATCTACATGAGTGTGTTACAGTAGCTATTTAATACACTCAAAAGTCTAACAATTCAACATATTTTTTCAAAACTAAAAGGTGTAATATTTTCCTCAGGTGTGTCTCTATAGACAGCATGTGATATTATATCTACATGTCTTAACAGGGTGACACAGTAGCAAATTATTTCATTCAAAAGCGCTGTTAAATGTTTACGTTTTTAATAAGTGTTGTACTTTATAAACGGTCCCCTCAGCTTCAGCCCGCTGCAGTGATTCCTGCTATTTTCAGTAAATATCCTCGGAGAAACGGAAAGGTTGGGTTTTTTGAGAAAATCTAATGTTTGTAGTTTGTTCTCTGTTCCTCTTGCTTTGGAGAAATGTAATTTAGGAGAGTTTAGGACGTTGTGTGAGCAAGAGAACAGCCGAAACGCAAATATCAGCTGAATATCGAATATCAAACTTTATCCAAAATATAAATGGTGTGTGTGTCTGCTGCCACCTAGCTGTAGCATACACACTTGTTTTTATTATTCTGTGTGATTCGGTTTGAAAGCTATTACATTTTAAAATGTATTTAATTTAATAATTAGTAGAATTAGCAATGTATCCAAATTTCAGAGTGTGTGTGTTTCCTGACACCTAGCTGTATCATACACACTTATTTTTAATGTTCTGTGTAATTCGGTTTAAATTCTATTGATTTTTTAAATATATAAAATGTAATATTCACTAGAATTGGCACTGTATCCAAAATATAAACGGTGTGCGTGTCTGCTGCCACCTAGCTGTGACATACACAGTTGCTGAAATGCTATTGAATTTGTGAATATATAAAATATAATAAAAAATTAGAGCATTTTGCATAATATTAATGGGTGTGCAATTTTCCTCATGACTCAAAGTATACATCCCCGTTATTCTGATGTGTATGAACCCTAAGGATATGGAGCTATTGGTGTTTTTTTTTTTCTTAAAGCAATCTATTCTTATGTGGGAACATTAATAGGCATTTTTATGCACTGAAGTGATTTGGAGGTAAATAAATGAGTGTGTACAGATGTAGAGGTGGTCTAGAAGTACATGCATTTTATTCTGACAGGAAAAGTGCGCTTAGTTTTTCGGTATTAACGCTAAAAGGGCGTTGCGCAAATTTCACCCAAACAGTAAAAGGAAGGGTGTGCGTCACTCTCTGTGGTCGTACTGTCCTGATTATGTAAGTATCTACTGGCTACCATCCTCCGTTCAGAAGTTATTAGAGCCGAAAAGTCGAATATCAAAAATGAAACTAACTTTACCGTGGTAAAAACCATGTGGATATTTTTAACTCAGATCAGAACCTGAAAAGCACAATTCAGATCATATATTTTACCATATGTACACATATCCCGAGACTACAGCTGTGTTTATACTGTATATCTACATTTTAATATTTAATATAAACAGAATTACTTACCGAACGGGAAAGAGAGCACGCAGCACCGAACGGGATAGAGAGCACGCAGCGCGCGCACTTACTCCAGCAGCATCTTTTACTTTCGATTTTAAATGATGACGTGCGCGCGCCGACCAGAGGGATCCTCCGAGACACTCTCAAAATCTTACACCACATCTGTGTAGGAAGAACATACAGACATTAATATCAAACAGTAAACAAATATCTAACAGTATAGACTTTCTATAGGAGTAAAATCACCAACTATTCTAAAAGGAGACAGTAAATAACTAGAATTAACTGATTTACATTATAAAACACATTCAGCACTGAGCTGCGCCTCACAATGTTCACTTACGCCCTGTGATCCCTCTGTTGATGATCGGTGATCACTGTTAGAACCTTTCAAGTGTTTTTATCCCATTTCTTACTTTACAATAAAATAAAAGCTAGTGGTGTTAATAAAAATAGATTGTTGTATCATTTGTTCTTCCTAATAATGGCAAATGATAATAAAGGAATGAATGTTAGATTGGCAGATGAATTATAATTATATTAGTGTTGACAATATCTTTAAAGAATAATTACTATTGTGTGATATATATATATATATATTTGTACACATAAACCAACCTGTACAGCATCCAATCAAGGATAACTTTCCAGTCTACTCCTGCTAATAAATAAAAACTAGTGCTATCAAGCAATTTAAAAAATATTTAGATTAATTCCATGCCCTGTAATAATTGATCTAAATTAATCTCATTCCTCATTTTTTGCTAAGAAAGTATGTTAAATTGTACCATTCACATTCATTTTAGCTGAAGAGAACATTAAAAAAATGAATAAATGAATGAATAAATGGCATAGACTAAAGATTTTACATATTTTTATTTTATATGTTTACCTCATCAGCATCTTTAGACCAAAATAAAACCTAAATGACACAACAGTAAAGACACATTTTACATTAACAGATGAAATATGTTATTATTGTTGCAATAATTAATTAATTAATCGATTCTGACTTAACTATCAAATAAACTTCTTTTTACTTTCTTTTTTATTGAGCTAAACTGCAGATTAGGCGAGGTTTAATATGATATATTAGCCAGATAATATACAAGCACTGTCTCTGCTGCTCCATGCTATTTACACACTGAGTGTGGTGTGTGCAGCATTCACTGCTCGCATCTGTACTGCACGTCCTATTTAAAAAAAACACTGTGTTCTGTGTTAAAACAGCTTCACACTGCACAGATTTATGCACTGGAACACAGAATCTTCTTGCTAAAAGTTTACTTAGTATAGTCCAAATAATATAAAAAATATATAAATTGTTATTTAAGTAAACATTTTTTAACAAATCATTTAATCTGGACTTTTATTATGAATGCCAGTCTAATAACAGATGGATGGCACTGTGCTGGATAGATTTGGAGGTTCTGGGGTTTGAGTACAGATAGATGATGCTGTGCTGGGTAGATTAGGAGGTTTCACAAACATGCATTCTGAAGAGCAGACTTTGCAAGTTCTCTGTTCTTAAAGTAAAACACAGTTCCCACTCACCACCTGATTGTTATCTCATAGATTAAAAACAACTGACTCTAATTTCCCCTTCAAACTCACTGCTAACTGCAAGGTTCACATACTTTCCCCCCTTACAATAATGTAATATTGGATCATTTTCCTCAATAAATAAATGATAAATTATGTTTGTCCAATTTTTTTTATTGGCCTCTCTTTATCTACTTTCAGATTTTCAAGTTAAAAAATCTGTTGATGTTTTAGGTCATATTTATGCAGAAATATAGAACATTATTTCAAGCACCACTGTATCTCATCTAAATCCATGATCTCCACATCCTAAGCACATCTGCAGCATTTCCACACACTAGTCTTTCCACATACTTAATCTCCTGTAAACATTCAAAGTCAACATTACTTTTGCTGTAGAACTGACCCAGTCCAAGTCCAGTCTCCCCCTGTGAGTCCCCAGTCTATTGCCTTAACTCTAGACCTTTGAGCCGTTTTAATTTTAAGAACTATTGTTGAGTAACTATTGTATATTATTTTAGCTATAGTAAAGCATTGATGAACACTATGGCAGCAGCATTAACTGGTTTCACCATATACTATGATACAAAAATGCATGAATGATGAAGGCCATATAAAGTTTGGGGGTCTGTAGTGACTAAAGTTGGAGAGCTCTGTGCACTATGCTCCTGCTGATCCGATCTGTTATTTTCTGCTGACAGAACAAGATTGTTTTGTTCCCAGTCACTTCCAGTTTGTTATAATATCACTGACATTTGGCTGTGGAATAATTACTAGTGAGGACGTTTCACAACTAGACTTGTTGCAGAGCGACCCATTCTTTTACTAATGCATGCCGAGGTGTTTGGTTTTATACATCCACCTGTGGCCATGGAGGTTATTGGAACCTAAGTTCAATGAATTGGATGGGCGAGCGAATACTTTTGGCAATATATTGCATATCTTACAGTTCAGAAGAGCTCCTAGATATGTATTTAAGATCATCTGGTGTCACTACAGGCATCTGCCAGCACACCACACCCCGAGCCCCAGAGCAGCTGGCAGGAGTAGCTGGTCCTGTGACCATAACCAGAGAAGGTGAAAGTGAGAAAGTGTAAGCTTTAACTAAAGCATGGCTGAAAAGTACATCAGAAATAATCTTCTTCATCTGCAGTGAATGTTTTTTTTCAGTGAAATTAATGCGCACAGTAAGTTGATTTGATAAAAAGTAAGTTACAAATTACTTTTTATGCTTTTAGTGATGTTTACACAGTTTTACTGAACATTTTCACTGGAGGATATTGGTTTGTAACATGGCACGTGTACAGAGTGTTTTAGTTCCTTTTATTTACTGCATGTGATGACTGTGAAGACTTGTTAATGCTTGGGATAATTGTGAAATTACCTAATACCTCATGCCGTTAAAAAATAAAATGTCATAGCGCTGCAACCCTAACAGACAGTGAAAAAATAAATGTAATTCATTACTGTACTTAAGTAATTTATCTGTAATCTTTTTTTAGATTTTGTGACTTTTTACTACCATTTCCATTACTACCGTTTTGTTACTTTTGGTTTATGTTTGCATAAAAATGTAACATATCAAAACAAAAGAAAAATGAAGCAGTCCACCATTTAGGGAACAGCATATATTTAGTGTTAAACTGGTTTGATCTGATGAAATGAAAATTTGATGTTATGTTTATGCTTCATAAATGATGGAATATGTGGAATATATAGATGCAGTGTAGTAAAACTCGTTAGTGAACCACTGTCCATATTTACATTCATAATTAAATCAGTTCCTGCAGTCCAGTTCTGGAATTGATTTATAAAGCCTGTAATAAATGATAAATCAGGGATTAAACTTGGCTCAAAAGTGTAGCGTGGCTAAACTGGATACTGATTCTGCAGATTTTTAGAAAAACAGACCAGGGAACTCTCCAGCTGACATCATGTAGCAGCTCAGCTTCAGCACAACACAGCTATTCACATTCTGTTTCAAGAAGAACTGCAGAACCTAATTACTTACTTAATTACTCACTATGATACTACAGACGCACTGTAATAGTGGAGTTTAAAACTGTATAAAATTTTACCTTTTTCACATTTTTTCACACCATTTTCATTACAGCTAAAACATTAATTGCAGAATTAAGCGATTTCAAACTATTTTTCATGATAAAATCATGTCTGTTCTTAAGTACACCATTAATTTACTTAAACAGACTCACCAAAGTTGATACTTCATCAGGATTGAACTGTTCAACTCCAGCTGAAAAGCTCTGTTTATTATGTGTTATATTAACCAATAAATCAATAAAACCAGAGTGAACCGCTCAGGCCAGCGTTATATCCCCAATGGATAAAGAAGATAAAATGCAGAAAAATGGTGTAAAATCGCATGACATTGTCAGCACGGAGAGAACCGGCAGGTGTAGGTCATATTCAGGGAAAAAGCACTGTCATCGCTGCACCCTTTGCACCAAGAGCCACAGGATTTTTTGGCTCAACCCAGCATGATACCAAGTCCAAGTACATAAAGTGAACTTGCCCACACACCAAATGCTGAACGGTGAGAACATGAAAATATGCATTTTCTTCAAATGACTAATCTAATGTCAGCTGTGTTAATGCAATTGGTGAGCTAGATTATAAGACAAACAAGCTAAAGTGAAGGATTTGTTACAAATTATTTTAATATTTTATAGTAAAGTCTGCAAATTAAGGTCTGAAAAACGCATGGAATTTTAAAATTTCAAATGTGTAAGAACCCTGCACATACAATATTGTTTAGTATAAATTACAGACAGCTTGTACACAACACACACACACCCATTAAACACAGCAAATATAAAACAATCACAGTTTATTTACTGAATTTACCACTAAAAGGGCTATTATTACACTATATGTCCAAAGGTTTATCCCTTCTAATTAATTGAGCTACTTCTAATTCATTTGCATATATTACTGACACGGATGTGCAAATGCATACTTGCTGCTTGTCTGGTGTCTGGTCTATACAGAGTGGAATTGCCAATAGAATAGGTCTCTCTAGAACCTTCTGGCACAATGCTTAATTCTTACAGCAATGTTCCAGAATCTAGCAGAGACCCTTTCCTGGAGAGTAGAGACAACTACTCCAACAAAAGCAGGATAAACTCTTAATACCCTTCATTTCAGAAGAAACCGTGTATGAGCAGGTGTCCCATTACTTTTGTCCATATAGTGTAATGGAGTGAAGGAAATAATTATTTGATCCCTTGCTGATTTTGTAAGTTTGCCCACAGACTATAATTTAAAGGGTAGGATAATTTTAACAGTAAGATATATAATATCAAACATTAAATCCAGAAAATCATATTGTATAAATGATACATATTTATTTGCATTTTGCAGACAGACATAAGTATTTGATCCCCTACCAATCATTAAGAATTCTGGCTCCTACAGACCAGTTAGACACTCCTAATCAACTCGTTACCTGCATTAAAAAAGGCGGCCTTAAATTCTCCCCTGTATAAAAGACTCCTGTCCACAAACTTAATTATTCAGTCAGACTCTAACCTCTACAACATGGGCCAGAGCTTTCTAAGGATGGCAGGGAGAAGATCATAGACCTGCACAAGGTTGGCTACAAAACCATAAGTAAGATGCTGGATAAAAAGGAGACAACTGTTGGTGCAATAATAAAAAAATGAAGAAATCAAAATGAATATCAATTGACATCGATTGACAATGATCTTGGGCTCCATGCAAAATCTCACCTCGTGGGGTATCCTTAATCATGAGGAAGGTGAGAGATCAGCCTAAAACTACACGGGGGGAACTTGTTAATGATCTCACGCACGCACGTACACACACACACACAGACCCGCAGTTTAGTTTTATTAGTCCAAAGCACCTTATTCCAGGATGGAGCTGGCTTGTTCAAATGTCCTTTAGCATACCTCAAGCGACTCTGTTTGTGGCGTGTGCTCAGAAAAGGCTTCTTCAGCATTACTCTTCCATTCAGCCTCTCCTTGTGCAAAGTGCACTGAATAGTTAAAATATGCACAGTGACTCCATCTTCAGTAACATGATGTGTTTGTCTGTTATATTATATATTTTACTGAAATTGCTGATTCGAGCTACCAATGATTTGTAAAGGAAAATGATCAGGGAAGCCCAAACGTTTTCATATCATTGAATATTAACAATACTGTCACTGTTTAAATTAAATTAAATTACTCACATGTTAATTTCTGGACAGCTCATATTCAATTTTGATTCAGTGGGTTGTAGATTACAAAAAATACAAACAAATACAGGATTTATGTTCAAAATTTTATTTTGTGCAAATGAGTATAGGCATGTTACAGTGTAGATGTATCTACTCTTTACAGTCGAGTGATACCCACCCCCTCTAAACAGAGTACCAACAGTACCGTAAATATATACGTATGCCCTCTGTAATCAGAGGTAAATAAAGTAATATGTTTTATAAACTTTGTTAATCTTACAACAGAAAAGCCCATATTTTAGAGATCTATAGGTGAGCCGACAACCGTGCTCCGCGAAGCTTGATTTAGGGCATGTCAGTGTGACTTTGATATTGTGAAGATGCGAAAAATATGCCGGTCAAAAGGAATGTACTATCTCTCTTAATTAATCATGGATGTGTTTTGGGCATAATATGAAATAATAAACCAATCAGCATGTCACTGGCCGTTTTCTGTAAGAGCCAGGTGCACTCTGGCCTGGACTTTGGCGTATTGGTATTTTAACAGCGTGCCGCTTCTGTGCTTTTCAACAGAGAAAACTGACCTGCTTATTTACAGAGTGAAGGTAATTTACAGGAACAACAATGTTATTTTGCACTGCAAGTATGAGCACACACTGCCTTTCTACACACAGAAACACAAATGTCTATTCTTTAAAAAAAACAAGGCCAGTTACGAAAAGCTGTGACCAGAGAAGCATGTGAAACAGAAGCTACAGATGTCTGTGTATCAATTAACAAAACGGTTTGAAACACTACAGCAGCAGCAAAACTGTATTAAACTGTGTGTGTGTGTGTGTGTGTGTGTGTGTGTGTGTGTGTGTGTGTGAAGTCTACTCCACTCTCCTCAGAAAACAGTAGAGAGAACAGAACAGCGCTACTGGATAAAAGTAACCTTTCTGCTTAAATACTTTCAACGTAATGCAACAGGCAATACCGAGGGAGGCAAAAAGGATTAAGATTATGTTTTATCATCATGGTTTATCAAATACTTCATCATACTATAAGTTGATGACAAAATTACGGTGACAGGTTTAGTTTGTACCCAACAACCATTTCACTTCTTTAGGGAGTGAGACATCTCAAACCTCCTCAAAACATCCTCAAACTCCAGCTGATTTCTCTGTTGCTGTTTTAGCTAACACTGCAGCTGCTTTCACGTCTTTCTTTCTCAAATGTGCCTCTATATTCTCTCTCCATTGTTTCTGACCCTAGTTCATCCCATCTCTGCTTTCTCTCTTCTTGCTCTTGGAGGAATGTTCTCTCCGTTTCCTCTCCCATACTCTCCATCTCATGTCTGTGCTCTTCATCTGTCTGTTTTTTCTTCTTTTCTTTGAGGAATATTTTCTGTCTCTCCATTTCCTCTCCCATTCTCTCAAATTCCGCTCTCATTCTCTCCACTGCTTGTCTGTGCTCTTCATCTGTCTGTTTTTTCTTCTTTTCTTTGAGGAATATATTCTGTCTCTCCATTTCCTCTCCCATTCTCTCAAATTCCTCTCTCATTCTCTCCACTGCTTGTTTGTGCTCTTCACCTGTCTGTACTTTCTTCTTCTGTTTGAGTAATGTGGTCTCCAAAAGTCTCATTTCTTTCTCCTTTTTCTCTCTCATCATTCTTTCCTCTTTGTCCCTTCTCCATCTTGTTGCATCTTCAAACATCTTTTCAAAGTAGCAACTGTTCCTCTCCACCATTCTGTCTATCTTCTCCAGAAGTTCAGTGACCTGCTGTCTGTTCCTCAGGTCTTTATTATTAAACATGTGATACCTCCCCTCACACTGTTCCACCAGCCCACTGAGAGACTTTCTCCTTTTAATCACATTATCTACACTCTCTCCCTCTACCCAGTCTCCCCAAGTGAAGAGAATGATGGTGAATGTTCTCATCTTTTCTCCAAATATCTGCTTTACTTTATCAAACACTTCCTTCTCCCGCTGTGTGAATTTGACATCAATTGGATGAACGTAAAGGAAGGCGTGAGGTCCTGGACTGGACAGATAAATACTCCTGCCTATCTCTACAGCCAGATCATCAGCAGACATTTCTGGATAGTTTAATCCTGGAGTGTCCACCACACACACACTCCTCCCTGCTACCACTGCCTCCTCCACCACACACTGTCCTACATTGTAGTTCAATGTGGATCTTTTTTCTCCCAGGATGGTGTTTACTGCAGCACTCTTGCCTCCTCCACTCCTTCCAAGCAGAACAAATCTTCTCTCAGCAGGATCTTTCTCTGGGTAAGGAAGACTCATCTCTGGAGCTGAAGGTGAATAAAGACAGAGGAAGCTCACGTTACATTCATATGTTTACACACTGAAATGGTTGTCTGTTGCTTTCCAATGTGAATTCATTTTTAAGTGATTGATATACTAACATAATTAAATTTTATCAATCTAATGCTGATCATTCTTAAAAAGAACTAAAACACTGAAATGAGCCAGGTGCACTCTGACCTGAACTTTGGCACATTGGTATTGTAACAGCGTGCCGCTTCTGCGCTTCTCAGCAGAGAAAACTGACCTGCTCATTTATGCTGTGAAGGTAATTTACAGGAACAGCAATGTTATTTCGCACTGCATGTGTGTACATGCAGGCTCATAGTTTTATCCAACAAGATTCAAAAGATGGATCCGATGGATCCGCTCATGACGGCAGTAAGAGAAAACCCTGGTTTAACGCATTTAATAAAACATCCCATCCCAAAAAAACAAAACATGGTTATAATAAATGTCTTTTGTTCTTATGAAGTTAATAAAGGTGAGGCTAAAGAGAATACCCAGCCTCTTTGTTTTTTCCATGTACCGAACTCTGGGGTTTACACCGAGGTGTGAACCAAACCGTGAGTTTTCTGTACCCCAGTATGTATAGTGATTTATAGCAACATTTATGAAATTAAAGTTGCTAAATATCATTAAATTATATAATGTGTTTGTATGCATATATATATACTGTATATATGACATCATTACATAAATCAGTCAGAGCTGGACAGATAATCTGGCAGAGCAGACATTTTCCCAGTGGGTCCATCTTATACATCGTATTCAATATACACAGTGTACTGAACCAATTATGATATGGTACGAAAGCGGCACCCCTTCTCTGTGTTGTCCCCACCTCCTTAGCTCATTTACATGAGAATGATGAGCGATGGCAATCAATTAGCATCAATAATAATTTATATTTGCTTACTTACTTCTAACGCACGCACCCACATCAACTTATTCTGATAAAACAGGGAAAGCTGAGAAGTGTTGGATGAGCAGCAAGTGACCACTTTATGTCACATCATTTTATACATTTAGGTTCAAGTTGTGTTAAATAGTATGTTGATAGCATTGAGATTTTGTAAAAGCCCTCTATGCTGTGGGTAAACGTGTTTTACAAATCACTCAAAAAAAAAAGCATACCGTATTTTTTGCAGTTTGGCTTATAATCTGCTGCATCTTATGTATGAGTTTTACCAGTTAGATTTTATGGAGCAGTAAAGCCACTCCGCTGTAGTACAGCGTTATACAGGAGTTTGTGTTCAGTTCTACAGTACCAACACTCAAGCAGTATTAGCATAAGCTGCTAACCGTGCTAACGCGGTGTGTGCAGAGTGGGATTAAATAGTATACAGTTTGTGTTTTGGTCAGATATAGCTTTGAACTGAGGATAAAAAAGGAGCAGACAGACAGGGTTGGGGTGGTTATAAACATGCACAGCTCTGTGGCTGTCTGTTGCTACTCCTCAGTATCAGAGGAGATGCTGGGTTCAGTGATTTTCCTCTGTGAAAGGAGCTATAGTAATTGTAGTAACTGTAGTAGCTGCTCACTTGTTTGAAATAACTCTCTATAACACTAGACATAAGAAAGTGAAAGAAAGCCCCAGCATGAAGCCTCTATGACTTGTTGCCAAAAGTTGCTTTCAAAATGAAAAATGAATGTTTTTTGAACAGTTTCTGCTTTTTTCTGCTGTATTACTTTTGGGTGGAACACAATGCCTGGCATTGCCCTTTTTCTGCCTGCTGGGTTTTGTTTGCTAACTGTGATAACTGTTTTTTAAACTCTTTCCTGAGTGGCAGTAAAGTGAACTTTAAATCTTTACAACATTTTTTTTACTAACATTCTTACCTCTTGAATAGCTCTGGATCTTTTGCTCCAGTGTTAGCGATAGTTCATTCTTGTATCTTTTAAGCTGCGTCTCAACCTGTCCATTAAGGAACATCAGTGGTGTGTAAGGATCTCCATTATTCTCCATCAGCAGCTGCTGAACTCTCTCTATTAACCCAGACACATCTGGAACAGAGCCAAAGATATAACATCCTCCTCTGCAGGTTTCAGTGAAAGTCCTCGTATCTTCATCTAACTCCGCCCCCTCCTGCTGGATCTCTGTAGGGATGATAGTTATGGTGTGATGGGTGAACCTGGAGCTAAATGTGTTCTGGATCTTCTCCAGTTCTCCTTTATCTTCATCAGTGAGACGTCCCTCAGGGAGGACGAGGAGAAAAGCATGAACTCCAGGATCACAGAGAGAGACACAGCGGAGGGACTCCCGCATCACTTCAATCTGTTTTCTAAATTTACAGATAATGCCAAGATTGTGCAAAGCAGTAATCAGAGCAAAGGGTGGCTATTTTGAAGAAACTAGAATATAAAACATGTTTTCAGTTATTTCACCTTTTTTTTTTGTTAGGTACATAACTCAACATGTTCATTCATAGTTTGGTGCCATCAGTGAGAATCTACAATGTAAATAGTCGTGAAAATAAAGAAAACGCATTGAAAAAGAGAAGGTGTTTCCAAACTTTTGGCCTGTATTGTAGGTATTGTGATATACACTGAGTAGGGCAGAGCTACAGTCTCTAATTGGGGTGAATATATATATATATATATTAATAAAACTCTAAATGTAGGTATTGTTATATACAGTGAGGAGGGTAGAGCTACAGTCTTTCATTAGGATGAATATATATTAATAAAACTTTAAATGTAGATATTGTGATATACACTGAGGAGTTGGAGCTACAGTCTTTCATTATGGTAATTATATATTAATAGAACTCTTAATGTGAGTTTTATTAATATATTAAGATAAATATGTATTAATAAAACTCTAAATGTAGGTATTGTGATATGCACTAGGGAAGTAAAGCTACAATCTCTCATTAGGGTGAATGTATATTAAAACTCTAAATGTGAGTTCTATTAATATTTTAGGGTGAATATATATATATATAAAGCACTCTAAATGTAGATATTGTGATATACACTAAAGATGCAGGGCTACAGTCTCTCATTAGAGTGAATGTACATTAAAACTCTAAATGTGAGTTTTATTAATATTTTAGGGTGAATATATATTAATAACACTCTAAATGTAGGTATTGTGGTGATATACACTGAGGTGGGCGGAGCTACAGTCTCTCATTATAGTGAATATATATTAATAACACTCTAAATGTAGTTATTGTGATGATATACACTGAGGAGGAGGAGCTACAGTTTCATATTAGGGTGAATATATATTAATACAATTTTAAATGTAGGCATTTTGATGATATACACTGAATCATATCTGAAATATTAGGTCAGGATTCATAGTTTGTGAGTCAGTAATGGAACAGCGCCACATTTGATGGAAACAGGAAAAGATATTATAAATTTGATTCATGTATCCGTTTATAAAATAAAGGTTATGAATCTGGTCCAGTGACGGCAGCACTTACTTAAAGGAGGGTAATCCATGCTATTTCTTCTGCGTATCTCATCTTCTTGATCTATAAAAAATGAATTATGATAACTTTATATAATATTATTATTATTAATAATAATAATAATAATAATAATAATAATATTTTTTTTCTTTTAAAATCATATTTTACATTCTGTAATGTATGTTTTACTGAAAATACCAGAAAAGCAGAAGAAGAAAACAACATTTACACAGTACTGATAGAGATGGACTCTTACCCATAATGCTGCTGACATCGTTCTGATTTCTTAGGGAATTATGGGTAATTATGTTTCAGATCCTCTGGTTCCTGCTGAACATAATTAAAGATCTGCAGTTAGAACATCACCCTTCTCTGTTACACTGTGATCCAGACACCATTAGAGCTCATTCACTGCTGTATTCTGATCCGTTTAGAATAACACACACATATCAATAAAAATTATAAATTATTCATCTAAAAGCCAGTAGTCTTAGCCTCTTCCTGTGTGTCCTTTATTTGCCTTTCATCTGTAATTGGTGAATTCCATCCATGGTTTGTATGAATCTGACCAATCAGAAACCTGTCAATCTTCATCAGAGAGAGAAGTGTGTACTGTATTTTTCAGACTATATGGCAACCTAGAAAATAAAAATGTTTTTCATCTAATTCAGCAGGTAATGCTAAGCTAAGTTAAGTAAACAAATCTAGCTTTTAAAAAACGTTTTCCTTTTAAAGTCAAATAAACAATAGATGTTCATCTACGAAGATTTCTCTCCTTAAAATTGTTTGTTGTAGTGAGAAAAGCGCTTTCATTTATTTACAGTAAGCTTAGACAGCAGTACACTGAGAAACCCTGAGACTTCCGGTAAGCAAGGGCGATATTAGCTAGCAAGTTATCCCATGTAGCTTGTTTAAACACGATAAACATGCAGGCTACAGGCCGATAATACTCACCTCTAAGTGGCGAAAGAGCTAGCGCTAATGCTGCTCCAGCAGTGCTAGCCGGGGTTAGCAGCAGGCTATTGTCCAATAATACTAACCTCTGAACAGAGGTGGCAAGTAATGAAGTAGAAATACTTTGTTACCTGACTTAAGTAGAAATTTTGGGTATCTATACTTTTTTTTGAGGACATTTTACTTTTACTCCTTACTTTTTTCCCCAGTTATTGGTACTTTCTACTACTTACATTTTTTTTTTTAAATAGCCTCGTTACTCATATTTCATTCTGGCTTTATTTGATTCCAGCTGGTCAAAACAAAGAAAAGATAAATTGTGCCATCCGGAAACACCACAAGCTTATGGCTTTCAGAAATTCACCATCTAATTTAAAAAAGCAGTTGCAGTTGCGCGCAGTTCTTCATTTGTTCCTAACAACAGTGCAATCTATATTCTGATTGGCTCAACGAGAGTACATTATAATATACAGCCGATGGATTGGCAAGTGTGAGAAATACCATGTGTGGCATGTGAACTCGCTGAGGTGCGTGTGTCACAAGCTCAAAGCGTGAGACTTGAGAACACTGGATGTGGGTAATCTAGGTCTAAAAAGTAAAAATCCATCACAATTGCCTGGATGGCTCAGGACCTAATCCCTGGGATGGATTTTTAATTTCTGGACCTGGATTACTCACCATTAGCTGCGTGTGAGTTCGGCTTATCCTTAAAGAACCATTCTAGGTTCTAAGCTGGCTAAGAAAACGTTGAGAGACAACACTGGCATCAAAGCAACATATTTCTGTTTTGTTTACCGCATGACTCTGGAAATTCATAAGCCATAGATTTTTTATTGTGCAAAGCTACAGTGTACAGCTGGTTGGTAAAGCATGTAGTAAGGACAGGTGTGATGCTGTCAGTCTGTCTGTAAAATATTTTTTAAACATCCCTCAAGACCATTTTAGCACCATTTCAGTTCTTATAGTCAACTAGTCATTGGGGGGGGATTCTGCTTATAAGGTCATTTTACTTTTACAGTTTACTTTTATACTTTAAGTAGTTTTAAAAGCAGTACTTTTATACTTTTATTTAAGTAAAAGGTTTGAGTTGTTAACTTCTACAAAAGTATTTTAAACCCCAATATCTATACTTCTACTTGAGTATAATTAATGTGAATACTTCTAACACCCTTGCCTCTGAATGGCAAAAGAGCTAGCGCTTAGCGCAGTTAGCAGATCTCAGTGCTGGAGAACTAAACTGAAACTTCTTTATAATGCAGTATTTCAGTGGAGAGGCTTTAATGCTCCTTGCAACTGGTAAAATTCATATATAAGGTGGTTGCGCGCAGTTCTTCATTTGTGCCTAACAATCTATAGCGATCTATATTCTGATTGGCTCAATATATATATATATATATATATATATATATATATATATATATATATATATATATATATATATATATATATATATATATTCTTTTTTTATTTATTATTGTTCTGTCTTGACCTGCAGAGTGTTCTCCTCATGTCATAAACTAAACTGATCATGCTGGATAAACTGGTTCTGCTAAACTGTGTGTGTGTGTGTGTTTGTGTGTTGTACCCTGTGATTTACTGGACCCTTGCCTCATGTGTTCAGTGACTCCAGACTGGATCCAGGCATGATCCATCCTGATTGAGCTGAGATGATTCAGTACCTCATCCTGAAGGCTGGAGTCTGGACCTAAATCTGGAGAAAGGAGCTGATCTGAGAACAGTCTGGCTGAACAGTCTGGCTTTAGCAGGAAGAGAGAATTTCTCCACCTTATTCCTTTAAACTCAGAGATCACAACACCCCCCAGCCTGATACACAACCCAGAACACACAATTAATGTAATCATCTATATTATTCTACTGGATATTCAGTGGAATTTAGTGAGAAGTCTGTTCAGGAAACGCAGGGGCCACTCCCAGTTAGTAATTACTGGACTGTAACTGGATCCTAAACAGCTGAAATACTGATTTATCCTCCTCTCTGTGATTTAAATTTACACACTCTCATCTAACTCTAGCTCTATAATCTGTTATTGTATTCGTATGATAGATAAGGAGTGTAAACTTACCTGAACACAGGTACACAGGTGAAACAGGTGAAACTGACGCAGGAGAAAACATCTACTTTAGATTTCGTTCCCTGTTTTACCTACTCTGACCGCCAGGTGGAGCTGTTCACACACACAGTGTACTACAGTTCATTAAAGCTCAGGATTAATTTCCACCAAAAAGTAACAAGACAAACACAGAGTTTAATAACGGAATATAATAATAATCACTTTTATTCTTCTTTTAATTCTTCAGTGGTTCTTATTTGTTGTTTAATATTGTTAATGTTGTTGAAAATCTTCAAAAACATGCATAATTATGTTCAGAGAGAGAACATTTTATTTTATAAAAATATAAAACTTTGTTTTTATGACTGTATATTGTATATTTTATTGCTTCCAACTCAAAATAAAAAATAAAACCAAACACCCACAGCAAAGTTTCCTGGAACTCCTTCAAGAACAATAGTTGCTGCTTTTCCTTCACGCTGTGAGGCTCCAGCTTATCCCAAACCACTATCTCAGTTCATCAGGTTTAGATGAGGAGATTTTGGAGGATAAACTCCTTTTTTTATTGTTTACTATGTATTTCCATATGTGTCCCTTAATTGTTTTTTTTTTTTTGTCTTTAATAATAATCTACAATGCAGAAAATAAATTAAATAAAGACAAATAATGTATGATGTGTCCAAACTTTTACTGGTACTGTACATCAATAAAATAAGAGCAAACAATCAAAACACACACAGGAATCCTCAAATAGTAAAGATAAACAATCCTAAAAATAACAATATAACAAAATAAAATATAATTAACATTACAAGCAGCAATAATTAATGATCTCTAAGATGAAGATGTAAATGATATCAGATGGCTGGGATGGGGAACTGGTTCCACTGGTTTAGGGCAGCAGGGTAGAACACTCTACCTCACCCCAGTACAATCCCTGCTGGTTTTGATCATTAAGCAAACTGAGAAGAAACTGGACAGCAAGAAGGTCTTATAGCCAATCAGAGCCTGTGATCAGAAACACTGGTGAGTAATTATTACAGCAGAATTAAGCAATGCAGATCTGTAGATATGAATGTTGAAAGTTAAAAGATATGTGTAAAAAGGTTTATTAGAAAAAGTTCAGTGAATATAATTGTAAATACGTAAAATTAATAAATAAAGTATAAAGTAACTGGCTATGAATTGATACTTGAACATGGAATCCTTGTTTCAGGTAAGTGATAAATTTGTCTCAGGGATGAACTTGATTACCGGGCCGGGGAAGAGGCTCCTATAATCGGCTGGAAGTGGAGTTAGCTCCTCTTTTAACATTATTAATTTAGCTTATTGTCTTTTTATTGTCACTATGCCTATTGTAGTATCACATCTGAACTAGTGGGTATATTTCACACTTTTATTTGCAAAAAAATAAATACATTCATGAAGTTTAGTTGTTTTGTATGAACTGTGTTGGGGTACCATGTTTAAGTTCACCCACTTGTCACTTTTTAACCACCTAAGGATTTAGATATGTAATGAAAATGTGTATTCAAACTGAGGGGTGCACTGGAATTGCAGGGTGGCAACATCTGAGAGATGAGTAAATATAAGTAAATATTATTCATTATAATATTTTATAGAATTGTCATAATTCTTTATTTGTTTATTATTTATATATTTACAAAACTATTTAGTAATGCTATTTTATTGTTATAGTGATAAACAATCAAAGTTTGTGTCACAAGAATTTTAGCGCCATGTGTTTTCAAATTGCGACGGGATAAAGCAGCACATATTACACACTGACACGAAGTTGAACAAAAAAAACTGTAACAAACATAACAAACATAGATTATAAAGTGCATGTGCCACAAAGCAGGACCTTCTCTCTCAGGGGAGGGATTATTATAAATATAGTAAGAGCTCCCCTGGTGGCCAATTGCAGGACTGCACACAAAGGAGAAACAAGAAAAGCAGCAGAAGGAAATATATACTGAGCTTGTATAATAGAGAGAAAATAAAATATTATCAGTTTTTATATGAAGGACGGAAATGTTTTTTTTTATAGACTTTTTAAAGACTGTGTGGGGAGTGAAATAGTTGTGTTATTATGTGCTGAATGGATTGGAGGGAGTCTCTTATGTGCTCCTTTTTAATTAAATTTTGCTACTCAGTAAAGAAGAAAAGTTTTTGGAATCATGGAATGATTGGCCTGATTTTTTTTTTACTAGTATGCATATTGGTACCTGTGTTTAATTTAAGGAGAGATTAATTTCTTGAAAATGTGCTCCAAAAAAACACAAACACTAACGCTAAATCTGGCAACCCTGCTAGAGCGCTCAGGTTGTGACTGGGTTGTGAATCACGTCCCACACAAGCATGGCGAATCTCCACTCTTATTGGATGTCGGAGAAATCAATCATGTGCTAAACACGCATATGAACATCAAAGGGTCTGAGCTGTTCTGGGTTCAGAGGTGAAGAAGTACAACTTTACGCGCGAGAACACAACAAAAATGTCCCTTCTCTCAAAACTAAACACGGAGGACTAACATGCTCCTGTCCACACTTCACTACGGTACGTTTACATTTTAACTTTTCTTCTCCACTGTATTACAGAAAGTACTGCCTCTCTACAGAGTCTATGGAGTTTATAGTAAACCGCCCTTCTCACGAGCACCGTACTTCACCCAGTGATAGAACTATGGCGGAGCTTTCACCTTTATTTCCTCATAAGCAACCTCTGTTTAGAGCATACAGAGGACACTAAATCAGTACTACACATTACTATATCTTACTACAGTACACTACACATTACTACATCTTACTACATTACACTACACATTACTATATCTTACTACAGTACACTACACATTACTATATCTTACTACAGTACACTACACATTACTATATCTTACTACATTACACTACACATTACTATATCTTACTACAGTACACTACACATTACTATATCTTACTACATTACACTACACATTACTATATCTTACTACAGTACACTACACATTACTACATCTTACTACATTACACTACACATTACTATATCTTACTACAGTACACTACACATTACTACATCTTACTACATTACACTACACATTACTATATCTTACTACAGTACACTACACATTACTACATCTTACTACAGTACACTACACATTACTAATCTTACTACATTACACTACACATTACTATATCTTACTACAGTACACTACACATTACTATATCTTACTACAGTACACTACACATTACTACATCTTACTACATTACACTACACATTACTATATCTTACTACAGTACACTACACATTACTACATCTTACTACATTACACTACACATTACTATATCTTACTACATTACACTACACATTACTATATCTTACTACAGTACACTACACATTACTATATCTTACTACAGTACACTACACATTACTACATCTTACTACATTACACTACACATTACTATATCTTACTACAGTACACTACACATTACTGTATCTTACTACAGTACACTACACCAGTACTACACATTACTTTATCTTACAACGGTACACTACACCAGTACTACACATTACTATAGTTTACTACAAGACACTAAACCAGTACTACACATTACTATAGCTTACTACAGTACACTAAACCAGTACTACATATTACAATAGCTTACTACAGAACACTAAACCAGTATTACACGTTACTATAGCTTACTACAGTACACTACATGATTACTACATATTACTATATCTTACTACAGTACTCTACATCAGTATTACACATTACTATATCTTACTACAGTACTCTGCATCAGTATTACACATTACTATATCTTACTACAGTACTCTATATCAGTACTACACATTACTATAGCTTACTACAGTACACTACATGATTACTACACATTACTATATCTTACTACAGTACTCTACATCAGTATTACACATTACTATATCTTACTACAGTACTCTATATCAGTACTACACATTACTATAGCTTACTACAGTACACTACATGATTACTACACATTACTATATCTTACTACAGAACTCTACATTAGTACTATATATTACTACAGTTTACAACAGGACACTACACCAAGTACTACACATTACTGTATCTTAATATTGAACACTACAACGGTGTTATAAATTACTGTAGTTTCCTACAGGCACTAAACTAATGTTACTATAGTTTACAATACTTAGATAAAACAATATATCTTAGAGTAATACAAAAAAGGGGGTTGCTAGTATATGTTATAGGCCTGACAAATGTACTTTTTTTGTACTTTTTCAATACAATCAGGTTCAGAAGGAATGATTCTTTCAGAAGATCTTTCTGTTGAATCATGGCATCAAAGGGAATCAAGAATGACAGTCCTGACAGTGATGACAGCATGGATGGAGGACGTCCAAGCTTCTCTGCTGAAGAGAGGTTAGCATATATACTCAACTATTCATTCATCTCAGTTTAAAGCTGAGTTATTAAATATTGGATAATTATCTTATATGTTTATGTCTCTGTTTGTAACAGAGAACTTCTACATAAGCTCCTGAAAACCAGTGATGAGTTTCTAAAACATAATGAAGAACATCAGCCTGAAATCCAGGGGTTTATCGCTCAGCTGAAGGAGAAGACCGATGAGTTACTTCATCTACAGAGTAGACTGACCAAAGCTGTTACAGTATATGCAGTTTCAATAATCGTTGCAGCCTTTTGCTTTGGAATATTTTTGCAGGATTTACTTACAAATGATGATTCCTGGTACATACCAGTCTACACGACTGTTGTTGGTGCAGTTTTAGGTTACATAGGCTACAGAATACGTATAGGAAGGAGGAAAAAATCAGATTGGGTAAAGACTGTGGAAACAATCAAGGGAATAGCTGCTCAAATTACTGACTGCCTAAACAACATCTACAACCTTGCTGAGAAGATTCTACACTGTCACGGAATGTTCTATGTGCAGCATCATCAACGACAGAGCCTCCAATACCGCACAGAGGCTGTTTCAGAGCTGGTTAAACTTTTTAGGCCAGACCAGCTGTGGAAACTGCTTAAGGAAAAGAACATTCTGGATTTAAAAGCAGATGTGGAGAAGCTCGGTCCTCCTCTGCATCTCATAACTAAAGAAAAATGGAAAACATCTGAAACAAGGCACAAGAAACAAAAATCCAGAGAGTCAAAGAAAAAAAGGACAAAACAGGTGATGATGCAGGAGGAATCAGAAGCAGAGCAGCTTGACCGAAAGATGAGAGAAACGGACAAGAAGTTGAAGAAACTCTTGAGCGAACTGAGGAACTCAAAGGAAGAAGTGGAGAACAGGATTGTTCGCAAACTTAATGAGCGCTTTAACCAATAGACATAATTATACAAATGTTATCAAGATGTATAAAAGGGTGTCTACATTCCTTTAGTTTATAATCAATTGCATGACAGTATTTAGTACATTAAAGCAGCGGTTCTCAAACTGGGGGTCATGGCAGGCACAAAGTGCTAGGGGGTAAAAGGGGCACAGAAAAATGTTACATGTTTTTGTCTGACCTGTATACAATTTTCAGTTATGTCCATTCATTATAGTCCAATTTGCCCACATATAAAAGCTATGTATGATAATAAAACTTGCAGATAAAAGTTGCAAAACCTTCCATTTCTGGTCAGAATACGGTGAGGGGGTGGGGGTTGCAGTGGCACTTACCGTCTACATAGGGGGCTTTATTACATCCTGTCATTATTACCTATGTGAGCTCTCTATATTACACATGTTGAGTGACGAAATCCTGCTTTAGCTTCCTATAATTGGTCTGAAAGTTAAAGCAATCTAGAAAAGTTTTTGTACACGGCATTTGGTTTAATAGATCCAGAATAGAACCTACTTTTGGTCCTGTGGTCCAAACTGTGGTTCACAACAACTTGCAGATCTCCTATTTTGGTTTGGACCAAACTGAAAAGGCCAGAAGTTCAGACCAAACAAGGCAGGTGTGAAAGCATTCCAAGAAAAGTTTGAGAGTAGCATGTGGTGACCATGTCAATTGCCTTGCCCAGATGGTCAGCCTTTTCATAACACACATTAGTATTTTTATTTTAAGAGATTTTAAATAATTGCTAAAAATGTGATTTTTTTAATGGTTTTATTTTAGGTTGTTTTTGTGAGCATATCCCTGTGTTGGGTAATGTTCAGAAAAAATGTAAACTTTGAACCAAACTCTGTACCTTCAAACATGCACACAATGATATCTAGTACTTTTAACACTGTATTTACTTTTATCTCTCTGTTAAAGAAGGTAATGTAATTTTACAGGCAATATCCTTTTAGCAATTTGTCCAAATATGCTCAAATATTAAGCGTAACAATGTTCTATGTTCTATGCAGATGTTTTTATTGTTGTGATGTTAAATGTCTCCGTAGAGATCCCCAGCAAACATTGATGGGGGAATCTGACATGGCTTCATTCTTCAGAAGTAATGCACTGTTGATTGGGAAATTATGACACTCCAAAATAATGCACTTCACCCAACACATACAGCATTATGGTTCAGCCATAGATTGCAGATTATCTTATTAATATATTTATTGCAGTTTTATTGTGTACAGGTCACATGTTTGTGACCTACGAGGTACCCCTGGTCTGAAGCGCTGTGTAGTAACTGCCTGGGCCAGTAGAGGGAGCCAACATGTCAGACACGATTTTAACAAAATGTAAAAAAAAATGTCTCAACTTCTGGTATATATGTTCTATGCTGAATAAAATCTTTGTCTATAAGGTTTGCAAATTGTAGTGTCCACGACGTTTGGAAGCGGGTTTTATTATCTTATTTAAAGTGTCTAAAGTCTTAGGAGAGATTGGGGTTGGAGTTAAGAGGAACTGATATGGTTAAATATAAAGCTCTGGAAAAAAAAAATAGACCACTTAAAAATTAGTCCAAAAGCATTGTGTTAGACTGGTGGAGGAGAACATGCCTAGATGCATGAAAACTGTGATTAGAAAACAGGGTTATTTCACCAAATATTGATTTCTGAGCTCTTAAAACCTTATGAATATGAAAGTATTTTCTTTACATTATTTACGGTCTGAAAGCTCTGCATCTTTTTTGTTAATTTAGCCATTTCTCATTTTCTGCAAAAATATGCAAAATTATATTTTTATTTGGAATTTGGGAGAAATGTTGGTAATATGGTTATATATATATAACCATATTGGTGCATCTTAACTAATATTATGGATTACTCGAGAACTTTAATCTGTGTATCTGTACTATACACAGTTATTTTAGTATTCTGCGTCATGCTCTGTTAATGTTATTTAATTTTAAATTACATAAAATATAAAATACATTCTGCATTAGGGTGAAGTCAGCTAAAATGGGCCAGATAATATTTTAACATCATAGTTTTTTAACATTTTACAGTCAGTCACAGCAAGTGCTCTTGCATTGGTTCTACAACAGAACTTGTAACAATATTTTTTTTTGGTTTGGGAAAATCTAAACATAACTGCCATAACTTAATTTGGGACCCTACTGATACTCTAAACTCAAACAATAATTTCAAAACAATAATAATTTTTCATATTTTTAAAATAATTATTTAAGAGTCTCGTGTCAATTTATAAAAATATCATTGGGTCTCATGCATAGCTGATGGTCTTATAAGTAATTTACCAAAAAGTGGTCCGTTTTAGTTGACTCCACCTTACATCAAAAGTCTAAAGGGTGTGCATACGTTTGCTTACATCTAGCGGCACTATAAAGAATTGGTATTTTAAAGTACATAACTATGAATATAAAATCTATTTCACATTTTGCATTACATGAAAGTGGTGTGCATTTCACTATTTAGCTTGAAGTGGAGAGTTAAGTAGATGTGATTATGGAGCTATTGATGTCTTTTTTCCATATTGACAGCTTTTGTGAACAGTGAGCATTAATCTGTATTTAAATGCACTGAAATGGTTTACACTAGGTGAAAGAAGCTCCCTAGTGTAACAATCAAGTCAAGTCAAGAGGTTTTTATCGTCATTACGTCTGAGTACAGGTACACAGTGCAGAGGAATTACATTTCTCCAGAAACATGGTGCAACATGGGACAAACAGTACAACATAGAAAACATAAAGTAAAGATTTGCAACTAGTTATGCAACATAGAACCTAAACACTACAATAAATAACAGACAGAAAATACAGTTTAACAGACAGGACAGTGCAGTACAGACAAAGTACAATCTAAAAGTGTGTGGTGATAATAAGTTGCATATAGAACTTACATTATCACAGCAGTTACTGAGGTAGAGAATATATAGTTATCTGTGGTACACAGAGTAGATATTTTGCTGATAGGGATAGAGAGTTAGAGAGGTATTAGTAATAATAATAATAATAATAATAATAACAAACACAATAATTAAAACATTAATAAAGTAATAATAATTTTTGTTATTATTTAAATGTCCATTTCTATACTGCAACTCCCACTCGGAATTAATGGCTGAAGAGTTGATAAACATAAAAATAAAGATATTGGATTCAAAGAGTCGATTCTTAGAATCGACTCTATCACTCGTTTCTCTCAATGATTCTTGGCTTTAAATCAGTCTAACCTAGCGTTAGCTATTAACTAACCTACAGGTCTTTCTGAGACCGAATACAATGTTTATTAAAAGTTCTTAGCACATTTAACCGAGTTACAGACTGTTAGTAGTTAACAGTAGGGTTAGTTTTCAGCGTTTTGTTCGACTAAACCGGGCGTTAGCTTAGCATAAAAAATCACCAACTTGTGAGGTGCGTTAGCTTAGCCTGTTAGCCAATTAATGCCAGTTAGCGAGTTAGTAGTTATTTACCCACAAATACTGCTATTTTTACACTGAACACTCCGAACTCTCTCAAAGATATCCAACTTCTGTGGTATTTTTAAAGCAAACTGATGGTTAATTCCCTAAAATATATAATAAAATGTCGAATTTGGATCTTATTCTGGAGAATGTTCACCTGAGGCACGACCCCCGCTGGAGCGCGCGCGGCCTGTGTGTAGCCTGTGTGCTGGAGCTGATGGACAGAGAAGATGTATCGGTAACAAAACACTCATTTATACTTTAATGGCTTAATTTTATGATGTTTTTATAAATTATTGAGTATTAGTTAATAACGGAGCAGGTCACTAAGTAAGGCTCCAATTACAAAGCAGGTAAATGTGGCCCAAGTCCAATTTTCTTAGCAAAGCCGATGCTTGTTTTTGGCTGTTCACACTGGAGGTCTTCACTGAACCACTTTACTAGCAGACTAAATTTAATTTGTTAATTTTGGGAGCAGGCGTTTCAGGGCATTGGTCATTGTGTTTACAAGGTGGTTTACTTGTGTACATCAGAAACATCTCATAAAAACATGACATGTTTGTGTTTTATTAAATAAAGCTATACAATACAAAATAAAAGAAAGGTAAAATAATAGTAACTAACAACAATAGTAAAACAATAATATTATTAAAATAAAATGTTTCTGCATATTATTATTAATTCATACTTTAAATTAGTCAGTAATGAGTCAGTAATCTCTTCAGGTACAGACCTAAATCCACCTCTGGCAGAAATGACTGTATTATACCAGATTCTTAACCTGATTGCAAGGAAAAAAATAAGCAGTTCCAAGTTTATACAAGTACGTCTCGCTGCAGCCTGTAGGAAGGCGGAGTTGGACATCCAACTCCGCCCACATCCAACCCCGCCCACATGTGCTCTTGTACGCCAACCCCACTACTTTTTTGTTCAAGAAGCACTGTGTGCCACGTGAAATACGCATATAACGCCGATGTTGCGCTAAATTTACGCATATCTTGTGAGTAGTTCCACCACGTAGCCTTGGCTACAGCACTACACATGCTGTAGTGTAATGCACAGATATCACAAAAAATAGGCTATATATACAGTACCAGCCAAAAGTTTGGAAACACTTTCTCATTAATTTTTGGTTTAACATTGTAAATAAAGTAATACATAAGGAATCATGTGAACTTAAAAGTGTATGATTTTATTGTTTTTCTTATATGGCATGCTGCTAACTTGTGGTTTATGAGGCTGGTAACTCATTCTGTGTAACAGAGGGAACTCTTGCTCTTCTTTTTCATCACGTGTGCCATTTCTCCTTTATTTTATACAATAAGCAAATAATTGCATACAACGATTTGCTGTTTCCAAAAGATCAATTGCCTCTGTCCTGTATATCACAATACATTATACATTAATCTGTCCCACTCACCAGCAGAGTAAGCCATTATTTCACTGCATTAATCCTTACATTTAAATTTGTTAAACTAGTTGCCAGAGTGTGTAGATTTTATAAATTTATTTTAGACTGGTAAATATCTCCAGAATTATTGATTAGCTATCATAGGAATCATTATTTACTTATTATATAAAGTTAAAACTTACGATATACAGTTTTTGGTTATGTTCCATATGAAATAAAGAGCACATTATCAATCATGGCTTTGCACTGGTAGAGGCTGGTCAAAGGGTGCATCTGATTATTAAAGTGTTTGATTGTTAGATCACACCTGTTCTCTGTACTGTAATGCTCTATACTTCATATTACAGATAGACAGTGCTTCTTATCACCACTCAGCAGGGGGAAGGCTATTTGTGTCATAGGCATAGCTAATATATAATAATGATATTAGAAGTAATTCTGCATCTTCACTGTCAACAGGGTGCTGAAAATATTACAGATGAGAATGACACAGCTGCACTGTATAGCATACAATTTAGGACCACCACAGAGCAGCTATTATGTGGCTTGTTGGTTATTCACAACACTACAGTGACACTGACATAGTGGTGTTAAGAGCTGTGTTGGTATGAGTGGATCCGACAAAGTAGTGCCTCTGGAGAATTTAAACACCTCATTGTCACTACTGGACATGAAATGCTCCATCAACCAGCATCATGTGGGCAGCGTCCTGTATTCAGCATCAAGTAGGCAGCATCCCATGGGCACTGATGAATTTGCAGATTTGCAACAAACTGTGCAGCAACAGATTTAAAGATTGTCTCTGACTTTTCACTCACAATGTAAAGCAGCTGTTGGTAGAAGTGTCTAATAGAGTGAACAGTGTTTTATACCTATTGTATATTATACACCAGTAAACCATTATGCAACTAAAGTGTCCTAGATGCTAATTGGAGCTAAAAAAAAGAATAATAGAAGCAGAAACAAGCAGGTGGTAATAATGGTATGCTGGATAGTGTATAACGATAGAGTACAATATATCAAATGCTGTGGTTTCAGAAATTAAAATATCATATGTATACATAGCCATTTTGTCAATAATAATAATAATAATAATAATAATAATAATAATAATAATAATAATGATATCCCTCTCCTGCTTCTCCTCTCCCAATTTTGTATGGCTGACAGTAGTTCCCAGGGAAATTAACTCCATTTACAAACACTTTGTCCAAGCTAATACAATATCTTTATTGGCATTTATTGGCACACTAGCCTTTAAAATGTTTGGTTACATGCTTTGGTCAAACAAATACAGAAGTCTTTATTTAAAAATGCAACACCCAGCCACTCACACACCCAGCCACTCACACACCCAGCCACTCACACACCCAGCCACTCACACACCCAGCCACTCACACACCCAGCCACTCACACACCCAGCCACTCACACACCCAGCCACTCACACACCCAGCCACTCACACACCCAGCCATTCATGAAGCTGGCTGCAGAATCCAGGGTGCTCGTTTTCGCTGTAAAATGCCACAAGCTCCCCTCGTCTCCCATGCCCAACGTAGCCTGTAATATAAGTAAAAACACACACTTTCACAAAGTAACAATCTCTCAAGCCCCAATACCTTAAATATATTGACTTACCAATTTCTGACCTCAGGAAAAAATTATCAAAATTTATTTAGAACAAACATACCCAGTATGTAGTCTTTATAAGTTTCTTGACAGTTCTGGCAGCACTGCAGTTCGTACATCCTGCGAAACTTGTCTTTACATGCAGCACTGTGATGTTTTCATGGCACTACACCTGTAGGTTTAAAAAAAATCAAGAATTTTAAAATGATTTCAAAATCAGTGAGTGTAATTCCTTTTCTAAGGGAAAACAAACATCTTAACTGTACTGAAATATCATGCTTACTGTCAAGCCACTCGAAATGTGCCCGGGCCCGGAATGATTGTTGTCCAAACAATGTCCCGGAAGAGACGACAAACCAGTGACAGCTTTAAAAAAGCTTTGTCACCCTCATCCAGAACTGTATCTATGAGAATAAGGGGCATCTGTGAAAAACATTATAGAAGCATGTAGATTTTGATTCATGAAAATTATAGTAATTGAAAAAAATGACCAGATAACATTCTAAGGCTGCAACCAATTACTATTTTGGTATTCTATTAATCTGAGTTGGAACTTATTATTTCAATCATATCCCCAATCTCTAATTACTGTAGGAATGGCTAGCATTTTTGCCTGAAGACTGTAGTCAGCATCATTCTGTTGACTAATCTCTGCCTTAACGTAACAAAACAGCTCTCTGCTTTTCTATCCCTTTAAAATGATAGCTCTCCAATAGCTTATGGGCTTCAAATGCCCTTGAAATGACTAGTCAACACTAGGTCAAGTTGAAATTTCAAATAATGTCAACTTATCTTTTCAGCCCAATTCAGACTTTTGAAAACAAACCACAACAGTAAAACATTTTAAATGGCCCAGTTAAATTAACCCGAAATAAAAAACACACATCCACACCCTCACACCTGTTCAAAGGAGACGTTGCCCATTCTATCTCCTTCATCAGTCACACGTTCAACACGCTGAACTTTCCTGAGAGAAAATATAATAATTAATATAATTAATACCATGCACAGAGGAAGCAAGACCAGAACTGGGAGAAGGTGTATCAGGAGTAGCTGGCAGAGGGGGAGCTGGACGTGCATCAGAAGTAGCAACAGTCTGTGGATTAAACACTTCTGCTATAATGGTCTTGGTTGCACTGCTGCACAGAGATACATGATGTCTGAACTGGTCTTTGCATAGTATTGTATGGCTGCAATAGACACAATAAAAGTGTGCTGTAGGTGTGCAGTTTAGAGATGAAGGAAACTGTAAGACCAAAATGCACACAACATGCAATTAAGCCTATAAATATTAATATTCTTCAACTCATTATGCCCATCAATTGAGTGTAAGAAGTAAGTGCATTTGTTGATTCAAGATATTACATTTACATGTTTATTTGTTATAGCCAATAAAATCAATATCTCTCTCTCTGTTTAAAGAAATACTTCCCCATACCGTTATTCTCGACTGCTTGTTTGATATGGTTTTGTAGATGTAGGCTGTTATTAAATCGCTGGTCAGTGTCAAAACTGAAGCAGGGGCATGTGAAAACACCACACTGGCCAAACCCTGAAGGGTCAGGAGTGGCCTGGACATGTGTTGGATGCTGTAAAACAGAAAGCAACAAAACACAACATGAGCTTACAATTACTATATCGGTGCACATTAATTGTAACTACATTCAGTACAAAGGTAATAAATGTGCATCGACTTAACCCTCCTGTTATGTTACGGGTCAAATTGATCCATTTAGTAAGATAGTAAAAGTTTTTTTTTCTGTATGAAACGTCTTCAGCTTGCCTTTATTTGTATAATTAACATATAACATGAAAATGGTTAATTTCATATTTGCAACAACCCCCTGCAAAAACTAAAACGAAATTGTAATGTTATGTTTCATTTATATGTAAAAATATTGTGTTGGTCGTTTAAAAGTAACAAAGTAGTAAAACAAAAAAAAAAGTAAGATTTTTTAAAATGGAAAAACAAGTGCATTATCCTAATTGAACTATTACCTCTATTGTACACTATTGTACTAAATGTTGATAGAACAATCAGCAATGGAGTTAGTTATTAAATATTTACTCTTCTGGTTAGGATTATTTTGGTTTCAGAAATATTTTGGATAATTAAAAATGAACCAGGTCAAATTAACCCGGGAATACCATTGCTATTCCTGACAAATTAAATAGGAGGATTAAGCATTGATATCTTCAAATATTTATTTGTATGACTAAGACTTTGAACCAATTTTAGTTAGCTAGATTATCTTGCTATCTTGTTAGCCAATAAACTGTCTATACAAGAAGTTAAAACAGTTTTTTAGGTTAGCTGACTATAACCCCTAGCTATGCCTTAAAAACAAAACTGATGCCTAGCTCACTACTAGCTATGAGAGTTTATCTGTGATACCATTAATTGGTAGCATTTTAGCACATAAAACAGAAGGTAAGATTACTAAAGTTTGAATTAGACAAGACTGGGTGCAATTCTGCATTAGAATCCATAAAAAAAAAACGGCAATATGACTAGCTAGAAGCAAACAAACCACATGGTACACGCGCCGATGTAGAACCTTCATGTGCGTATCAACGACTCACCGTTTATTCATAAAATATAATATAGAAAAACAAGAGGACATTATAAAAATAGCTCTGTTAACTTAAAAAATAAGTCAATATTTGTACTTACCGCCATAACCGGAGATATAAATCAGATAGATGCTTTAGCTGCTTTCTCGGCTACAATTCCTGTTTACCGGGAGTAAATGTAGGCGTTCGTGACGGACGTAAGGTGGGTGTTGCTTTAGACGTAAATCGGAGTTGGACATGGGCGGAGTTGGATGTGGGCGGGGTTGGATGTCCAACTCCGCCTTCCTACAGGCTGCAGCGAGCGGCTCCTCAGTTTATAGCCAATGCAAGCAATAGCTTTTAACTTACCTGCTGTGTGAACATAGCCTACGTTGTAAGTCTTAAGTCTTGACCTCAAGTCAAGTCCCAATTCCTAAACTTCCAAGTCTTAGTCACCGATTGTAATGTCATTACAGTTAATCACTATATATACTTAAACGTTATAAAAGTAAAATAACATGCTAATGGTATTGCTAAACACATAAGTAGTGCTCCCATACCACTTTATTTACTTCAATGATCACACAGTAATTAGTGTTTATTTACTATTGATTGGACTACTTTCTTTCTTTCTTAATTGAAACAACTCCCTCCTTATGGTTAAGCTCTCTGGCTACTTTATTAGAAATCCCCACCACTGGCATTTTAACTGAAACTTCAACCTGATGGTGGCGCTCACTGAATAGAAGCCCCTGCTTTTTTCACCAGGTTGACTGTTTCACTTCGTAAACACTGATTCTGCTGTTTGTGTTTTACGGTTTCTGCAGGTTCTGCGTAAATCTGCAGCACTGAGTGGAGTTCTAGAGCTACTGAAGATCAAAGGTGTGGTGAAGGACATTCTGCAACAGGATGAAAGAGTGTGTCTGCATTTCACCTCCTCTTTATTGAGTAAGACACACACACACACACACACACCTCCACTGCTCTATGAACTCATTGAGGATTTTAATGGGTAAATATTATTTATTGTAGTCTATAGGAGTGTTCATAGGAGGTGTTTGTGAGCTAATATGTCGAATTATGATGTATAGAAGTGTTTATTGAGGGTGTTTGAGCTAACATGTCCCATTATAGTGTATAGGAGTGTTTATTGAAGTATTTATGGAATAATATCTAATTTTCTATGGTATAGGAGTGTTCAATGAGTTGTTTATGAATGATTGTTTTCTGTTTTTGTGTATGTGAGAGTTTATTAAGGTGTTTATGGACTACTACAGCATTATCTAGTCTATAGGAGTCTATAGGAGTGCTTATGGACATATATAATCTATTTTAGTGTATAGGAGTGTTTATTGTGGCTGTATATGTACTAATATGACCAATTCTAGTATGTGGGAATATTTATTAAGTTGTTTATGAGCAACTGTCTCCTAATCTAATGTATAGGAGTATTCATTGAGTTGGTTTTGGAGCAATATCTCCTATTTTAATTTATAGGAGTATTAAATGAAGTTGTTTGTGGGCTAGTGTCTCCTATTTTAGCATATACAAGTGTTTAATAATTATGTGTTTATGGACCTTGTCTCCAAGTGTTTGTAGCGTTTATGTACTAATATTTAATAGTCTAGTGTACAGAAGTGTTTAATGATTTTTTTATGAGCTAATATGTTCTACTATTGTGTATAAAAGTGTTTTCAATGAGGTGTTAATAAACTAACATTTCCTGTTCTTAATGCAGGTTCTAATGCAGGTTTGAAAGGTTCAGTCTTCATAATTATATGCTAGAATTTATATGCTGATCATTTGGTGGCCTCATTCCAACATCTTCCCATTTTTTCCCATTGTAGAGATGCTGCAGTCTGTTGAAGATCCAAGTGTGGTGGAGCAGGTTATTCAAGGTCAGTCTATATTGTGCTTTTTTGAGTCTGTGTCTCTCTCTCTGTCCATTCTCAAACAAAGTAAATTGTTGGAAAATGGATTAGGTGGATTTTGTGTGTGTGTGTGTGTGTGTTCCAGTGCTCATTCATCTGTTGCTTGATCTGAAGAAGGAACATTTTTTGCAGCACGTTCTGGATGAACTACAAACACAGGTATAACACACACACTTATTATTACATAGATTAAAAGAGTCATGTTTAAATCATAACTAACTGTTATTATTGTCATTGCATATCTGAACCTCTTTGTCAAAAGTATTAGCTTCATCTTAGTTTGTACTCATACACCTGTATTTAGTTTATACTGTAGCTTTTATAAGGGGATTATGATGATACATTATCATCATTATGAGAACATATATCACAGTATGCTTTTCTAAACAAAATGTGAATCCCCAGTACTGTTAAATTAATTGTCTACACAGTATTTTATGTTAATTTTAGCTGAATAATAAAGCTTTCTGATGAGTATTGCTTATATTACTGGTATTCGTTTTACAGTACCATTGCCACATAACTCTGGCTTGATTAAAGAATTATGTTATTTGTGTATGTTTTATATTTATAACAAAAAACAATGTAAATTGTGAAAATAAAATCAGGTGTATAAAGTGAGAAAGGAAATGATAAATTAAAAAATTTCTCTGGTAAAATATGGAATCAAATTCCAGCCTTAACCATCAAATCAGCAGTACTGATATCAGTTTTCTGTAGTAATACAAAACAATGAATATTTATTTATTTCTAACGGTAACATTCTGACACCAATTTTTATTGTAAATACTGTTTGGTTTACAGTGTACACCTATTTTTCACTGAAATACATTCCTATACATTACTGTGAATTTTTATGTGAAATTCTGCAGCATCTGCTAGAAATATTGATTTTGCACCAGCCATCATTATCTAATGTTATCTTATCATTGCTCTTTCTCAGCTGATAGATAGATCTACAGGGAAGGTTCTCTCGTACATCACATTTCTGGGCAAGCTGGTGGATTCTGTGTCCTCTATAGCTCAAATGTTGACCACAACCCACAGTAAGACACACAAATACAGATATAAAAAGCAGCTATAGCCAGTTTCCCCACTGTCAGTCAGAGCAAATTCATCTTCTTTAGTTCTACACTGAAGGCAAGGACACTAACATACCCTCTCATTTGGAAAACTCTGCTGGGTCGGTCATCACCTTACTAAAAGAACATATTGCAAGCAGTATCTGTTATGTACAACTCCAGGTTCTCAACTTTAATTCTAAAAATTCCGAAAACACACAACGCTCTCAGCTCCTCATCTTTTCAAGCATCTGCTGCTCAAGACTGGAATACACTCCAGAAAACATTAGAATTAGATATATTGATTCCAATTGCTGAGTTTAAGAAACGCATCAGGAATATTTTTACTGATACTTCTAACTGTATTGCTATTAACTGAGTGTTTTAACTTGGCCGGTTTAAATTAAAGGTTAAATAAAAAATAAAAAAATAAACATACCTAATGTAAGTTAGAATTCACCCAGATCTCTCTTTCTTTTTCTCTGTCACACACACTCTTTCTCTCTCTCTCTCTCTCGCTCTCTCTCTCTTTCTCTTTCTTTCTCTCAGTCAGTGTTTTGGAGTGTATGTGTGTGTTCCTGCTAAATCCTGATGAAGTGCTGAAGGCTGCGGTGTATTACGTGCTGCGTGGTGTTTGGGCATCAGAGACAGCCCTGCAATCTCTGCCACAAACACTGAGAGATAGAGTGTGTGTGTTACTGCTGAACACACTCGCACATGTCTGCTCATTTCAGCTCACTATCAACTGTCTTGGTGAGAGGGAGACCCCAAACATGGTTTTATAGAATTTGTGTGTGATCGTAACTTACTTTGAACTTCTCCTGCAAATTTTCCCACATCACTTTAAAGTATTATTAATTATTTTTATTTTTAAAAGTGGATTTTTATTTTTACTGATTTAAGTATTATTCCATTTTATTTATTTATTTAATTAATGAATTAGTTACTTTACAGTAAAAGTCTGTTAACAAAAAAAAAACAAATAAATTATACATATTTTATAAATACATGTAATAATACATTGTAGGTACAAATGTTCTTAAAAGTATACATTAATCTTTGCAGGTGTTTGTGTGTGTATGTGTGTAGGTCTGTTGCTGCTGATGCTGCGAGGAGGAGACACTGTGTGTTTGCTGATGAATCAAAATCATACTTCTTCCAACGAGGAAGAGGAGGAGTCTCAATGTACTCAACTGTCTGTTAAACACTGTTCACTGCCACTCATCCTAAAGAGGGTGTGTATTAGAAAAATCATAAATCCAGTAAGGGGGCGCTGTTTAATTAACATTAAAACAGAAAACAGTCTTTTCTGAACAGAACAATTTCCTGGTTAAAAATGTTTTTGCCACATCATTAAAACTAGCAAATTCCTGGGCTTCATGATGTATTGTAGTTTTAAAAAGCACCTGTAAATATTTGAAGTTCTGTTTTCTCTTTTGTAGAAGTGGGGTTTTGTTCTGACAGTGAAAATGTATAATAATCTCTCTCATTCTCTCTGTAGCTGTTGCTTGGAGGTGACGAGTGTGTGCAGGTGGTGAGTGTTCAGTGTGTATCTGCTGTACTAACACACTCCCCCAGCCAGTACTGCTCTGCGTTCACACAGGCAGATTTACCAGGTCAGTACCAGTAAACACACTGTAAAGCATTTATTATTTTAGTCTTTGAGCTTTTGGGAATTAGGGTTGTGTATTTGCAATGACTGTGTTTTCTGTGTGGAATACATTGCAGCTGTTTAAACCATATTTAAGAATAATTGTCATAAAATTAAAGCATAGTATAATATTGATAAAATCTTTAAGAAAATGAATAAAACTTTACTTTTTATGCATTTAGAACAGTGTGAACTAACAACAAGGTGAAACACATCTATGACTAAATAAATCTTTACATGTAAACTACTTATTAAAAATCAATACTATGTTTTTAAAAGCAATACATAGAAGCAACACGTATATTTTTATATGCTTATATTTGGAGGGGGTTTATTGATTTGAGAGGAGTTTTGTTGTGATGGGAGATTTTTGGGTCATAATGGGGCCCCCCGATGGGGCTGTTTTACTGTTGTGATTGGAGGGATATTGATTATAATAGGAGTGGTTTGGATTATAATGGCAGGGTTTTGTTTTATTTATTTATTATTTTGGTTTGGAAGGGGTTTGTTTTTAATGTATTGGGAGGGGTTGTGACAATATTAGCTGGGTTTTGGGTTACAGTGTTAATCTTTGTATTGGGAGTTGTCTTTATTTTAATACAGGAGGTTAATTTTATTGGATTTAAAAGCATTTTGCTCCCTCCTGTTCCTCCGGTAGAGTTCCTGTTTGAGCGGTTGAGCTGTACTAATGAAGTGCTGCTGTGGTCGGTGTACAGCTGCTTGCTCCAGCTGTGTGAGGACTCTACATTCTTCTCACAGTGCCACTCCATCTACGGTAAAGTTGTGTGTGTGTCTATATATTTAGTTAAAATAAAATTAGACAAAGGAGATTCTACAGGCTACACAAAACACATTTTACGGTATAAGATTTTCAGACAGAGCGTTTAATGCCAGTGGGAAAACACAGTGGCCCACCGTGAACATTTAATCCAGGGAGAGAACTAATGTTTGCGGAGATCTAGTTAACATTAGCAGCGAGCTAGCTAGTTACCCAGGAGAGAGCTAAAGTAAGCGGAGAGCAAGCTAACATTAGCGGCAAGCTAGCTATGTTACCAAGCAGAGAATTAAGGTTAGCAGAGAGCTAGCTAATATAAGTAGCAAGCTAGCTACGTTACCAAGCAGAGAACTAAGGTTAGCAGAGAGCTAGGTAATATTAGCGCCAAGCTAGCTACGTTACCAAGCAGAGAACTAAGGTTAGCAGAGAGCTAGCTAATATAAGCGGCAAGCTAGCTACGTTACCAAGCAGAGAAGTACGGTTAGCAGAGAGCTAGCTAATATAAGCGGAAAGCTAGCTACATTACCAAGCAGAGAACTAAGGTTAGCAGAGAGCTAGCTAATATAAGCGGAAAGCTAGCTACATTACCAAGCAGAGAACTAAGGTTAGCAGAGAGCTAGCTAATATAAGCGGAAAGCTAGCTACATTACCAAGCAGAGAACTAAGGTTAGCAGAGAGCTAGCTAATATAAGCGGAAAGCTAGCTATGTTACCAAGCAGAGAACTAAGGTTAGCAGAGAGCTAGATAACATGAGCGGCAAGCTAGCTACGTTACCGAGAAGAGAACTAAGGTAAGCAGAGAGCTAGCTAATATAAGCAGCAAGCTAGCTACGTTACCAAGAAGTGAACTAAGGTTAGCAGAGAGCTAGTTTATATAAGCAGCAAACTAGCTACTTTACCAAGCAGAGAAGTACGGTTAGCAGAGAGCTAGCTAATATAAGCGGCAAGCTAGCTACGCTACCAAGCAGAGAAGTAAGGTTAGCAGAGAGCTAGCTAATATAAGCAGCAAGCTAGCTACGTTACCAAGAAGTGAACTAAGGTTAGCAGAGAGCTAGCTAATATAAGCAGCAAGCTAGCTACGTTACCAAGCAGAGAACTAAGGTAAGCAGAGTGCTAGCTAATGTAAGCAGCAAGCTAGCTACGTTACCGAGAAGAGAAGTACGGTTAGCAGAGAGCTAGCTAATATAAGCAGCAAGCTAGCTACGCTACCAAGCAGAGAACTAAGGTTAGCGAAGAGCTAGCTAACATTAGTGAGGAGCTAGCTAGCATCCTTTACCTTACCGGCAAGTTAGCTAAGCTCCTGGGAATAGAACCAACGTTAGTAGAGGTTTCCAATACAATAAATTATTTTCTCCGAAAGAAATTATGACTACATTTTGGGGTCTTAAATTATATTTACAGAGGTCTTAGAAAGGTCTTAAAAAGCATTAAATTTAACTTTTAAAATGGTGCAAGATCCATGTACTACACAATATGACTAAAATACAGTAATTTTCGTTATATTTTAGAACTAATTTTAGTGTTTGTATAAAAAGATCAGTGGGGCTTAAAGTGTTACTTGGTAAATGTGACTATGCTGTACTGCACACCTAGAAAAAAATTGATGTCATGTTTGATGTCAGTTTCATATGGAGTTAAATCAGTGTCACCAGAACCTGAAACAAAAAAACATGATTCTTGAAAATAAAGAGTGTGTAATCTGGTGTTCTTGAAAAATTTACCTTCAAATATTTAGATATTTAAAATTCAGGTATTGAAATTTCAGATAAGGACTGTTTTAAAAAATTCAGGTACAAAATTTTTAAGTAAAAAAAAAAAATCATGTAGCAAAAAAATAATTCAGGGATTAAAAATTCAGGTTGTAAAAATTCAGGTTATAAAAATTCAGGTCGAAAAAATGCAGGTTATAAAAATTCAAGTTGTAAAAATTCAGGTAAAAAAAATTCAGGTCGAAAAATTTCAGGGAAACATCCGGGGTACACAGAATGACCAATCAAGCGCAGAGCTAATCGAGCTCACAGCGGCCAATCACAACACAGCTCTGAAGCCTGTGGGAGCTGCGTCTTTTTTCACCTGTGGAGAAGCTCCGTGGCAGCTGCTGGGAGAACACAGCTCCTACAGTCGTAAGTAAACTATAACTTGTTTACTCGTCCTCACGTTCGTAAAAACTCTTAAAACTAGTGTTTATTGTTGAAATGGTTGTGTGTTCATGATTGGAAGTGGCTCAGAGCGCGAAATTACGTTAGGTTAGGAGAGGAGAGGGTCAAGTTAGCTAAGTTTAGCTTAGTTAAACCTAATTTAGCTTACTTTAGGCTAGTTTAGCTTACTTTAGGCTAGTTTAGCTTACTTTAGCTTAGTTAAGCCTAGTTTAGCTTACTTTAGCCTAGTTTAGCTTACTTTAGCTTAGTTAAGCCTAGTTTATCTTAGTTAAGCCTAGTTTAGCTTACTTTAGCCTATTTTAGGTTAGTTAAGCCTAATTTAGCTTACTTTAGCCTAGTTTAGCTTAGTTAAGCCTAGTTTAGCTTACTTTAGGCTAGTTTAGCTTACTTTAGCTTAATTAAGCCTAGTTTATCTTAGTTTGGGTTAGTTTAGGTGAAGTGATGTGAGGCAAGGTGAGGTTACGTTATTTGAGTCTAGTTTAGCTCAGTTTAGGTGAGGTATCTTATGTGATGTTAAGTAGCTGGCATTGAGACTGGGTGACTGGATGAAAAATAAACAGTGGGTAAATTAGCTATTTCATGGATTTGTAGAGCGTCCTCTTATCTCAGTGGTTTAATTCATTATTTAAGTTCATTTAATTAATTATGAATTATTAACAAGTAATGTTGAATCATAGCATATTTGAAGTACATGTTATACACATGCATCTTGTGCAAACGTTTAGGCACAGTTGTGTTGCCAGTGATGTTCAAATGTTTGCATAAAACTGTTATTATTATTTGTGTTATTTATGATTTTACTGCTGACTACGGCAAAAACATTTCAGGAGAATAGTTACTGTATTCTAAACATATTAGGGCTGTACCCGGCTCAGGATTTTGTCAGTCAAATTGGGTTTGTCCATCAATACCAACGGTTCGACTATTTGTTTCCACCCACCCATAGATTATTTAGCAATCAGTGTATCAAATTGCACGTTCCAGTTCTGACGCATTAAGAAGAATACTGTAAACAGTCTGCATTGCAGCCTAATTTAATTACTGACATATCCTACCAGACAACACAAGTGTATTTATGCTAAAAAAAAATGAGTGCTTAGTGTTTCAATTATTTGCATACAAATGTATTCTGTTGTGTTTTGTAGATTTGTCTGATGTGTGCAGACTCTGGGGAAACCACTCCACATCATGCTTTGGAAGCTGCTTTGCCTCCTAAATGGGTACAAACGAAGTTCTGGTTTAAAACATTTTGTTGCCAATAAATGACAGTATCTATTTTATGTTCTTTGGCTGTCACCTACTTGTATTGCTAAGATAAGGTCAGAACAGTCTGATATAATGTACAAACAGTAGTATGAAAAAGTCTGGGCACCCCTGATCATTTTCAAAAATGTTCTTTATAAGTCGTTGGTTGTTTGGATCAGCAATTTCAGTAAAATATATCATAAAGCAGATGAAGACAGTGATATTTGAGAAATGAAATGAAGTTTATATGATTTATTGAAAGTGTTCAATAATTCTTTACAAAAGCCAGGTGCAGAAATTTGGGCATCCCAAAAGAAACATTACATCCATATTTAGTAGCTCCTTGTTTTGCAGATTAGCAGCCTATAAACACTTTCTGTAGCTTCCAATGAGAGTCTGGCTTCTGGTTAAAGGAATATTTTACCATTTTTCTTCATTTCCAGTTCAGTCAGGTTTAATGGTTTCTGATCATGAACAGCCCGCTTTAAATCACACCACAGATTTTCAATAATATCCAAGTTTGGGAACTGAGATGATCATTCCAGAATGTCATACTTGTTCCTCTGCATGAATTCTTAAGTAGATTTTGATCAGAGTTTAGTGTTTTAGAGTCGTTGTCTTTAAAAATATTCCCAGTACCTGCACTCACCATACAGCCCCACAGTATGATGGAACTGGCAAATGTTATTTTTTTTTTCCTCTTCCCCACCATGCACACCGTCACTGATGTTTAAATAACTCAGTTTTAGTTTCATCAGCCCACAGCACTGTATGCTAAAATTAAACTGGCTGTCCAAATCTGCTTTAGCATACCTCAAGCGACTGTGGCGTGTGCACAGAAAAGGCTTCTTCTGCATTTCTCTCTCATACTTGTGCAAAGTGTGCTAAATGGTTTGAAGATGCACAGTGACTCCATCTTCAGTAAGATGATGATATAGGTCTTTGGAGCTGGTCTGTGGGTTGACTATGACTGTTCTCGCCATCCTTCGTCTCTGCTCCAAACTGTGCCTGTGGTCTTCCCTTTCCTCACTATGTTTCTCACAGTGGAAACTGACAGCTGAAATCTCTGAGCTTTTTGCATCCTTCCCCAAAAACATGAAAAATCTTTGTTTTCAATTCATTTTATAGTTGTGTTTTGAGGCTGCCATGTTGCCACTCTTCAGAGAAGATGTAAAGAGGAGGAAAAACTTGCAATTGGCTACATGAACCCTTTCTGATAATTAGATTCACTTGTGTATGTAGGTCAAGGGTCAATGAGCTTACCAAACTAATTTTGTGTTCCAATAATTAGTGCTAAATATATTCAAATCAATACAACAAGGGTGCCCAAAGGTATCCATCTGCCTATTTTTGTTTAAGGAATAATTACGCACTTTCTGTAAAAAATAAAGTTAATTTTACTTCTCAAATATCACTGTGTTCGTCTGCTATATGATATATTTAACTGAAATTGCTGATTCCAACAACCAATGATTTATAAAAGAAAATCATGAAAAATATCAGGGGTGCTCAAAAGCTTTCATACCACTGTATTTGATTTTTTTTTTTCATTCGTTATTGCCTGCAATGGATGCGACAAGTGCTTCCATCATTCCTGTGTAGGAAACCCACCTGAAGAAGAGGAGTTCCTTTGCCCATTATGTAAACATTAAATTGCATATACAGTATATTGACCTTCTAAAAAGTGACTGAACTAATTCAGGTCCAGGTAGTTTGTCCCAGTAATCTCGCAATTAATTATATGGAGTTCAGTGATGAGAGCTTTCAGACAGGTGTCTTTATACTGCACTCAGCTGATCCCCATTTCACTAACTGAGAGACTAGTAACACCAACTACCTGAAATTGGATAATTAATACTTTTATACAATCACTTACGTTTTATATATCTATACACTGACATTTTGTGTATTTGACCGTTTAAGCCAAATGTGATAGACATTGTACTTTTATTTTATGTAAATAAATGTGTAAACCCTTCAACCAACCTTGTTTAATGGTTCTTTTTCATTGTCTCCGTTTCAAACTGCAAAGTTCTATGTTTAGAACACAATATTATTTCAATCTTTGTCATTATAAATCACAGCACATAAAAACAGATGGAAACTGTCCTGAAAAGAATGAGTATATTTAGGTCAATAAATATGTTTACTTTTTGTATTGTGAATAATTTGCTTTAGTAATGTAATACATTTAGCAAACAATTAGTCTTTGTCTACTCGAGGATTTTGACATACTCTAAAATAAGCTTTTTTACTTGTTAATGAAATAAAAACCTATTGCCATGCAGTGGATCTTGATAATTATCCCCTACAGCTGTGACATTCAGGGGTAAAACTCTTGTTTTCTTGACCTAAGATAACTAGTCTAGATAACTAAAATAACTAGACTTAAGTACAAGTCTTTTTAGAAAACATGTTTATTCTATGAAGTGTAGGAGTTTACAAAACATACAGAACATTAGCTGGTGGAAAAATAAAATCATAAAATAAATCATTCTCCAATATTAAAACATTCTACATGTGGTATCTCAAACAAATATACATATAATACTGTGTAGAAAGAGGATCACACAAAGTAGCCATAGAGTGGCTTACATACACACACACACACACACATATATATATATATATATATATGTATATGTATGTGTGTGTTTATATATTTATATATTTATATATATATATATTTATATAAATGTGTGTGTATGTAAGCCACTCTATGGCTACTTTGTGTGATCCTCTTTCTACATATATATATATATATATATATATATATATATATATATATATATATATATATATATACACGCTAATAAACACATACAAACCAGTTAACACATTTTTTAACAGCACATTTCCCCTAGTTTTGGTAATATGCAGTACTTCGCACGGTCACAACCTAAAAAACAAGACACAACAGAATGTATGTTAGACAAAATAAAGCAAAAAATAAATAATTCAACATTAATGATAATGTTACATTAGATATTGGTAATCAACATGTATTTGGATGCCAAATACATCTAAACTGATTAAACTGCACTGACATGAATTAACAGCCAGAAAGTCCAGGAAAGGTAATTAGATATTTATATACACATATATAAATATAACAGCTAGCCAACGCCAGTCTGTTAAATGGGGAATCTGGCAATAGCATGGTGTACGAACCTCAATAGTTACATACACAAGATATCTAACTAACTAAAATAATAAACCACAGAGATAAGAGGACGCTCTACATATCTATTAAATAGCTAATTTACTCACTGTTTATTTTCATCCAACGTAATTTCGCGCTCTGAGCCACTTCCAATCATGAACACACAACCATTTCAACAATAAACACTAGTTTTAAGAGTTTTTACGAACGTGAGGACGAGTAAACAAGTTATAGTTTACTTACGACTGTAGGAGCTGTGTTCTCCCAGCAGCTGCCACGGAGCTTCTCCACAGGTGAAAAAAGACGCAGCTCCCACAGGCTTCAGAGCTGTGTTGTGATTGGCCGCTGTGAGCTCGATTAGCTCTGCGCTTGATTGGTCATTCTGTGTACCCCGGATGTTTCCCTGAAATTTTTCGACCTGAATTTTTTTTACCTGAATTTTTACAACTTGAATTTTTATAACCTGCATTTTTTCGACCTGAATTTTTATAACCTGAATTTTTACAACCTGAATTTTTAATCCCTGAATTATTTTTTTGCTACATGATTTTTTTTTTTACTTAAAAAATTTGTACCTGAATTTTTTAAAACAGTCCTTATCTGAAATTTCAAGACCTGAATTTTAAATATCTAAATATTTGAAGGTAAAATTTTCAAGAACACCAGATTACACACTCTTTATTTTCAAGAATCATGTTTTTTTGTTTCAGGTTCTGGTGACACTGATTTAACTCCATAGTTTCATACTGAATCAGAATCAGCTGGAGGAGAAATCTACTCAATAATGTGTGCTTGCGTATGTGTGTGTGTGTGTGTGTGTGTGTGTGTGTGTGTTAGGTATTGAGTCTCTGGTGCGCAGTCTGAAGGCAGTATTGAAGTTGCCAAATCTGGAGGTTCAGAAACAGGGCCTCAAGCTGCTTACAGCTATACTTGAGAGGTACACACATCCACCCACAGTATCCACTGTGAATTATTTAGTGTCCACTAGGGCTGGCTGTATGGATAAAATCGATATCACAGTACATTTCCTAATTTTGGTTGAGACAATATAATTTTATTAATATGACCAAGTATCCATTATAAGAAATGCTGAAAATCAACTTGGAGTTGTTCAGTAAATATTATGATCGTATTTAGGCAGCCCACAGGTGTGCGTCTGTTTCCTACTGCTCCTGGGTTTGTGGGCGTGGCTGAAGTTGTGCAAGGGGGTGTGGCATCATCCTGCTTCAGAGTGTCTACACAGGCAGCACGAGCAGCTACTGCTCTGTTCAGGTACACACGCACACACACTGTTTTTCCACCTGTGTATTTAGTAGATTGTGTAATGTTTTGCCATTAAGGTATTGGTGTATTGGCAAAGAGCTGGTGATATGCATCACAATACAAGGGTTATGGTTCAATACATACTATATTACTAGCAATACTATAAGCAAGGTGATGTTTACATTTAAATAGAAAAAAACGTCAAAGTACAAAACAGTCTGTCCTTCAATAATATGAGCCAGTTTATATTTATTTTGCAGCAGAAACTGTAATGCTGTCTAATAAAATGTGTGTGTTTGTGTGTTTTTGTGTGTGTGTGTAGGGTCCATCATCAGTGTAGTCCAGTTCATTATGTAGAGCTGAAGAGAACTGTGGAGGCTTTAACCACCAGATGTGCTGAGGTACCATCAAACATCACTTCACAGCGCAGGGTAAGTATATGTGGTGTGCCAGCCTATTTGAGACAGTACCAGTAAATTTTGCTGGTGTTGTGAAATATAATTAACCTGTTGTTTCTGTGTGTGTGTGTGTGTGTGTGTGTCTGTTAGAGGTGGGTCTCTGATCCTGGCAGCCAGTCCTTCAGAGCAGCAGCATTTTTAATCCAGGCCCTGACCGGCTTCCAGCAGGCCTGCAGGTAAACACATATGTACACACACGCAACACAGAGTGATACACAAATGAAATACAAACACTTATTTCAATTAAATTAAAGTTTATTAATACACTGATCAGCAATAATACTAGCACCACAGGCAATCTGGTACCAGTGGCCCCTGTAATGAGTGAGTAAACAGTCAGTTCTTGAAGTTAATGTGTTAATGCAGGAAAAATGGACATGCCTAAGAGTTTTAAACACTTCAACAAGAATTTATCTGTGAGGTTCTAGACAGTCACTGGGTCAAAACATGTCCAGAACATTAGGTAGGTCTTGTGGGGTGTTCACGCAATGTAGTGGTCAGGACCTACCAGAAATGCTCCAAGGCCATGCCCACCTCACAACTTGCACCATTAGAGGTCTTGTGGAGTCCATGTCTCGAATTGGGGACGTATTATTATTATTATTTTCATAACACATAGTAGCTTTACAGATATTCATGTTTAAGCCTCTTTTAAGGACGCCAAATGCAGCAGTGGAAAAAAAAAAAAAACCTCAAAATCAGAGAAAAAAACGTTCAGGGGAATCCGTCATATTACATATGCCACAAAAAATAATATGATTTAAAGCAGTGTTTGGTAAAAATTGGTATTTTTTTCGTTTTATTTTATGTTCATGGTGTGCAATTCCCTGTCTCTACAGCTGTAAATACATATACCATTATGAGTGACTGCTTGTGGTTATGTGCATATGGCTGTAAAATCGGTTTAGAAATTAATTTATACTCCACTGCAGTAAATACAAACTCGATTTGAGCATCATTTGGACAGCAGTACATGTGCATTAGTTTATTAATTAATTAAATAATTAAGTAGTTCATGATTTAACAGTAATATGACTGGATTACAGACTGTGCAGCATTACACAGTTATGAAAAGTGGTCTAGTGCATCTTCAGTTCCATAGTGCAGAATGAGTGTTCCATCCCAGAGTGGGAATGCTAGAGGCACCATTATTACGGAGTGAATTTTGTGCCAAAAGTTTTACGTAAAAAAATAAAATCCACAATCAAAATTTTAAGAATCAAAAGTAAAACATGTATGTTGCAAATTCAAAAGAGAAAAAATATATATCAAATATATATATTTAAATATACTTGGTTATTTTATTATTCTTTGCACTTATTTGAAAATTATTTTAGTTTGGATTTTGCCAGTCTTTGCTTTCATTTTTGGATTTTTTTGGATTTTCTGTGGATTTTTGTGGATTTTGCTGCTAAAGACTTTTGCTTCTGGAATCTCTCCTTTGCTTCTGCTTCATTTTTTTGGTTCTGATTTTTGGCACACTTTTCACGGGTGGGCGGGGCTTAGAAGAAGGCGTTCCCCTTTAATCTCTATTGGTCACCTACCCTGAACCCTCGTCTGAGACAGACCACGCCCACCCCGCCAGCTTCAAGCGCTCTTCCAAACAAGGCGGAGCGAACGGGGTTCAGCTCACAGCAGCACCAGCAGGTACTTTTCCAATTAAATTTCATACAGACGTTATGTTTAATGTTATATTTCTTTTTTAAGTAAGTGTTTAACTCTATTAAGATGCTCATGTTAGCGGGGTGTGCTAAATATCCATGCTTAAATTATACTAGTTAGTTAGTGAACACTAACCTACCTAGTCAGTGAGTTAGCTAGTTTACCTAGGTCATCTGGTCAGTGAGTTAGTGGGTTAGCTAAGCTAGTTAGGTTACCTAGTCAGTGAGTTAGCTAGTTAACCTAGGTTATCTGGTCAGCGAGTTAGCTAGCTACTTAACCTAGGTCATCTGGTCAGTGAGTTAGCTAGCTACTTAACCTAGGTCATCTGGTCAGTGAGTTAGTGGGTTAGCTAAGCTAGTTAGGTTACCTAGTCAGTGAGCTAGTGGGTTAGCTAAGCTAGTTATTATGCCCCAGGGTAAAGCCAAGTAAGTGCTGGTTACGGTTAACTAGCTAACTCACTGACTAGGTAACCTAACTAGCTTAGCTAACCCACTAACTCACTGACCAGATGACCTAGGTAAACTAGCTAACTCACTGACTAGGTAGGTTAGTGTTCACTAACTAACTAGTATAATTTAAGCATGGATATTTAGCACACCCCGCTAACATGAGCATCTTAATAGAGTTAAACACTTACTTAAAAAAGAAATATAACATTAAACATAACGTCTGTATGAAATTTAATTGGAAAAGTACCTGCTGGTGCTGCTGTGAGCTGAACCCCGTTCGCTCCGCCTTGTTTGGAAGAGCGCTTGAAGCTGGCGGGGTGGGCGTGGTCTGTCTCAGACGAGGGTTCAGGGTAAGTGACCAATAGAGATTAAAGGGGAACGCCTTCTTCTAAGCCCCGCCCACCCGTGAAAAGTGTGCCAAAAATCAGAACCAAAAAAATGAAGCAGAAGCAAAGGAGAGATTCCAGAAGCAAAAGTCTTTAGCAGCAAAATCCACAAAAATCCACAGAAAATCCAAAAAAATCCAAAAATGAAAGCAAAGACTGGCAAAATCCAAACTAAAATAATTTTCAAATAAGTGCAAAGAATAATAAAATAACCAAGTATATTTAAATATATATATTTGATATATATTTTTTCTCTTTTGAATTTGCAACATACATGTTTTACTTTTGATTCTTAAAATTTTGATCCAAAATTCACTCCATACATTGTTCCCCTCCATTACACTTGTTGTTCCATCAACATGATCCTGATTCTCCTGTTTTACGATACAACTGATAAAGAATTATATTTTAAGGCTTTTGTAATCAGTGCCAATAGCCCCTGCATACACACAGGCATAGTTGAGGGATGTAGAAAATTCTGATTTAATGAGTATTTGAAAGAAAAAAAAAAAAGGACAAAATAAAATAAAAACTGTAATCAGCACCACAGAAGAGATCTATGCTTAACAAAGTGTCTCTCTATCAAAGAAACATTAACGCCTGTTTCAGAGCAGGAAGTGAGCAGCAGGACAGGCCTTGGTGTTCGACCCAGGAAACGGGGAATTGCTTGTGCTGAATGTTCAGCACCTTGGAGAGCGTTTTTTTTTTTTTTTTTCTCCAGGGCACTCTCATGTTCCATTGAGGAGATTTTAGAGGAAGTGTCTAAGTGATTTTACCACTGGGTCTAAGTAATGAACACGTAATTAAACACAGGAGGGCGATTGACAGAATGAGAAAAAAACAGCACAATGGACTTGATTATAGGTAATTAACTAGGGGTAATGGAGTGGTGCAGCCTCATCCCGTGGACCCCCTATTGTTCACTTCTCCAGCAGAGTAGAAATGTACTGGTTAAATGTGTGTTTACGGGTGTACCCCAAACTCCAGAGGAGTTCATGCATGTTCACGCAGCACACTATAAAACAAATCAGCTGGTAGAGTCCATCAGAATTTGAATAGTCTTCAGTGCTGTCGAACGGTTCAGACATCTCCATAATACCGAGAGAAAGTTGATGCGTGTCTCTTTCTGTCTGTCCAGACTGGCGGAGGAGTGTGTGACTGAGACCAGTGTGAAGGAGAACACACCCACAGCTCCAGATGAACAGAACCAGGACACACTGGAGTCACTCTGTGTGTGTCTGCTACACTGCTGCGACACAGCGATCATCCCCACAGTCACTGTGAGTTAAATAATCAAATAAAATAAAATCAGAGTTATTAGTCATACAACATCTAGCAGTGAAATACAAAGATGTCAAATAAATCATTAAATACACAGTAGTTTATGAACGTCACACATGTTTTATCTTCTGTGTAAACTATGTAAATGGGCATAAACTCAACAGCTCTGCTTTTTTTAATGATCATTTTATGTTTATTCATGTCATAGCGTGTTTTTTTATGTAATTGTTCAGTATAAAGTATGGGTACCTTTTTGTTGTGTAGTGAAAACTTGAAAATAATGCTTTTTGTTTACAAAAAAAAAAAAAACATCTCAGGGAGAGGAGAATTTTTGTATAAATAAAACTACATATGTTAAGATGTAGGCCGAAATTAAGCTTCCCCTCCTTGAAAGACCAGCATCCGCCACTGGTATAGATTGCTTCTTTGTGGAACATGAACATATTTGGACACTCCTAGACAAACTACTGTGTACTAGGGGTATCATTAAAGGAACTTAAATAAAAGTTAAAATAAAAAAATCTAGCTTCTGAACTTGTCAAAAGAAAATTAGAATTTGTAATGGAAGACTGGCAACACTACAAATAACAAAATAAGAAAAATATATTTTGGCATAATAATATAACATAATATAATGTAGTTACAGCATTTAATATTTACAAAACAAAAATTGGAAAACTGCTGAACAGTGTAATACATACAACAATGTTATGTATACACAATATGAACTCTTTTGTGTGTGTGTGTGTGTGTGTGTGTGTGTGTGTGTGTGTGCGTGTGTGAATGAGCAGAAAGTGTGTGAGCGTGTGCCCAGTCCGCGGGTCCTGCAGCCATTTTTCTCCATTCTCTCTCTGCAGTTTTCTCTTTCTCCCTCAGTCTTGCCCGCCTTCGCCACCAAACTGGGTGAGAACAAACGCAGCAGTCATTTCACACATAACATACCCATGTGGGGTCTGTATGGGTAGCCCAGATAGTTTTGTTCACAGGTTCAGTGTTGGGCCCCGTGCATGGATGTCAGTGATTGAGTCCATCTGAGACCAGTAGCCACTTGCAACAGCTAGTTTGAATGTGAACTGCCCCTTAGGTTTGAGTTCACAAGCTACTAAAATGTAATTGGTTGCATCAAGCTATTTCTTTCAGTGTATCTCTAAGTTATACATTAAAACCTATACCCAACTGCTGTAAAATAAAAAAAATAAATGCTTGCTTGGTCTTTTTGAGCAATAAGAAAAAAATACTTTCTGGAAAATAAGATTTAATTTTCTTTTGAGACTCTAAAATGAGGAGGCTTTGCAGAAAAATGGTTGCAGTTTCTAAACCCTTTATTTGATACTTTTGTTCAACCCCTTGAATTAAACCTAAAATGTTTACACTTGAATTTTCATTCATTTCTCAGTTGTTTAATTTCAAATCCAGTGTGGTGAAAATCAGAGACCAAATCAGGGAAATTATGTCACTATTCAAATAGTTTTGGGCTAAACTGTAGATATTCTGTTAAAACATAGTCAGTGACCCTGTTCGACAAGAACACAAAGCAACTGAATGCAGTTGACAGAACAGCTTGGCTATTATTATGTAAGCAAATATACACATTTTAATTTATACAGCCAGCTTTAATTCCCTGAAATACACAGTCTAATGTATTTTTAGCTAGCTTTACATATACATTGAGATGGTTGGATGTATATTTAGGATATAGCTATATCATGAAAACTAACTTTAAAACATTAACAATGTAGCTAGCTAGATAATGGTAATTTTACATTTTACGGGACAGTTTGTTAGCATTTATTGTCATGAGTAATACAGAGACACACAGAACTTAATATAAACAGCCAAACAGAGGAAACACGAGGGGCAAACTATGCAACCAGGAGGAAAAATAATAATTTCTGTTTATGTTGAATAATGTTTCTCACTGACTGCACTGCAGAGGGTTTTTTGATCTGCCTTTACTTTACACACTACTTTATGGTGCTACGGAAATACTGCACATTGCTTTGTTTAAACTAACTACATTTAATATGTGGTTTAGGACAACCATTACATCCCCACTTATAATTCATCTAACACTCAGCTGGTGCAGCTGGCTACTGGAGGGGATTAGCAAGGGTCTTAGCTGGGTTGTACACTTCGATTTAGAATGAGGTGGAGAGTTGGGGATGATGAGGAGCGGTGGCAAATCCTCACAGCAATGCCCCAACTTTTCTATTTCCTAGACAGTAGAGTTACTCCTACAAAAGCAAGATAAACTCTTTTTAACTACCCTTGATTTAAGAAAAAAAAAAGCTGTGAATGTAGTAAAGTTATTGTAGATATGTGCTTTCCTCTTATTACTATTTCTATTTGTCTTTTTGTCATTTATTAATGTCCTTTTTCTCTCTCTCTCTCTCTCTCTCTCTCTCTCTCTCTCTCTCTCTCTCTCTCTCTCTCTCTCTCTCTCTCTCTCTCTCTCTCTCTCTCTCTCTCTCTCTCTCTCTCTCTATCTCTCAGCCTCCTCTGGTTTTATAAGGCTGGCTCTAGAACACAAGGCTCGACTGTGTCCAGGAAACAGGTACAGCACTCGCACAAAACACGTTAGAGTTTTATTCAGTCCAGACAAATGAGTTCTGAACCTCACTTGAACTCAAAGAGCTGAATAAACCTAAGCATGAGCGATTGGTTCATTCAGATCTAGTTGAATGTTTCGAGCTGTAACCCACAATTATATAAAAATATAGAGTGTGTGTGATGTGGAGCGTGTGGGTGGCGGTGGAGATGGTGGGAAACACTCTGCGTGTGCCATCTCTAGCATCGTTGGCAGTGTCGCTCACCTGCCAGTGGCACTTAGTTGTTTACACTGCCAGGAAGATGCTACTGTCAATCAGTATGTCATCTGACACACCCACACACTTCTGAGCTGGCAGCCTCTCAGAATCGCTCCATTCATCATGCAGTTCAGTGATGATGTAAAAAACAAGGTTCACAATATGTCAAAGATTGTAGAAGTCAAAATATCTAAAAAAAATTAATAAATGAAAAAAACATTTTGTAAATATTGTAAATTGTGTGTATATTTTATCATATCACCAGGATTCTGTTATAACTGCCTGAACGTCTCTGTCTGTTGCAGAGGCTAGAATCGTGGAGAGATTAGTCTGCCTTAATGTCACATAATCTTCTTACTTAGAAAGTAAACAGTGAAAAACATTTTATTCTGTAAAAAAAAAAAATCTTCTTCCTGCTTGAGAAAGGCTTTAAGCCGGAGTGCTAATTTGTAAGGAAGCTGCTGTAAAGAGTGTATGAGCATGTGTCTTAGTACTTGTCCATATATCATTCTTGAATTTTTGATGACTGTATGTTGGTCATCAGCATTGATTAGTACTTGTGGAATGCATGAAATTTATATTTGTCCTCCACTTATTTTATTTTATTTTTTCATTTGACCTTTATTTAACCAGGAAGTCCTTGAGATCGAAATCCTTTTTTCAGGCCATTACGGCACACCATTTCCAGTTACAGAAAACCACAACAACAGCTTTACACATAAACAAACATAAGTCAGAATTTATATTAGAATTTATATAGACCTTTGATCAGTGACCCTATAATATACATATACATATTGTGACCGGCCCATGGGGTTAGGGGCGTGGCCACTGTGACCCGGTAGTAGGAAGCACAGAGATACACAGACACGGGTAAATGAACGAAATGAACGAAAAATGTACCTTTATTTGGCTTTAATGCCCTCAGTTAAATATCAGGAATATCAATCAGCTCAGTTAGGAAGCATAAGAGATTGTAAATCAGGTTCACCTGCTATGGTGCAAAAGAAAGTGATAAAAGAACACTGGAGGGACAACAGCAAGGGATTGGCTTTGCAGATTGTCACACCTTAGCCCATGTCTGTCTTATGTTTTTCCCTCATTTGGTCCCTTGTGCTCCTGCTCTGTTTACCTGTCATGTGTTCCCAGCCATGTGCTACTGTTGTGTATTTGTCCCTGTCTCCTCCCTGTCTCCACCCTAGCCCCACCCTAGCCATTAGTGTTGTCACCTTGTGTCTTGTTTGTAACCCCGCCCCTTCTTTACCAGTCCTCACCCTCCTTCTTTTGTGTCTTTGTCCTTGGTATGTACGTGTATGTATTGGCTTTGTAGTTTGTGTTTGTTGAATCTCTTTTTCTTCAGTCCAGGTCTGTTTTGTTATCTAAGTAAGTGTTTTATTTTGTGTGTTTTCTAGTTATTCTGTGTTAAGAGTTTTGTTTTAGAGTTTCATGTTTCCTTAGTTTTTCTTAGTCTTTGTTAATATATATTCAAGTCTTGTTTTTGTGAGTTTTTTGCGCTACCCGTGTTTTGTTTTCTGTTTTATTTTTATTTATCTTGTTATTAAAATATTTAAATTATGTGCACTTACGTCCACCCTTCTCATCTGTGACCCAGATACTCTCTCATCATTCTTCCCGAATGATGCTTCTCTAGTTTCCATGTTTTGCTAGTGTCTTTGGTTCTACTGGTAAAATGAGTCTAATGCTGTAGTGTATGCAGGGGCCATACATGCACACTACTGAGTTACATTACAAGTTGCCATGATGAAATTCCCAGAAATTTGGTTATGATTAGCATATGATTTCAATGGTTTATTTTGTGTTCGGCCCTCTAAGCGTTGTTGATTTAAGTTTCCACTGACTGTTATTTCATTTTGTTGTCAACTAATTTATAATTTATTAATTATATCAGTAAAGATTTTCAACTTTAATCTTTTATTCATCAAGTTGGGGCAGATTTTTACTTCCTGCATCTCTAATAATCACATTTCATCCATGTAAACTAAGAATGCTGGTCTCATTTTCAGTGAGATTGAACAGTTGTCTCTCTCTCACTTTCAGACATTCATCCCTAAACGCAGCTTGCTGTGACTTTCTACTGAAGCTGTGTGTGTGTCTGCTCTCCCAGCCTGAATCTGTCACTGGCAGCCACCAGCAAGGTGTGTGTGTGTGTGTTTTTTCTTAATAGTTGTGTTAACAAAACTGCTCATTAACCCTTGAACACTTACGTCGGGTGATGTTCACCCACACTATTTTTTAATGTGTTTTTTTATTGTGTTGCTGCTTATTGTGTTGCTGAGTTGGGACTTTGGGTAGCTTGAGGGCGCTCAGTGATGTCATTAATGTTATGGTTGATTCCTCCTCCCATCTATGTTTTTTTTTTTTTTGAAAAGCATGCGTTCGTGTGATTTTCATCTGACGTTAGTGATAGAGAGTAACATATGTTATGGGTGTAATTTACCCGATGTTAGTGTTTGTGTGTTTAAATCAGGCACTCACATGTCCAAGGAATGGGTGGACCAAAGACCAAGTTTCCAGTAGGGGTGGGCGATATGGCTCAAAAATAATATCACGATATTTCAGAGTATTTTTGCGATAACGATATACTTGGCGATATAGGAAAACAGAATATAGTATAAGAGTATAACAGCATAATCATAATGTGGCAATAATACAATAAAATAATAAAATAAAAAACAATATAATGCAGCAAAATATGTTGCAGAATATTTAGTGCATGCATATAAACTGCAAACTAAAACAATTAAACAATAAATACACTTAAAGCTTCAGTGAATAATAGACTAATTTTAAGACAGAACATCTCTATTATCATGATATGGATTTTTAACATCACGATATATTGTATACGATATAATATTGCCCACCCCTAGTTCCCAGCAGCATTACTTTTTCTTTTTTGTTAGGAGATTACCAATAATTTTTCTGCTTTTTTATAAGGTCATTCATGGTACCTTTCTTTTTATTTTATGTGATGATGTATGTAGTAAAACTAAAGAAGGGTTCCAAAACTTGTCATCCAGTGTACACCCATTGTTAGTGATGGTGTTACTAATTTTAACGTTAGTGTTCTAAGGTTAATATTCTTTTAAACCTCTGTTCTGACCTTAAGTATTTGGAAAATAATATTGGGACATTTGCCAATTCATTGTTTCTACATGGGGGGGAGAAAGCAACAGCATACACGTGACCTTGTCTGCAAGTAGTGAGTGAGAAATGAAGTGAGAAGACCAACTCAGAAAACTAATGTTGGCAAAGAATTGAGCTAGCAGACCAAGATAAAAGACAAGGTTAAGACGAAGGCAGAGAAAGCCCCACAATCGAAAACCAAGGCCTGTTAGTACTCAGTACTCAGTACCATCACCAAAATTGAAGTAATCAGAAATGTAACCAATTTCAATAAAGTGGCAGTGGTTCTTCTACATAAGACACACTGGGTCTATAAGTTAATCTGAATCTGCTCCAAGTTTTATTCTATTGGCAATATCTCCATCTCCTCCTTTCAATTGTCAAAAGTTTACAATCTGGACTTTTCACAGTTTGTCCTACAAGCTAATTCAGATAAACACACAGCTGGAATCTCTCTCTCTCTCTCTCTCTCTCTCTCTCTCTTTTCAGGTGTAGAGGAGGTAGAGTATGTCTTGCGGGGCTGTTTGCCGTCCCTGTGCTGTCATGCATGTGATTGGCCGTTGGTGCTGGCTGAAGTTCCAGCAGAAAATCAAACCCTGCAGTTCTGTTTACTGCACCTGCTGTATCTCTCACTGCTGCATGGCGACAGGTGTGTGCTCACTTCATCAAAGAGATGAGAAATAAAATCAACATTTTTTTTTCCATTCTCAAGCTCGGCCAAAGGGAAGAAAACCACACAGCTTGCTTCTGCACAGTGCTCTCAGTAGAATAGATCAACAGATGACTTCTCATTGGCTAGAATGCAAAGCAATGGCAGAACATTTTTGTTCTCTGCCCAGCAACAAATGTTTTTACACCTTGTCGAAAAGGTAGCAGATCCAGATACTGCAAACTAGTAATCTAACAGAGGGTGAATAACACTGCTGGTGCTGCACTGATACAATAGCAGCAGGGCTGTGACAGTATGCATATCCTTAGTGAAATGGAATTAACATTCTTATTACCCCTGAGCTAATAATGAAAATGCACATCCTCTCTCATACCTTTTTAAGTGTATAAATGGCTTTAAGTATATACTTTCTTTATTTAGAATAGACTCTTCCAGTGTCCAAAAATGAACGAAATTAAAACTGCGATCACATAACTGTGGTTCTGAGAGTTCTTTAAATCTAATGAAACTTGCACTTGGCAGAGTGCAGGATGAAACTTTTGGGTGAAATCAACCATACAATTATTCCTTGCACATAAAATCTGAAATTTCAATTATTATATCATCTAACAATCTGTTGAAACAATACACTGTTTAAAAGTTTGACAATTTGGAGCAGGTTAGCCAAAATATCAACAGTTAGGTTCATAAGGGTTGAAGCCACAGTGCTAACAGGAACAGCAGCCGGTATGTAGATGTAGAGATCGATAAACTACACGCTTCCTATGTGGCTTTTGTTAAAACACTATTTTTCCAAATGTTTGTCAGCTCCCCTTTAAATGAATGTACACATACGTGGAAATACACATCTTATCTAGTTCCTGTAAAAGAGAAATTTTGCCAATAGAATAGAATAGAATTTCACCATGCCTAGTGCCTAATGTCTTAAGGCAAGATCCCCCCAGAATGTTGTGGAGCAGTGGAACTCTGTTCTCTAGAATGATGGAGCTTTTTACAAGTATGTTGGATGTGATGAGTTGTGATGAGGTAAAGCGGTCATCAAGCGTCATTAAGCGTCTTTAAGAATTTTGAAAAGCGCTATATAAATAAAATGTATTATTATTATTATTATTATTATTATTATTATTATTATTATTGTTATTATTATTATTACCTAAAGCAGAATGGTTTAGAACGCTTAAAATAGTTCATAGTTAAAAATGTACCTAAAGTATAAAGCTAACAGAGCAAGTGCTTACTTTCATAATTAATCTCAATAAGTACATGCTCTGTATACATGTACTGACCTTTGTGCATTTTTTGCTGTGTCTGTTTGTGTGTGTATTACAGGTTGCTGCCTGATGCAACCCTGTTCTCCAGTGTTGTGCGGTTTGTATATCTGATGCAGGAACAACATAATTCTCTTCCTCCATCAGTGCAGCAGTCAGCACTTTACCTGTTAGCAGCTACTCAGGAGAACAACCCTGATCTAGACTGGGTAATACACTACACACCAGTTCTACACTGGACTGGATAATACACTGCACAACATAAGTATAGCTCTGGAAAAAAATGGTTTCTTTGATTTTACAAAATTGAAAACCTCTGGAATATAATAAAGAGGAAGATGGATTATCACAAGCCATCAAACCAAACTGAACTGCTTGAATTTTTGCACCAGGAGTAAAGGCATAAAGTTATCCAAAAGCAGTGTGTAAGACTGGTGGAGAAAAGAATGCCAAGACGCATGAAAACTGTGCTTAAAAACCAGGTTATTCCACCAAATATTAATTTTTGTACTATAATATGAACTTGTTTTCTTTTCATTATGTGAGATCTGAAAGCTGTGCCTAATTTTTTTGTTATTTCAGCCATTTCTAATTTTCTGCAAATAAATGCTCTAAATGACAGTATTTCTATTTGGAATTTGGAAGAAATGTTGTTCGTAGTTCATAGAAAAAAACAACAATGTTACTTTTACTTAAACATAAATCTATAAATAGCAAAATTAGAGAAACTAATTTAGAAACTGAAGTGGTCTCTTAATTTTTTTCAGAGCTGTGATACTATACTTACTATTTCTCTTTCTCTCAGGTTTCTCTGAACAGTATCAGTGAAGCTCTCTCATCTGCTGCTCTCTCGTCCCCTCATCCCTCTCTCCTGCACTTTATCTTCCGGTACTCTGCGCTGACCGAGAGACTCGGGGTGAGGGTTCTTTCTGGCTGGCTGGCTGGTGAGCTAGAACCGGCTGTGAGTGGAGAAAAGGAACATAATCGTCTGGATCTCGGGCAGAGCCAGGAGTCTTCTGTGGTTCTGGAGCTGCTGGAGAAGAACCCATCCACTGTTCTAACCCTGCTGGTGAGATTAGTACTCTGTCTTTGCTCAATGGGCAAAGTAAACTTACTTACTTAACAATAGAAACTATCTGAATACTTCTGTCTCTCTATCTTTCTCTCTCTTCTCTCTTTCTGCCTCTCTCTCTCTGTAGGGTGTACTCTGTGAGGAGGACAGGTCAGTAGCTGGTCGAGCAGTACAGGTGTTGCGGTGTTACCTGCAGGCTGGACGATGCTCTGGCTCTGTCCACTCTCACCTGCTGAAACCAGCGTTGTTAGGCCTCCTGCAGAGACTCACATGTGACAGTAGTGACAGCAGCACAGGTACATGAATAGGAAAATCAGGAAAATCATGAATTCTTTCTCTCTCTATAGACAGCTCTCCTGTTTACGGACAGTCATCTGCTATAATCATTGTAGATTTACCGGTTTTCTTGTTGATATAATTTCATCCAGTATACCTTTTTCGATAATCTCATAAACTTGGTGGTACCGTTAACATTGCAAAGCCAAGTCGAAGTAAAGGAATACTTTCCAAGATACATGAGGAATTGGCTCAAGATAAGCTGATGTATGGCAATATCAGCTGAGACTCTGCATCAGCCATCCAGAATTGGGCAACCGGATGTGAGGGAAGCATTTCGGTCAAAATTGGCCTAGATTTAAACCAGAGCCGAGGCAATGTAACTCAGTGTAGTATTCAGCATGGAAATGACCCAAGTGATTTTTGCTGTCTATGTTACCACTGGCCTGTTGTATTTAGCATCTACTTTAAACATATTGTATACAGCATTAGCCTGTTAGGTCTGGGACAATAAAGAAATTAAAGTTTAAGTGTTATTTGTCCCATACACAGTCATACACAATACAACTAGCATCGAAATTCTTTGATCACATAGATTACATTGAACGCCTCTGTAGTTCTGACCACACTATTACCTCAATAAATCTGTATATAATAATATAATAAAATAATACTGATAATGAATTTCTGAATTTTTCCAAGTAGCCAGCAAATATGTCACCCAATAAATAAAGTAAGCTCATTTGAAGCTGTTTCTAAACTGAAAGCAGAAGCATTTCTGAGTGGAGAAAGGATAAAATACTGTGTTTAATAGTCCCAGTGTGCTGAAACGACCATCCCTGCTAAGCCTAATATATTCATTCTAAAACTGTGCTCAGTTTTTCTGAACCCGAGCGGCTGGTGGAGCAATGGAGACTTCAGAAGGAGAAACTCAGAGCTCAGTAGTTCATTTAATCATATTAAAAACAAAGAAACGAAGGAATGAATTTTCTGAATGAGTCCTCTCTCTCTCTCTCTGACTGAACATAACTGGATTTAATTTAATTGGATTTATCTCTGAAAGGAGGCCGCATCACACCCGCCCTATTTAAAATGATTCTTTTGCATGCTCGGTGCAGTTACCCATTCTCATCAGAGAGGAACCTTAATCCCAAAACTTACGGACATCAGCTTTAGGTAATTTATATATATAATGCTTTTATAATAATGCCTCTTGATTAATTAAGAATTAAGAACAATTGAGGGTAAAGGCCCAATGACATTATATTATAAAAGTTTCTATTGTATTAAGATTAAGTAATCCGTGTGTGTGTGTGATTAAGCCAGTTTCCTCCAGATTTTTCTAAATGTTCAGGAGGAAGGGACAACTGCTTCTCCAGCAGAATGTTAATGGTTTTAATGTACTGACTGATGTGGCCAGAACAGTTGTAATGTATTCATATTCTGTCTAAGCACTCATATTCTAATTCAGGCCAGCACGGTGTTTGACCTGCTGGAGGTCGGTGGTCTTTGGTTGCTTTAATGTGATGTATTTTTTTTCAGCCCCCTTTACTAAATCTGTTCTCAGAGAGGCTGAATCTACACAAAATGTTCACTCTGAGGCTACTCTCTCTGTTCAGCCATGTCCAGAGAGTGCCAGAATGTTAAAGTATTTAGTGTTTTTCTTCTGAAAGAATATTGAGCCAAAAGAATATTTTCATGAATATTTGTTAGCACATCACAGAACCCAATTTCAGACTCCTACTTTTTGTTCCTGCAGAGCTTTAAAAAAAGACTGTGAATAAAGCTGTTTTAGAAACCTAAGCTGCATGCAGTGCTTACCTCATTTACATAATATTCAAATGAGCTCAGTTTCCCCAGGGTATTGTACAAAGTCTGATTGAACGTTCGTTTTTTTTTTTCTCATCATAAATGCATTCTGATCTATAATCATGACGTTTGTTTCAAATAGAAATCGTGAAATTGATGCCTTTGTGTGAATATCTTAAATCAGAGTTTTAAACTGCACATTTAATGTGTGTCCAGAAGTATCTAGACAGCGCTTCTAATGAGTTTAATATACGTTAAAGGTGGGATATATTATACCTGTTATACACAGGTTAGAACACTTAGAATAGGTCTATGGGCTATACAAAATACGTAATTTTTTTGTTGCATGAAATCACTTGCATATAGGGCTTCAACTAATGATCATGTTGGTAGTCAACTAATCTGATGATTATTTTTTCGATTAGTCAACGATTATTTCTGCCATGTTCTCCATCTCTAAAAATAATAGAAACAGCTGAACATGAGACTTAAACAGCATTTAAATGTAAAACATATACTTAAATGTGGAAAGTTCTGGTATTTAGTGAGAAAATATGTAATGTGTTGTGTTTGGGCACTTTTGGAGACTAAGTTGAGTGTGAACTGTGTGAATGAATCGACAATTAACTTTGTAGTCGACAAATGTAAATAATTGACATTGTCGATTATATCGACTAATCTGTGCAGCTTTTCTCGCATAAAGAGATCTCACCAGCTCTATTCTTTCAGAATGAGCCATTTAAGGGCTCTGTCACTTTTTTACGCAAATAAGTTGCTGCTGGCCACACCATAGGCTGTGTATAGTTGTACAGAGCATTGTCTCTAAAAACTCAAGCCACCACATGTCGGGCGCCCCCTGCTGTTCGTTTGCAGAAAGCTGTGTAACCCCACCCATCCCCATAGGTTTCAATGGAAAAACAGATATAATAATTTTATAATTTTATTTCTGATTTTTCCCCATTTTCTCCCAATTTGGATATCCAATTGTCCCACCCCTTTGTGCGTCCCCATCACCAGTGACGCCCGTGACCTTCGGAGGATGCGGACGAGCACACGCCTCCTCCGACACGTGTGAAGTCAATCACCCCTTTTTTCGAGTTGCTGCGGATGAATCACTGCCTGAGCAGCTAGCGCGCTCGGAGGAAAGCACAGCGGCCAGGTTCCGATTCATCCGCTCACAGACGCCTCGTGCCGCCCAGCGCCACCTTAAGTGTGATGGGGAGAGAGCGCCATCTACCCACCCCAGAGGGAGCAGAGCCAATTTTGCTCCCTCTAAGCACCGGCAGCTGATGGCAAAGCTGCATGAGCGGGGGTTCGAACCTGCGACCTCCCGCTCACAGTGTCAGCGCATTAGACCGCTGGACCACTCGGCGCCTGCTACCTCCATTATTTAAATGCAACAGCTAGTGTAACCTCTTCTTATATTATCAGATTTTTATATCCCTACAGAATTCATTTTTTAAAGCGTTATTCAGCTCTATTCAAAAAGGTGTGGTTATTATGAAAGGGCTGGGTTACACCTAGCCGGGGTGGGACCAATGACTGTATGGGCGGGACCATAGACTGCGTGAGCTCTGTGGAGGCAGCCCACAGGGACGGGTTTATTTAAATGTGTAGGATGTCTCTCCACAGTCTTTCGCCCTCCTCTGGTCTCTACTGCGCAGACTCGGGTATCAGGATCGCCAACATGGTGGAAGATTTTGTGTGACTTTCCTTTGCCTGTAACTATATCACTTGGTATGAGAGTGTGCCAGGGAGGTTCTATGCATATTTACTTATTGGGCCAGCCAAAGGCATAGACTCAGTAGCATTGTGTCCTGTTTTTTTTTTTTCTTTGGTGGCATAAAGCTGAAATGAAATGATAAAAAAAATTAAACATTAGACAGTTGTGACCCATACAGAACACTCTCTGGAACATTACACACTGCACTCCTGAGAGTACTTCTTACGATGGTGTCTATTTATGAAAAATAATGTATAATAACTTTACATTTCATAGAGATTTTTGGCAGCAGTTAATTTAAATATTAGATAACCCAAACTCTTCCAGTCTGTTAGCATCACAAGACATTATCCAAAATCTGTTGTTATTGCAGTATGTTGTCATCGTTGAGATTGCTCTCATCATTGCTCTCATCACTGACCTCGCATGTAAAGCTAGCACAAACTCCCAGACGAACAACGAGGCAAAAGCTCTGGTCAGTGAAGCTGCTGCAGACTGCAGGACATTTCTAAACAGGCATCTAAATTCAAGCTTAAACAAAGTGAAAGACCCCATAACAACCAGAGCCAGTTTCTAACAACAAACACAGCAAGCAAATTACGATGGCTGCCAAACAGGCTTCAAAATAAACATTTATCCTAAAACAATCTGCTTTTTCTACAGTATCATTTTGCGGGGGACAAATTCACCTATTCCTGATATTCCCCCAGTTACTACACCAATGGTGCCAACTAGGGCTGCAACTAATGATTATTTTAGTAGTGGACTAATCTGCTGATTATTTTATCGATTAATCAATGATTAGTCAGCGAATATTTCTGCCATGCCCTCCCTCTCTGCTTGCTGTGGGTACGGCTCCTGTTTCCATTATTTTGAACCAATAGTGAAAACTAGAAACAGCTAAACGTGGGATTTAAATGCACTTCAAATTTGCAGAACATTCTCCATTAAATGTGGAAAGTGCTGATAATTAGTGAGTAAATGTGAAATCAATTGTGATTGGGCACTTTTGGAGAAGCAGGCCGTGTTTTTGTCCCCAGTAATTTGTGTAGTGCTACTAATGACGATTAGTCGACAATGAACATTTGGAGTCGACAAATTTTTATAATTGACATTGTCGATTATATCGACTAATCGTTGCAGCCCTAGTGCCAACACAAAAAGGATGCAATCCAAAGGCTTCATAGAAGCTGAGGGGCAGTTGTGACCCAAGTGGAAATACAAAAACAGGCAAAAAATGATATCCCGTTTAAAGTGCACTCATTTCTTTGCAGATAATATAATATCCATCGAAAAGCAATGATAAACAGAAAAAGATGTTCTGGAGCAGACAAAATTACATGATCCAAAGGTCATACTGCCCAGTGCCAAGCTTGGGCTGGAGAGTATATATAGATAGAATAGATGGAACTCCATTTTGGGATGAGTTGGCGTAGCAGAAGTATTTATCACTTTCTCTGTTTCTCCTGTGCACTCTCTTTGTCTCTTTTTCTGTATCACACTCTCTCTCCTCTCCCCTCTCTCTCTCTGTCTTTCTCTCTCTCTGTCTTTCTCTCTCTCTGTCTCCCCCTCTCTTTCTCTCCGTCTCCTTCTCTCTCTCTCTCTCTCTCTCTTTCTCTCTCTCTCTCTCTCTCTTTCTCTGCAGTTCCAGACTGTGTGTGTGTGGTGTTGGAGGTGTTGTGTTTAGTGCAGAAGATCTCCTCAGCTCAGGATGATATGGACAACACAGACTTCAAACTGCTCTATCATGGTGAGAACACACACACACACACACAAACACACAGACAGGTCTCACTTTAGCAGCTTCATATCAAATCAACATTCTCATCCCACTCTTAATTATGTATTCTCTGTGTGTGTGTGTGTGTGTGTGTGTGTAGTGAGTAATCTTGTAGGAAAGGTGAAGAGCAGTAATGCAGAGTATTTGCAGCCGGCCTTAAACTACCTCTACTGCTGTCTAAACCTGTGTCCAGCACACACTGCTGACCGAGGTAACACACGTTACACGTTTCTGTGTAAACAGAAAAAACCTTCTTATTCAATTTTTTTTTTCTGTATTTGTATAATTTGCTATGTTATAGATTAATATTAAAGGCACTATAACTATGAAGGAACATGTATGGAATTATACTGGTACAAAACATTTAAATATCAAATCTTGATGAATAAAAGATTCAAGTTAAAAGTTTTCACAATTGATTGATATTAACTGTGTAATTAGTTGAGAACAAAATGACATAACAGTCAAAAGAAAACCTGTGGAATAAAAATCAAAATAAACATTTAAATCAAAGACTGGTCCAGTTCCCTTGAACTTCATGAGATCATCTCATAATGCCTGGGCATGCTTCTATTGAGACAGCAGGTGGTGTCCTGTGGCGTGTCCTCTCAGACCTGGATTATGGCATCAGTGAGCTCCTGGACAGTCTGTGGTGCACCTTGGTGGTGTCGGGTGCACTGATACACAAGGTTTCAGAGGTTCTCAATTGGATTCAGGCCTGGGGAAGGTGAGGACTAGTCAATGGCATTCGTCCAGGAACTACCTCTACACTCTGGACATGTGAGGTTGGGCATTGTCCTGCACCAGGAGGAACCCAGGGCCAACTGACCCAATGACTCTGAGGATTTTATATCAGTTCCTTAACATTATTCAGGGTACAATTGGCTTTCACATGGAGGTTTGTGCGACCCTCAAAGACATACATCCCCAGACCACCAACTATGCTCCTCCTGTTTCTGCTCTCACAAAGAAACAGATTCTTCTACAGCCCTGTCTTACTCTCCTTGTGTAACAGCCTGTGTCCTGGTATCTCATTCATGCTATTGAGACTGTGTTAAACCTGCAACAGCATGTATGGATGTGCCATCCTGGACTACCTGTGTAAACAGAAGGGGCTGCAGGTACAGCCTCAGGCTACCTACCAGTACTGACAAAGACACTAGCAAAACTTTCTGAATAAGTCAGAGCGCAGAGTGAAGGAAAAGCAGCAGCAAGTGCTCGGCACCTCCGGGGACTCTTTCAAGTTTCACTGTTGGAGAACCATTCCATGTTCTACCTCATGAAGCTCAGAGAACGACAAGGATGCTACTGTTAAGAATCTACTCTTCTGTGTAAGGGATGTCTATTTTGTTTACTACGTATTTCTGTATGCGTTCCTTCATAGTTTTAATGTCTTCAATATTAATCAACAATGTATAAAATAATAAACATAAATAAAAAAAAAAGGTTGAATTAGAAGGAGTGTATCCAAACTTTGGACCTGTCCTGAAGATCGATTTCTCTATGATGATACTTAAACACGTTGAAAACCCTGTTTGTAGGAGATATACTATTTATTTATTATTTCCTTATTCAAAAGGAATAACCAACTATGTGTGTGTGTGTGTGTGTGTGTGTGTGTGTGTGTGTAGTGGTGTCTATGCTGTTGTGTAACACAGGTGTAATGGAGTTGCTACAGGTGCTGTTGAACCTCTCTCACTCCTCCTCACACTCTCCCCCCTCTCCCTCACCTCCACTCATCTGCAGCTCTCTCCTCCTGCTCAGCTCCCTCATCTCTCTACAGCACACACACTGTGCACAGGTAACAATCCCTCTCACACACACACACACACACTGTGCACAGATAACAATCTCTCACACGCACACTCCGCACAGTTAACAATCTCTCTCACACACAGTGTGCACAGGTAACAATCTCTCTCTTTCTCACACACACACACACACACACTCCGCACAGATAACAATTCCTCTCTCACACACACACACTTCACACAAGTAACAATCTCTCTCACACACACTGTGCACAGGTAACAATCTCCCTCACACACACACACTGTGCACAGGTAACAATCTCTCTCTCTCTCTCTCTCTCTCTCTCTCACACACACAAACACACACACACACACTCCGCACAGGTAACAATCTCTCTCTCTCACACACTCCGCACAGGTAACAATCTCTCTCTCTCACACACTCCGCACAGGTAACAATCTCTCTCTCTCACACACTCCGCACAGGTAACAATCTCTCTCTCTCACACACTCCGCACAGGTAACAATCTCTCTCACACACACTCCGCACAGGTAACAATCTCTCTCTCTCACACACTCCGCACAGGTAACAATCTCTCTCTCTCACACACTCCGCACAGGTAACAATCTCTCTCTCTCTCTCTCTCTCTCTCACACACACACACACACACACTGTGCACAGGTAACAATCTCTCTCTCACACACTCCGCACAGGTAACAATCTCTCTCTCTCACACACACACACTCTGCACAGGTAACAATCTCTCACACACACACACACACACACTCTGCACAGGTAACAATCTCTCTCTCTCACACACACACACTCTGCACAGGTAACAATCTCTCACACACACACACACTCTGCACAGGTAACAATCTCTCACACACACACACTCTGCAGAGGTAACAATCTCTCTCTCTCACACACACACACACACTCTGCACAGGTAACAATCTCTCACACACACACACACACACTCTGCACAGGTAACAATCTCTCTCTCTCACACACACACACACTCTGCACAGGTAACAATCTCTCTCTCTCACACACACACACACACTCTGCACAGGTAATAATCTCTCACACACACCTAGTGCTGGGCGATAAAACGATATCGATAGTTATCGAGGAAACTATATATCGCGATAAGTCGGGGCGAGAAATTCGATAAACTAAATTTTCTATTTCCCGTTTAAGTAGCGTTGTGAAAAGGCGCAGCACGAGACCAGGCAGCACGCTGAACTGCTGCTCAGCCCAGTACAACCCCTCCCCTCCCCTCTCCACCATCCCCCTCCGCCCCACCCCCCGAGCCCCTCCACTCTGAACTCCTCACATAGCGGCTCCTTCTCTCCCATTTACTGGATAAACTTCATTTATACTATTCAGCGGCGCTACACTGGAAAACTCACCTTTTAAATATGAGGCATGCGTCTCCAAGATATTTAGAGAGGTGAGCTTGTTCAGATTTCTGAAGGCAGGTAAACGCTGCTCTGTTTGCTGCTAGTTAGATTAGCTTGTCTCCAGTTTAAAGTTAGCGATGTTTAGGTGTAAAAGGGATCTGTGCAATCTGTCATCATTAGCTAAGATGCTTTCACTGCTTTTTACATTCTAATAAACTAATGGGTAACGCACGTTAGCCGTGTTAATCCACGTTTCGTGTAAATTAAGGTTAACTTCAGCACGAGTGAGGGGTTAGTATATAAACACACAGAAAGGAAGCACTTTCCATCTTTTTTCCTAACTCTCACTGTTTCTGTTAGAAAACCCTGAGGGCAGCATTCTCCTCTGTCTTTGTGTTTTATAGTTTTTAACAGATAGAGAGTCTGTTATGCTGGATATTTTACTAAATACAGAAGATTATATAATCTGTCTAGCTGTATTTGAACTGAGCTAAACATTGCTGTTACTGAACTGGAGTTTTAAATACACTTAAGTAATGTAAGTCTAGTCTACTGAAAGCCAGTAATGTTAGTATAAATCTGTACTGCAGTAGAAGTGGATCATTTCAGAAACTTGACTTTATTCCTCCCACCTCCATTATAGGCCACTTTTTTAAAAATATTTAAATGTTAGCTTAATTTAAATGTAAAAAAAACTAAAGGCTCTTATTTAAAAAAAAACATAAGCAGTAAATTATCTAAAATTACAACAAATAGAAAATAGAAAAACAGTAAAACATATGTAATACATACTTTTTATATGACCAAAATTAAACTAGACTGAAATCTGACTAAAACTAATAATATCCGATAGACTAAAATGTAACTAAAACTATTATACATTTTAGTGAAAAGACTAAGACTGTATCAAAATCACCTGTCAAAATGAACACTGTGATATACTCTTGTATTTTGCTTTATGTAGTTGCCTGCATTCAGGGAGGGGAATGATCTTTTGATTAAATATAATTTTATAAAAATAAATAAAGTGTTATTGCAATTTAAATTAAACAGACATATAATGTAAAGGGTCTTACATATTTTTTAGTTTATATATTTGTCCCCTTTTTAAAATTAATTTAAAAGCTGTACCCACCTGGCAAGATGTTAACATCCTAGTGTCTGTCCACAAGGCTCTGAGCCTGCTAGTGATTTTGTCCATAACTCCCTTATTCTGTCACTTCTGAGTAAAAATAGAAACCTTTAAGTGTAACAGAAAGTGATTTGATTTATATCGTGATACATATCGATATCGGCTGATATGAAAAACTATATCGTAATAAGATTTTTTTCCATATCGCCCAGCCCTACACACACCCACACTCTGCACAGGTAGCAATCTCTCTCTCTGACACACACACACTCACACACTGCAGAGAGGATTATGGACAAAGTTCTTTCCAACATGAACAAAAAGAGTCACCCACTGCGCACCATGTATGAAAACACATCAAGAAATGTTCTCATATGCAGTGGCATTTGAATATTACATTTTTGTTCTGTAGATTATTTTTATAGCCTGATTGCCCCTTATATACTCCAGTGTTTTAAGTTGTTAAACCCTTTGTATAGCTATCTGTTCTCCTGTTTGTTCTCTGTATTCTATTATTGGAACTGGATGTCTTAATAACCCTTGATCAATAAAGTATCCAAACATCAGACTAAGGTAACAGTCACACACTGTGCAGAGGTAACAGTAAAACACACACCACAGAAAAACTTTCATGTGTTCTCAAATATCAGTTTAGTAAATAATGTATCGGTGTGTGTGTGTGTGTGTTTCAGGTACAAAAGAGTGTGTGTTTAGAGCTAGACAGTATTGTAAGAGTGCTCACATTCAATAAGAGAAACACCAACAGCCTGGTACTGGGTAAGGTCAACACAAACACACGTGTATAGTGATGATAAACATACAGAATGAGTAGTATTATAATACATTCAGTTAGAATGAGTTCCAGTAACACTAAGAAGAGGAGAATTTCACTTAAACAGCATTGGAACACAGCACCCATAGATCATAGTGTTTTATACAACAGTTAGTTCCGACCTCACAATCAGATTGGTTGAGAAGTGTTCTAGCCGTGCTGTTATATGTGATAACATCAGGGCCTTCTCACACTAAACCTGTATCACTCCGCCGACATGTGGTCGAGTAACGGCGTATATACACAGGACACCCGCAGCAGCATTAGCTTAGCACAGGCTAGCGCTCAGCCACGGCACGCTCGCCCGCAGCCCGCAGAGCGGACTCATATTTTGTGGAAAAAAGGGAAGGAAAATCACTCGGTTAATGCTATCTGACCGCCAGAACGCTAACCAGCCAGGCTAGGCTAAGCTAATGCTGAGCTAAAGCAAGCACGCTAACCTAATGTCCAAACTAATATATATATATATATATATATAGATATATATAGATATATATATATATATATATATATATATATATATATATACACAAACACACACACACACACATTTTGTGTGTGTGTGTAGTGTGTATGGTGCGGTTGGTGCAGGCTGTTCTGGACGTGGACCTGTCATCTCCTGTGGTGTGTGTATCAGAGTGTGCTGGGCTGCAGCGCCCCCTACAGTCTGCAGATGGAGCGCTGCATCCACTCGGCTACAGAGGGGCTACCAGCCTACTGACAGCATTACAGAGTCTACTGCTTCAGGTACACACACATACACACACACACACACAGCAAGACTGTGTGTGTATGAGTGCAGCAGCTGTCTGCTCTACTTTGATATTTTTTGGGTTCTGCTCAGTGGGACTGCTGCCGGAGACTAATGCATTATTCATATCTCACTCTGTCTGTGTGTGTGTGTGTGTGTGTGTGTGTGTGTGTGTGTGTGTGTGTGTGTGTGTGTGTGTGTGTTCTACAGAAGCAGGAGCTGTTACTTAGTGCGTCTGTGAACTGTCTGAGGTCACTGATGGACTTTATATACAGGAGGAAGCCTGCTATAGGTAGTATACTCTACCAGTACATAGGCTATATAGTGTATATATGACCTTTACCATAAATAAAATGTTAATTTTTAATACTTTGCTGGGAATTCTTTGCAGGCAATGACTACCTGAAACCCACTGATATCACCAAACACTAGGTTTCCTTGCTCCAGTTGCTTTCTATCTTTAGTTTTGCCTTAAGCAAGTGAAAAGCTGCTTAATCAGATAAAGATTTGATTAGCTTCTTGGCCACTGCAGAATGTTCCACTACTTTTCTTTAAAAAACTCATATGTTTCTTTTACAATGTGTTTTGGGTCATTGTCCATCTGTTCTGTTGTGCATCGTCCAATTAATCTTTCTACATTTGGTTGATTCTGAGCAAAGTGTAAATCCCTGTACACTTTAGGATTCTTCCTTCTGCTTCTGTCTTCTGTCACATCATCAATAAACACCGTAAATAAAGACCCAGTGCTACTGAACGCCATGCACGCCGATGCCACCAACATGTTTTACAGAGAATGTGGCATGCATTTTTAAGTATTCAACACTTGGGTGGATGATGTGAATAGTTTTTCTTCAGCATGGAAAGGATTCTGTGATCATCCATTATTGTTGTCCTTCTCGGACATCCAGGATATTTTAAGTTCTTGAGCTCACCACTGCACTTTTGTTTTTCTTTTAAATAATGTACCAAACTGTTGAATTGGCCACTTAAAACATTTCCACTATCTCTCTGATAGATTTTTTCTTTTTCGTAGCCTAATCAGCTCACTGGTGTCACTCAATCATTTTAAACTATTAATATCTAACCACCTTCAGACAGCCTGTTCCTGTTTTACTTAATTTTATTTATTCTTAACTTTTATTTTAGTTCTTTTTTTAGTTTTATTATTTCCTTTTTTTATTTTGTTTCATATTTTAATTTCATTTTATAATTTTTATTATTATTATTATTATTATTATTATTATAGTTATTATATTATTATTTTTATTATTTTTTATATTTTTGTATTTTTGCTTTTGATCTTATTTTCTTTTATTGTTATTACTATTTTTATTATTATTATTGCTTTCATTTTTGTTAGTTCATTTATTTATTTGAATTTTTATTGTATTATGTACAACTTAGTTTTAGCTAATTTTAACCCATTTTTGTTGTATTAGTCTTACTTTCTTTTGATCTAAATTTTTTTGTCAATTAAACCATACTTAATTATAATCATTAATTTTATTTTATTTTTTTATTTTTTATTTTATTTATTTTATTTTTTTTCTATTTTATTCTAATTCTACTTTTATTTTATTTTTTTTGTATCTATTTTTATATTTTATTTACTGCTATTTTACAATAATTAAATTCAGCTTTTATTTTCTGTCATGTCAATCCCTGTTTCTGTAAATGCTTGGCTACATTGAAAATGAGGGCTGCCCTCAATGTACATCCGAGTTAAAAAAAAAAGTTGATTGATGGATCTGTTTCACTTCCACTGAGAGCTCCTTTAAACCGTATATTGTGGGTTCTCATCTACAGCTTCCAAATGCAAATGCCACACCTAGAATCACCTCCAAAATCCTGTCTTTCTTCGGAGACCACTAATTCACTGAAATAAAACAGGGCTAAATAGAAACACCTGAGCACTTCTTCCCCCAAAAAACAGCTCACATACCATTCATTCATACTAGAGACCACAACTAGATATTTTAAAATGAATAAAAAATGATGGAATGAGACCTTTAAAGATTGCCTCAGCCCTCTTACAATTTTTTTGTTTATTCTTTCAAGGTTGGCAGGTCTGTAAATACAGGATACATTTTTAATAACTTTAGAAGAAAAGATGAATGAGCATGTGTCCCAATACGCGTATCTCTCTCTCTCTCTCTGTGCATGTGTGTGTTTGTGTGTAGCCCAACATATGGTGAATCAGCCATGGAATCGTTTCCTGCTGTACTCTCTGCTGAACTCTGGAGAGATCCTGGTGCTCCATCCATCTACAATCAGTCTTCTGACTCTGGTGAGAAACACTCCTTAAGGATATGCATTTCCATCCACATTAATAACTATAGAGCACGTTGTATTGAATAAACACTTTTAACAGGAATGCATGATAAGGTAAGATATTCCTTTGTTAATTTGTAAATTTGACAGAAGAGAAACAGTGTCAAATATATACAAACAATATATAAAAATTATATATACACAAAAAAATACAAAATAACAGTAAATATTATAAAAATAGTAAATAAATAGCAAATAAATAATAAATATATACTACCATTATGATATCGGAATCATCATATGAGTATTGACTGATATTCATGTTAATGTTCTTAGTGTTCTTCTCCAAATGTGCTGAGCGTCGGTGGTAGGGGTGGGAATCGTTTACTATCTCACGATTCGATTCGATTCCGATTTTGGGGGCCACGATTCGATTCAAAATCGATTTTTGATTCAAAACGATTTGAATTATAAAAATTTCTGCTTCTGGCTTATGAATCTTATTGAAAAAAAACCCCTCCATAATATACACTGGTCCTGGAGCAGGTAATGTGTTACAAAAACAATAAAATGTGCAGGAATGTGGGTCCTCAGTGACAGAGGAATCACTGGGATATCACAATGACGTTAATGAACAATAAATAAATAATAACTAACACTGCTTTATTACCAGGCTACTAGCGGTGGTGTGTAGGTGACGCTGCTGGGCTGATGTGATGATAGCAGTGGAGCGCTAAAGTTCAGGAGCAGCTGCTGATTAACTAGTTAATTTAAGGTCGTTGTATTTCTTCAGAAAGGGGGCAGGAGGTGGAGAAATTAATTCATATGGTCCATTCCTTAATTCCTCTGTGATGAGGAGCTGAAATTAGCTCTGATTAGCTTATTGTATTTTTCCGTTCCGCCTTAAATGCTGCAGCCCGCTGCCACCTGTAGCGTTATTTAAGGTGGAACTGGACAGTTAGCTAGTTAGCTAGCTAACAGTTACTGAAACTAACTACTAGCGATCTTTTTTATGCTTGTTATGAAGCATTCTGCCATAAAACATTGAAACTACACGTTAATCTAATGTAATATAGTGCTTGTTCTGCCATCTTACCGGTGATTCTCAAACACCTACGCTCTGTGTGTGTCTGGAAGATCTCCGTTTGAAAGGACAAGCGCTATCCCCAGGGTTGCCAGGTCCAACAAAAATACCCAGCCCAAAATCAGTCTAAAACCCGCCCCTCAGAATCGATTTTGGGACATTTTAAATCGATTCTGAATCGTAGTAAATGAGAATCAAGATTCTTATGTGAATCGATTTTTTGGCACACCTCTAGTCGGTGGTGGTGTGTTAGAGGTTGTTTGAGATGATGTGGTGGTATATTGGGGAGGCTGCAAAGGATTACTGCAGAGAATGGTATTTCAACAAACATAATTTATGACGTCACACATATTATGTAGGAGAACAAAATTGTGCTATTCATCAAAGGTAAGTAGTTTATATCATGTTTTACTACAGCAAAAGTCCATTTTACACCGGAGTTCTCCTTTAAACACTGCAGGGCATAGAGTTCTCAGTGGCTTCGGCTCTCAGCTGCAGCTCAACATCCAGATTTAATTTAATCCTGATTACACCCCTACTAGTTTTAGTTCTAACCCATATTTATTTGTCTTACTCCAGAGCAGGCATGTTCATGTGGAACTGGCCTTCCTCTTAGTGGTCAAAAGGCCACTTCAAAGAACTAAAGAAATTATATGTAAGTAAAATATATGTAAGCAGGCTGCTGTAAATGCCAGCAGAGCAAACAAAACCAGTGATGAGTAAAAGGACTGACTGTGTATTTTCCCAATATGTGCCCACATTCGCGCCATGCTGTGATTAAAGTGTAAAAGTTCTCCGCTTCCCTTAGAGACAGCTCTAATAGGGACTGCAGTGAGGAGGCAGACAGCAGGCAGATTTGCTTAACGGATGGCCTCTGGTGATCTGCAGTAAACATGGCTCTCCTGTGGATGCTCTGCTGGATGTGTGGCTCAGTGAGAAATCTCCTGACAACACGCCTTTGAGACACTGCTGCTAATTTACGCCTGGTTTTTAAACCAGCTGCCATTAGCTGCTCAGAAAAAGCCCAGCAGAATTATAATCAAATTACACACTTTCAGTAACACCACCCTTTCACCCACCCATTCAGCCTACAGCTGTATAGATTTACTTATTTAGCCTACATCAGTTTAGCTGCACCCATTCCACCTACAGCAGTTTAGCTCCACCCAATCAGTCTACAGCAGTTTAGCTCCACTCATTTAGCCTACAGCAGTTTAGCTCCACCCAATCAGTCTACAGCAGTTTAGCTCCACTCATTTAGCCTACAGCATTTTAGCTCCACCCATTTAGCCTACAGCAGTTTAGCTCCACTCATTTAGCCTGTAGTATTTTAGCTCCGCCAATTCAGCCTACAGCAGTTTAGCTCCACTCATTTAGCCTACAGCATTTTAGCTCCACCCATTTAGCCTACAGCAGTTTAGCTCCACTCATTTAGCCTACAGCAGTTTAGCCCCACCCATTTAGCCTACAGCAGTTTAGCTCCACCCATTCAGCATACAGCAGTTTAGCTCCACCCATTCAGCCTACAGCAGTTTAGCTCCACTCATTTAGCCTACAGCAGTTTAGCTCTACTCATTTAGCCTGTAGTATTTTAGCTCCACCAAGTCAGCCTTTTTTCAGTTTAGCTCCACCCATTCAGTCTACAGCAGTTTAGCTCCACCCATTCAGTCTACAGCAGTTTAGCTCCACTCATTCAGCCTGTAGCATTTTAGCTCCACCCATTCAGCATACAGCAGTTTAGCTCCACCCATTCAGCCTACAGCAGTTTAGCTCCACCCATTCAGCCTACAGCAGTTTAGCTCCACTCATTTAGCCTACAGCAGTTTAGCTCTACTCATTTAGCCTGTAGTATTTTAGCTCCACCAAGTCAGCCTTTTTTCAGTTTAGCTCCACCCATTCAGTCTACAGCAGTTTAGCTCCACCCATTCAGCATACAGCAGTTTAGCTCCACCCATTCAGCCTACAGCAGTTTTGCTCCACCCATTCAGTCTACAGCAGTTTAGCTCCACCTAATCAGTCTACAGCAGTTCAGCTGCATTTGAATGATTGTCTGCCTACGTCAGTCTGAATAAAAAATAAGGACAAGAGCTCTTGGTGAGAATATGCTGTGTACATCTGATTCTACAGCTTTATTTAAACAGCAATTAAAATTGGCAATTAAATGTGGCTCAAGTCCAATCTTTTATGTCATGCGTTTTAAAAGTAGTGTTTTTTCAACACTGTTCATTAAATCATCCCCAAAGCACTCCTTATGAAGTCTAGTATTATTTAAAGTTACCTTTCACTGTGTTTATGTTTGTTTTAAGGAAAAACACTCATTGCTTTTTATTGAGAGAAATGGTTTTGAGTAATGTTCTAAGGTGCCTAAAATCTTTGCACTTTATTGTACATAGAAAGGCATTGAGCAAAAAGATGGCAAGGTACACATGTTTGCATGCATGTGAAAGATCACACTGTTTTTTATTAGGGTATGGGGGCGTGTCTTTTGGATATTGAAGACAATGTGCTTTGATTTTTATATTAATTATGATTTGAGCTTAGCAAATTTGTATCTATCTGTGGAAACCTGGCATTAATGTGAGATCTGCTCAGGTTTAAATCTTGTGCGACTTAAAAACATCCTCTAGTGTAGGGGTGTACAATATGGATAGAAAATGATTGGTATTGATGTGAAACACGATTAATTAAGATCCTAAAATAGTATAAAGTCTCTAAAGTTTTTCAGCACTTGGCTTCTCTGCACTCATCTACTACCAAAGAGTATTTTTGTTTGTTTGTCCACTGTGAACATCTGCCTCACTCTACCTTGTGCTGTAACTCACTGTAACTTGCTCACTGTAACTCACTATTTTACTCCACATCACTTTACTTCCACTTCACTCTACCTTTCTCAACCTCACTCTGCCTTGCTCTAGCTAATTTCATATTGCTCTAGCTCACTCTGCCTTGCTCTAGCTAATTTTCTATTGCTCTAGCTCACTCTGCCTTGCTCTAGCTCACTCTGCCTTGCTCTAGCTAATTTTCTATTGCTCTAGCTCACTCTGCCTTGCTCTAGCTCACTCTGCCTTGCTCTAGCTAATTTTATATTGCTCTAGCTCATTCTGCCTTACTCTAGCTAATTTTATATTGCTCTAGCTCACTCTGCCTTGCTCTAGCTAATTTTATATTGCTCTAGCTCACTCTGCCTTGCTCTAGCTAATTTTATATTGCTCTAGCTAATTTTATATTGCTCTAGCTCACTCTGCCTTGCTCTAGCTAATTTTATATTGCTCTAGCTAATTTTAAATTGCTCTAGCTCACTCTGCCTTGCTCTAGCTAATTTTATATTGCTCTAGCTAATTTTAAATTGCTCTAGCTCACTCTGCCTTGCTCTAGCTAATTTTATATTGCTCTAGCTCACTCTGCCTTGCTCTAGCTAATTTTATATTGCTCTACTTTGTGCGCAAACTCACTCTACCTTGCTGTGCCTGTCAGGTCTTTAGTCTGTCTGCTTCTTATGTCTGTGTTATTCTCAGGTCTGTGTTTCATTCCCAGTGTTTTTCCACTCACCTGTGTTCATTTGTAGCTCCGCCCCTTCGTCCCAGGTGTTTCCTGTTCCCTGTGTGTGTGCACCTCTATTTAAGGTCCGTGTTCCATTTCCCCGGTGCCGATCCTTGTACGTTTATCGTCTGTCAGTGCTCCATGTTTTCCCCAGTTTCCTCAGTCCTGTTTTCAGTAAATCCATGTGTATTTTGTATTTGTTTTCGTTAATAAATCCCATTTTGTTTGCATTTGCGTCCGCCTCCGCGTCCTCCCTGCACCCGCACCTGACAGTGCCTCACTCTACCACACTCTACTTTGCTTTACCTCACTCCACTTTGTACTCTTACTCGCTCTGCCTCATTCTGCATCACTCCGCCTTGCTCTGCATGACTCCACCTAGCTCTACATTACTCTACTTTGTGCTATAACTCACTGTATTTTGCACTGCCTCACTCTGCCTCCAGTCTGGTTGTCACGTGAAAACAGTCTCCAGCGTAAAGAGCTCCCTCTGTTGTTGCACATCACAACTCTTTTAATGTGTTTATTGTAAAAAATAATGATATCATTTATCATGCAGCCCTATTCTATTGTGAATTGTAGTGCTATTCTACTGCTTTAGTGTGTGTTAGTTTGTGCAGAAGTGTTGTCTGTGTGGAGGAGGTGATTATTAACTCTTGGACTTTGGGGAGCTGTACCTCACAGTTAAACAGTACAGCATACCAACACTGTCTCATCAGTCAGAGTGACTCCATCTTACTGTTTCACTCTAAGTCTCTTACACACTTTCACACTGCAGCCATTAGAGTGTGTGTGTGCGTGTGTGTAGTCCCTGCGGCAGGCTGATGATTAATTCACTTTGCTGTCAGGACAGAGAGACTCTGCAGTGTGACAGGAGGAGGAGAGGATTCATCCCTCATTCAATCACTGCATCTCTCTCGCTCTCTCACACACACACACATAAACACAGAAACACACACACTCATTTAGTGCTTGGCCCATTCCTTGTGCAGCCTGTGAGGTCACCGTGAGGTCAGTGTCTAGGCAGAGATCTGAAGGCAAAGCAGGTGTAAAGACAGATTCTAATTTGTATTTTCCATTCTGCCTTTAATGGTGCAAGGGCAATAAAGAAACTACATTCCATTTTAAGTGGAACAGAAAATTACTTTAATGTAACTACTTCATCTATTAAGGCAGAATGGAATTTGAGCCATCAGCATGCAACTGCTCCACACTTTAAGGTGAAACATTTACAGTGCCAGAATGTAATTGCTGCACCATTTTAATATAGTATGGAAACAATATAACTGTTTGGGGTGTTCAGGTGTTTACTGATCTTTAATCACTGACAGTCTTCCTGACACTGTATGAGACATCCAAAGGCCCTGTTTTAGTGATCTATATGCAAGCCGTCAACCATGCACCGTGCAGCTTGGTTTAGGGCTGTTCAATGTGTCTTTGCTATCATAACGATGGGAGAATTACACCTAGGATGACTTGAAACACACAGAAAGCATGTACTAATTTTCCTAATTAATCATGGGTGTGTTTTAGGCATAACATGCAATAAACCAATCAGTGTATCACTTGGCATTTTCTTTAAGAGTCAGTTGAGCTCTTAGTTTGGCGTGTTCATAGTTGAACACTGTAGCGCTTCTGCACTTCTCAGCAGAGGAAACTGACCTGCTCTTTCACACTGTGAAGGTGCTTGAGCAGGTCATTTAAGAGAGCAGCAATTTTATATTCAGTTTATTGTTGATGTAAAAAGATGGGTCTGTGCACTGCTGCACAGCCTTTTTTGTGTAACGAGCAGTTGCCAAGATAGTAATGATGGTTGATAACGGTGCAGGAAAAAATAGATTCAAGCTTGAATCGTGAATCTAACATTGAACGATTCAAAATCGATTCTCATTTTCAAAAAAAATATTTTTTTTTTGGGTGAAGCTACTGTCACACGGAGCTTTTTAATTGTACCGCGGAGCTCACCTACTGTCCTGCGGAGCTCTTTAACTGAACCGTGGAGCTCTTTAACTGTCATGCAGAGCTCAGCTACTGTCCTACGGAGCTCTTTAACTGTTAAAAAGCTCCAGTGTGAGCTCCGCTCGACAGTAGGTGAGCTCCGCGGTACAGTTAAAGAGCTCCGCGGTACAGTTAAAGAGCTCCGCGCGACAGTAGGTGAGCTCCGCGCGACAGTAGGTGAGCTCCGCGCGACAGTAGGTGAGCTCCGCGCGACAGTAGGTGAGCTCCGCGCGACAGTAGGTGAGCTCTGCGGTACAGTTAAAAAGCTCCTCGTGACAGTAGGTGAGCTCTGCACTACAGTTAAAGAGCTCCGCGTGACAGTAGGTGAGCTCTGCGGTACAGTGCTCTTACTGCCTCTACCTATTAGGCTACAGATGAGTGTGTAGTGTTGTGTAACGGTGTTTGTTGCGCCGCTAAAGTATGGATTATGAAGAAAAAGAAATCCAGCTAATTTGAAAGAATCTGAAAAAAATCTAATCGTGACCCCAAGAATCAATTCTGAATTGAATTGTGAGATTCCCAAAGATTCACAGCCCTAATGGTTGACTGTTGTCTAGGTTAATTTCAGTCAGTGGCGCACCTGTGTTTTCCGTTGCCAAGATAGCAATATGACAGAATTTACCTGAACACAACTCATGTCCAGACCACCACACCCATTAGCGTAGATATATTCGTAAATGTCTTCGCTGTTTAAACAGGGTGGGTGCAGCGCATGAAAATGCACGTAGTGCAAGATAGGCCCCATGGATCTAGTAATAGTGTGTTTCTCTGCGTCTGTGTCTGTATGTGTGTGTATAGCTGGTCCACTGGTCTGGAGGGATTACACAGTGGGAATCTGATGTTAATTGTGTGTGTGAGGCTGCAGAGAGGAAAGGAGTGAAGGAACTGGGAAAGAACAGCACACACTCACTGAGACTGCTGCTCACTGAGGTAACACACACTCACCCACACACCAGTGTTGGTGAACAGATATTTCGAGGAAAATGTAAAGGAAAAGTTTTTTTTAAAACAGTGAACAACACTATAATCTATAATAATACAACTCTCTCTATTTCTCTGTTTCTCTTTCTTTCTTTCTTGCTCATTCTCACTTTCTCTTTCTCTAGTGTATTGTATTCTCTCTCTCTGAGCAGTTGAAGGTGAGAGTGAGCAGTTTGTTGGAGTGTCTCGATGAGCAGCCACCTCAAGAGACCAACCCCAGCTCTTCGATGTATCCTTTAAACACAAGACATATCAAATATACATATACACGCACACATTTATACACTGCCTGGACAAAAAAAATTGACACTTGGATTTAACTTAGGAAATGATCTAGGGTTGCTGCAGTTGGTCTGCAGGTTTAGGTTCAGCAACAGTATGTGCTGAAAGAATGAGGTCAACTGACTACCTGAATATACTGACTATAGACCAGGTTATTCAATCAATGTTTTTTTTTTCTTCTCTGATGGCATGGCCATATTCCAAGATGACAATGTCAGGATTCATGGGGCTGGAATTGTGAAAGTTTGGTTCAGGGAGCATGAGATCATCATTTTCACACATGGATTGTTCACCACAAATTCCAGGCCTTAACCTTATTGAGAATCTTTGGGATGTGCTGGAGAAGACTTTGTGCAGTGGTCAGACTCTACCATCATCAATGCTGCTGCAAGATCTTAGTAAAACTTAAATTCAACACTGGATTGAAATAAATCTTGTGACATTGCAGAAGCTTATCGAAACAATGCCACAGTGAATCCATTCCACAATGAAAGCTAAATGTGGTCCAACAAAATATTAGTGTGACCTTTTTTTTTTTTTTTTTTAGTGACAGTTTTGCCCATTCTTGACATTTTTTTAAGCTTCATGAGGTAGAACCTAGAATAGTTCTCTAATCATTAAGAACATGAAGGAGTTCCAGAATGCACTTCTAATGCCATCAATATTAATCTACAATAAAAAAAAAAGCTAAGAAATTTTAAATGACCCAGTCATCTAAAGCATCATAGGATGGTTCTTGTCAAAGTGTTTCAGATTTTTATGCTTATCCATTTTTCCTGCTTTAGCACATCAACTTTAGGAGCTGACTGCTCATTCGCTGCCTAAAATATCCATCCATAATATATCCATGTTGCATGCATGTTTGTGTGTGTGTATATACATATTACATATTATGACCACCTTTGTGTGTCCACATTCATTGTCCAGCTTACCAGCTGTGCTGATCATTTTGTATGGGATCATTCTATAGTAGTTCAATAATTACAGACTGTAGTCATTTATCCATTTCTTTTCAACTAAACTAAGTAGGAGTGTCTAGTAGGGTGGCCAGGAAGTGGACAGACACAGTGTTTAAACCCTCCAGCAGCACTGCTGTGTCTAATCCACTTGTACCAGCACAACAAACGCTAACACCTCATACACCACCAGCATACTAATCAGTGTTAATCACTGCGGTGCTGAGAATAACGACCCATCACCCAATTAATAATAGCTGCTCTGTGGTGGTCTCTCTGGTGGGGTTCTGACCATTAAAGAATAAGGTGAAAGGAGGATAATAAAGTATGCAGACAAACAGAAGGATGATAAGATGGACAGTGAGTGCAGAAACAAGGAGGCGGTCATAATATCATGACTTGATTTTGTGTGTACATAAAAACATTATTGTTTATTACAAGTGTGTAACTGTCCTTGATTTATTCTCAGACAAATTGGAGCTCTGTCCATCTGCTCAGAGGACTTCAGAGTGAACACAAACACCTTCCCTCAGTGAAGACACAAAACACACATTTTCAGGCTCTTAAAACCTACAGTTTAATGCAAATGTATAAATATTGGTTTCCATTTATCTATTGTTATCTATATTTGTTTTGCAGTGCTAGTTAGTTTTTTCTATATTGCCTAGTACACTTAGAAACTTACTGATTTTCCACAGAAGAATCTGTTCCCTTCTACCTATTTACAGTCTTTATACACTAAAGATTATACAGAGAGAATGTGCAGGTTTATATTTTGCATCATTTGCATTGCTGATTGATAAATAAACTGATTCAAATATTTTGCATCAAAATCTTTATTCATAAAAGATTAATGGGTTTATGATTAAAAAAAGTTAGTTTTTCCATACAAAGTGTATATTAAAAATCTTTTTTAAAGTGACAGTCCGTAAATTTTTGGTGAGAATGTGTTTGCACAGATCATGCTTAAAAGTACTTTTTTTAAACATGCATTGTGGTGCATTTTTTATTCAGAGTAAATGAATCTGGTGATTTTACAGAGTATTAGCAGCACCATGGTTGCTCAGGTAACCAGCAAAAGCTTTTATAGCTTTTGAAATGTCCCCGGACCTACCAAACACTGTTTATAGAATGAATATATATATATATATATATATATATATACATACGTGTATGTATATATATATATATATATATATATATAGCTTTGCAGGAATGGTAGCAGAGACACATTAATGCCATTTATTATAAAAACGTACAACAACACAACAACATATTAACAATGAACATCTATTTTCTGGTCTATGTTCGTACATTAGAGGCACCGGATTATATGGCAAAAGTAAGGAACAAGAGTGTCACCATGTTTATCTTCTAATTTTAGCAGGTCTTGCCTCTGGGGGCGCCTAAGTAAACAAAACTGTAATTAAAAAAAAACATTCCAATGAGTGCTGGATGTTAATCTACACATATTTGCCTCCTGAAAACTGTTTATGCTTCTGGTTACAGTAAGCTTAGATTTCCAGTATTTTAGTTTGTCCCCTCCACACTCAGGAACACTTGTCACATCTGGTGCTGTTAGCTCCTCTGTTTCTCACGCACCCAGCTCTGACAGAGGTTCTCAGTCTAACAACTACATTACCCAGAACGCACCACCCGCTGACACGCACACACCCAGTCACACGTCACCTCACCTGCTCCAACCAGGAAGCCCCGAATATTAGTCTGGCACTATTTAAGGACACCTCTCACACACTTCTGTGCCGGGTATTGTTGGATTTTCCTCATTACTAAGCGTTACTCTCTATTGTCTCTGTTATCTTCGTGTATGACCTTGTTTTGTTTTTTCTCGACGCCGATTTTTGGATTATCTCTGATTGTGGATATTTTTGTGTATGACCTGGACTGTTTCACGTTTTTTTGATTTTGGATTACCTCTGATGTTGGCCTGCTTGTGTTTGAACTCTGGACTGTATCTCACTCATGGTATGGTTATCCCTACGTTGCTTCTGTTTACCGGTGCTCTAACTTTGTTTGTACGACTACCCTTTTTTCTACCTGCTATTTTAATAAACAACCCGTTTTACTGCATCTGCGAGTGTCTGTATTCTGTGCACACCATGACAGAATACCCGGCCTCTCTCGATCAGACAGCAGATGCGGATATGCTAAGATCAGGGTTGTTTAATCAAGGCAGATTGCTCGGTCAGCACCAGCAAACACTCGCCGGTGTGACCCACGCTGTTACTGAGTTAGCTAGCCAGCAAGCTAACCAGCAGCAGCAGCTCTCTAGCATTCTCGAGCACCTCAAGGGCTTAGCTGTAGCTAACGCTAGCCCTGTAGCTAACACTAGCACCATTAGCTCTCCTGTCTCCGGCTTTCAGGTGTGCAAGCCGGAGTATTTTGATGGTTCCCCGGAGAAATGCAGCGGATTTCTCTTACAATGCTCCGTATTTTTTAGTAACGCTTCTCCCGCCTCAGACAAAGCTAAGATCGGCTTTATTATTTCGAGGCTGTCTGGTAAAGCACTCGACTGGGCTACGGCGGTTTGGGACACCATTTCTGAAACCAGCTATTCGGAGTTTTTGACTTTGTTTCGAGCAGTTTTTGATCACTCACGCTACGGACAATCCTCTGGAGAGCTTCTACTGGCGTTAAAACAAGGTCAAAAAACTGTTGCTTCATATGCCATGGAGTTTCGCACTCTGGCAGCTGGCAGTGGCTGGAACAACGCTGCACTCATCTCTGTGTTCAAGAATGGACTTAACCCTGAAGTTTTGAAGGAGTTAGCATGCAAGGATGAATCCCTTACCTTGGATCAGCTGATTTCCCTCTCCATTCGGTTAGACCAGCTGCTCTCTCGCCAAACCAAGACCAACCTCCACGTACAACCCACTCCAGCAGAGCTACCTCACGCTTCATCAGACTCCACAGTGGAACCCATGGATGTTCAAAAGTCCAGATTATCTCCAGCGGAACGCCAACGCCGCATTCGGTTCCATCTTTGTCTCTACTGTGGAGAGGCTGGGCATCGCAAAGCTGCATGTGGTCTCCTGACCCGATCCGTGAAGGCTCCAGCCCTGGGAAAGCGCGTGGGGGGCTCTCCACGCGCTAACGTGGTACGTAATTCTATCTCTAATCACAAAGCTAAATGTTTTACGTTACCCGTTATTATCTCTTCACCCACTGGTATGTTCTGTGTCCCAGCGCTTGTAGATTCCGGGTCGGAGGGGAACTTCATCAGTTGGGACCTGGTCAAGGAACATGGCATCCCTACCCGTGACCTGCGCCGTCCCATTTCTATTCACGCGGTGGATGGGAAAACTGTACGCTCCAAGGCTATCACTCGTCAGACACTTCCCGTCGCTCTTCAAGCCAGCGCTCTGCATCACGAGGAACTGCCCCTGTTTGTGCTTCCCTGCTCTGAACACCCGGTGATTTTGGGCATGCCATGGCTCAAGTTTCATGATCCTGTGGTTTCCTGGACTGATGGTGATATTACGGTTTGGTCTCCCTCTTGTTATGAACATTGTTTAGCTCTTAATGAGTTAGCTTTACAGTCTACCTCGGTAGAAAGTCCTGACGCAGTAGATACTCCTGTTATCCCCTCTGAATACTCTGATTTTCTTGATGTCTTTAGCAAAGCCAATGCCACTAAATTGCCTCCACACCGTCCTTATGACTGTGCTATAGATCTAGTGGAGGGAGCTACGCTGCCCAAAGCTAGAGTCTATCCCCTCACCCTCGATGAAGAGAAGGCTATGGCAGACTATGTTGAGGAGGCACTCGCTCAGGGTTTCATCCGCCCGTCTAAATCTCCGGTTGGTTCAGGGTTCTTCTTTGTCAAGAAGAAAGACGGGGGGTTGAGACCCTGTATAGACTACCGTGGGCTTAATGACATAACTAAGAAATTTGCGTATCCGTTACCCCTCATACCCAGCGCTCTCGAGCAACTTCGTGAAGCTTCCTTTTTTACGAAATTAGACTTACGCAGCGCGTATAATTTAATTCGTATCCGTGAGGGTGACGAGTGGAAGACTGCCTTTACCACTACTAATGGGCACTACGAATATTTAGTGATGAGTTTCGGTCTCGCTAACGCCCCGGCAGTCTTCCAGTCATTCATGAATGACATATTTAGGGATATGATTGGGAAATACGTCGTCCTATTTATAGACGACATTCTGATTTATTCAGCTGATTTTGAGTCTCACGTGATCCACGTACGTTCCGTTCTCCAACGCTTACTGGAGAATAGCCTTTATGCCAAAGCAGAGAAATGCGAATTTCACCGTCAACAAGTCTCCTTTCTCGGCTATGTTATTAGCTCCCAAGGCGTCCTGATGGACGACACCAAAGTTTCAGCTGTCACTGACTGGCCCGTTCCGCAGTCTATTAAGGATCTCCAGCGCTTTTTAGGTTTCGCAAATTTCTATAGGCGATTTATCCGCAATTTCAGTGGTATAGCTGCCCCTCTTACTGCTCTGACCAAGAAAGCCACTAAGATCCTGAATTGGTCCCCCGAAGCTGAGCAAGCTTTTAATAAGCTTAAAGCTGCATTTGTGTCCGCGCCTATACTAGCTCACCCTAAGCCCGAACTCCCGTTCGTTGTCGAGGTCGACGCTTCGGATACTGGGGTAGGGGCTGTTTTGTCACAGCGTAGTGGGTTTCCGCCTAAAATGCATCCCATAGCCTTCTTTTCACGAAAAATGTCTCCTGCGGAGCGCAACTACGGCATAGGGGATAGAGAGCTTCTTGCTGTCAAACTGGCTCTCGAAGAATGGCGTCACTGGCTGGAGGGGGCCGCGCACCCATTTACTGTTATCACTGATCACAAGAATCTCGAGTATTTACGCTCTGCCAAACGTCTTAATCCTCGCCAAGCTCGTTGGTCATTATTTTTCTCTAGATTCGATTTCTCTATTTCGTTTCGCCCTGGCAACCGTAACACTAAGGCAGACGCGCTATCCCGAGTCTATACTGCTCCGGATAGCGCATCTCAGTCTTCCGAACCTGAACGCATTCTTCCTCCGGCCGTCAAAATTGCAGCTATTCGCTGGGAATTAGATGATCTCATTCAACAGAGTGTAGCGCACTCACCACCTCCTGAGGGGTGTCCCTCTCACAAAACTTTCGTTCCTGAACAATTCAGAGATCGTCTTATTAGCTGGGCTCACTCTGCTCTCACCTCGGGCCATCCCGGCGTTACGCGCACTCTGCAGCTAGTATCAGCTCGCTATTGGTGGGAAACCATGCGAGCTGACATACACGCTTTCGTCTCCTCCTGTTCCGTTTGTGCTCAATGCAAAACCCCAAAAACCCTTCCAGCCGGTAAGCTTGTTCCTCTACCTGTACCAGAAAGACCCTGGTCTCACATAGCTGTAGATTTCGTCACCGATTTACCTGTCTCCGAGGGTTACACCACAGTACTCACTGTTGTGGATAGATTTTCCAGGGGGGTTAAGTTTATTCCTTTCTCTGCCCTGCCCACTGCACTTCAAACTGCACAAGCCATTTACACACACGTGTTTAGACATTATGGTATTCCAGAGGATATTCTCTCTGATCGGGGCCCTCAGTTTACTTCCAGGGTTTGGAAAGCATTTTTTGAACATTTGGGTGTTCATGTCAGTTTAACCTCAGGGTTCCATCCCACTAGTAACGGTCAATGTGAACGTGTTAATCAAGAATTAGGCAAGTTTCTCCGTCTGTACTGTTATAAGCACCCCTCTGACTGGTCTCAGTTCCTGATATGGGCTGAGATTGCACAGAATTCTCTCACTAACTCCACTTCTGGTCTCACACCGTTTCAGTGCGTTCTGGGTTACCAACCTCCGTTAGCTCCGTGGACAGCCGTGTCCTCTGAGGTTCCTGCGGTGGACGACTGGATGAAGCGGAGCGAGCAGGTGTGGGAGGAAACTCACCAGCAGGTTTCGGAGGCGTTACGCAAATACAAGGAGCAGTCCGACAGACACCGAGGCAGTACCCCCCAGTATCAACCCGGGGATCGAGTGTGGTTGTCCACCCGGGACTTGAGGTTTGAGGGGGAGTGCAGGAAACTTCTGCCTAAGTATATTGGGCCTTTCAAGGTTTTGTCTCAAATTAACGAAGTTACTTATAAGATTGAACTTCCAGCCCAGTATAGAGTCCATAATTCATTCCATGTATCTCTCCTGAAACCTCTTGTCCCAGGTCCACTCGCAGAGGGTCTTCCGGATGACGTACCGCCCGCGGCTGTGGAGGGGGAGGCTTCATCCACCTACGCGGTGAAAGAGGTGCTGGATTCTCGCAGGCGCGGCGGTGGGCTCCAGTATCTCATTGAGTGGGAGGGCTACGGCCCCGAGGAGCGCTCTTGGGTTGCTGCCAGTGATGTGCTGGATCCGGCTCTTTTGGCTGAATTTCATGCTAGTCATCCGGGCAAACCTGCTCCTAGACCCCGTGGGCGTCCCAAGCGCTCACTTTCCTCGTCGGTTCCGGTTCATCGGGGTTCCCAGCTCCGCAACCCCCGCCTGTCCGGCACCTCTGTGGCTACTCCTGTTCCTCCCGCCGGTACTCCCTGTCCGTCGGGTGGTCGTCGTCGTGGTCGTCCTCGTTCCGTTCCCGTTCCGACTCCCTCGGGGGGAGGTACTGTCACATCTGGTGCTGTTAGCTCCTCTGTTTCTCACGCACCCAGCTCTGACAGAGGTTCTCAGTCTAACAACTACATTACCCAGAACGCACCACCCGCTGACACGCACACACCCAGTCACACGTCACCTCACCTGCTCCAACCAGGAAGCCCCGAATATTAGTCTGGCACTATTTAAGGACACCTCTCACACACTTCTGTGCCGGGTATTGTTGGATTTTCCTCATTACTAAGCGTTACTCTCTATTGTCTCTGTTATCTTCGTGTATGACCTTGTTTTGTTTTTTCTCGACGCCGATTTTTGGATTATCTCTGATTGTGGATATTTTTGTGTATGACCTGGACTGTTTCACGTTTTTTGATTTTGGATTACCTCTGATGTTGGCCTGCTTGTGTTTGAACTCTGGACTGTATCTCACTCATGGTATGGTTATCCCTACGTTGCTTCTGTTTACCGGTGCTCTAACTTTGTTTGTACGACTACCCTTTTTTCTACCTGCTATTTTAATAAACAACCCGTTTTACTGCATCTGCGAGTGTCTGTATTCTGTGCACACCATGACAACACTACTACTTTCCATTTAAAAGTACAAGTCTGCTACTTTAAATTAACTTCAAATGTATTTGATTGCAGACAGTATTTACCCAAATTATTAGAGATAGATAGATACTTTATTGATCCCCGAGGGGAAATTCTTATTAGTTTTGTCTGATCAGATTAATTTGTTAATATACATCCATAACTGCATTTTACATGTAGTTTTGCATTCAAAGACATTTTTGGAAATGAAGGCAACATGCTCTGAGATGTCAGTGTACTTTTCTTCATTAATACTCATCACAAAAATTAATTGACTCTACTCCAAGACAGCCCCTGGCTTTTGAACTTGTTGCTGATACAAGTCTGAATTGTCTTTTTATCTTTGGTCTGGAGCACTTTGTCCATTTCCTTAAAAACATCTGTTAAACTAATAAACGTTTACACTGCATGATGGTCCATCCCAGGAGCCCAAATACGTTGATGCTGCTTTTGAACATGTTCTGCACAGTAAAGCTGTAGAGCTTGTTGTTGATAAAGGTGTGAAAGTGTTGTCTTGGTCAGCTGTTGTTAAATGATAAATCTTACTGCATCAGGGATCAGAAATCACGGGGGATCAGCATAGGCTTACTTGAATTATTTAATGATATTATGCACTGTGGAGGAAAATAAATGCAAATTGGAAATCCTCTGCCTGTCTTTGCAACACCTTGGAAACACCTTCTCATTCAATGATTTTATTTTTTATTAATACTGAAGTCATCCAGACTATGAAGGAACATAAGAAATCATGTAGTAAAGTGAAAAGTGTTAACCAAAATACTCTTGAGTAATTTGGGTGCTGTAAACATGTAGACAGTAATTAACTTGTTTAAGCTGTGGAGCTGTGTTGCCCTCAGGCAACAAACCAGATTTTGGTTATTAAACCTTTCCATACTCTATTTATTTATTCAATTATTTACCTACTTACATAGCTTATCTTTAATATAATGTTACATGGCATATCTGTGTCCAACACCGTGAGGCACTTTTTTTTTTTTTTTTTTTTTTTTTTGTATGTTTGTCTGTTTTATATTTTGGTGCTTTATGCATTGAGACTACTTTTGTTAGATAAATCATAATGAAGCAATTGTTTTCTTTTGCCCTGGGTGTTTTAGGTGCTTGCTTGCTCTAAAAAACCTAAATCAAATGATCAGTTTTTGATCAGCTTATAATTCTAAAGTTAACTCTGCAATATTCACAGGGACACCCAATGTTATAAAAATTATATGTTTTCCTTCTAAAAAAAAAAAGAGAGAGGGTTAATTGTATTTATTTATTACTTTGTAAAACATACTATACACATATACAGCTCTGGAAAAAATGAGACTACTTCAGTTTCTGAACCAATTTCTCTGATTTTGCTATTTATAGATATTTTAAGTAAAATGAACATTGTTGTTTTGTTCTATAAACTACGGACAACATTTCTCCCAAATTCCAAATTAAAATATTTTCATTTACAGCATTTATTTGCAGAAAACGAGAAATGGCTAAAATAACAAAAAAAAAGATGTAGAGCTTTCAGACCTCAAACAATGCAAAGAAAACAAGTTCATATTCATAAAGTTTTAAGAATTCAGAAATCAATATTTGGTGGAATAACCCTGGTTTTTAATCACAGTTTTTATGCATCTTGGCCTGTTGTACTCCACCAGTCTTACTTACTGCTTACGTGGCCTCTTTTTTCAAGAGCTGTATTTATTAGTCACTGCTTTTAGTTAGCTACTGCTAATGGTAGTGCACTAAGTAGTGTGCTAGTGCGCGGAATGAGACGCGCCCTGTAGAGGAGGAGGAGCAGCGGTGAGCAGCGGTGTAATCGGTCCGTGCGGAAACGCGGGCGGCGTGACTGAGTTACCGGAGAGAGAGCGAGCGAGAGGCGGACCGGAGACCGGGGGATTCGGATTGGAATTGGGATTTTTGTAACGATTCGGATTGGAATCGCAGCTGCTTCTGCTGCTCAGCGCGTGTGTTCGGTAAGTGGGGGCTGAGCTGTGAGTGTGTGAGCGTGGGTTCGGTTCTGACTGCGGTTCAGACTGGGTGTCATGCCCTTACCGGGCTCCGGTTCCCCCGGGTTTCTCCCGGAGCTCCGTCTCCACATGGACGGGCCTCGGGGTGTCTGGACCGGCCAGGTTTAACCAGAACGTCCCCGGCGGACCGGACGTGTCCAGCCGGACTGTGATCAGTTCTGTCACCGGTCCGGGTTCAGTTTAGCAGGTCCAGTTGGGTCAGATGAGAGGGGGGATAAGGAGGGGGTGATGATGCTTAAACAGGTGCTTTGATCATCTTTTTTTCCACCAGTTAAAGAACTGGGAGGAGGTTTGAGTCTCTTGGAAGATCAGAGCAGTAACACACACACACACACACACATATACAGTAATGTATGTAGAGGCTTCTGTTTCTGATGACGTGTATCTTCTGTTTCCCCGCTGTCTCCAGTGGATGGAGATACTACTGAAGTTCCCTCATCTCCGTTTAATCCACAAGAGCTCAGACCCGTTTATACTGAATATTAATACCAAATTCAGAATTGAATAAGATCATTTCAGGGAGCAGCTCATTAATGTTTTTTTTCCTTATGGTGGCCACATGACTGTAAATATTGTATAGAGACACTAAACTCTAAACCATATTTTTTTCATTAATAGCTGAAATGTGTTCCTTTGAAGTTGTGAAATACTACTCCTGCTTAAAAAATTTACCTTAAAAAAATGCTTTTATTGCGGTCATTTTCGTCTCTGCTGCGCCTTCTCGGGTTCAGCTGTGCCATAAGTGAGGATAATGTGTCCGTGTACACTTACAATATGAAAATCAGTGAATCAATAATCTCGCCCCTGGTTACGTCCAACCATCTGTGTCTCTCTGCTGTCAGAGGCACATTGCTCAGCCCAATCAGCTCTCCCTGCTGCCCCGCCCCTAAACCCATACATCACCCAGTGCCCCTCCCGAACTACTCCTCCTATGTTTTTGCATTTATCATGCGATACAAATGCTGAAATTTTTTAACATTTAACATTTTGTTCTAGAAATGATGTCAAAACAAAATATAGATATTGCGATTTATATTCCATCATTTTCATTTGTGATACATTACTGATACCTTGTGTCAAATATCAATATTTTTATTGAAACATAGGTGTTCTAAACTCTCTAAACTTGAAACCCTCTAATTTGACTTACACAAGTTTTTGCTTCATTAATCTACATGGTGTTGTTTATCAGATGAACAAAGTAAACCTGCCTTGAAGGATATTGATTAACAAATTCTGTGAAACTGAAACCAATAAATCCATAATTCCTGAAGTTTGCTTGTTTAGGAGTATTTTATCCTCTACAATAACACAGATGCCATAATGTATTGTTAAGAAATGTCTTGCGATATGATAAGGATCACAGAACTGACAGTATTGTAGGCAATGTATTGTAATAATATTTCTGCTCCACAGTATTGTGAGGTGCCCTGGCATTTAAACCACTTATCAACAGTATACCTTAATAACACCATCAGTGCTTAAAGAAAAGTTACAGAGTGTATAGCATCCTGTTTAACTAAGCGATGTGCAGCAAAAATAGACTAAAATTCACTTTACTATACAGGAGACAGCAGTTGAATAGCAGTTTCTTAAAATAATGCAATAATAATAATAGTGTGTATCGTTAAAATGTATACATTTATATGTGTATAAACATGTACATGTACATATATAGCTGTCAGGAGGTGATTATGTATACCATGGCCAGTGGCTTTTATACTGTTCTCATTGATATCAGATTTATGTCGATTGACCAAAATTATGGAATATATCAATGATATCAGTTCTGGCCATATGTTTAGCCTCAATTCTAAGTATTCTCCTAATGATAATAAGGATTTTTGATCAGTGGTACATGTTGTTGTATCTTTATCTTTTTAAGAAGATGGTTGCAGGTCCTCTGTCTCTCCATCTGTTTAATGGTTGTATGTCCATGTTTGTAGGTACGGCTGCACAGTAGTTTGGTATTAATGAATATTGTAGATTTTAACAGCAATATGATTTTAAACACATCTACAATATTTCATAAGTGTTTTATTATACATTATGTATAATAACTGTTATTTTTCAGGTGTTTGTAGGTGATAACGGGCATCCTTGGCATTTTTTTCATTGGCTTTTATATTGTTCACATTAACATCTTAGTTGATGTGAAGTTTTTATTGTATCGACTAAAAATATATATTTTGATATAAACTTTGAGCCATTTCATCCAGCCCTAGCTCCAGGCTAATATTTTCTAAAATCTATTTAGGATGATTTGATGCTTCTTGAGTTTCTGAAGTTCAAAGATGTGTCTTGTCTTTGGCTGAACTCCAGCAGCAGCTCTTCCTTGTTCAGGTTTGGTCTGGGTGTTTCTGCAGGGTCTCAGTGGAGGTAGAAACGTGTTCCAGTATGTGACTTTCTCAGTTGCTTTCTGACTGGTAAAGGTTCTCTGTTCTGGCCTGTGGATTCTGTAGTGGTTCTTGTTAGGTATCTCCAAGGCTTCAGCTTGAACACGCCTGATTTCACTCAGGAAATGTTTGTGAAGCAGCTGCTGATCAGTTGAATAAGATCAGTTCTTTGGGTTCTCCCTGTGGCATGAGATTTTCACTGTGTATTGGCAAGAACTTGACAAATATGATATATACAGTGAGGAAAATAAGTATTTGAGCACCCGGCAACTTTGCAAGTTCTCCCACTTAGAAATCATAAAGGGGTCTGAAATTTTAGCTTAGCTTAAATCTTAAATCTTAATTTTAGCTTAAATCTTAGCTGCATGTCCACTGTGAGAGACATAATCAAAAAAAAATCCGCAAATCATAATGTATGATTTTAAAAATTATTTATTTGTGTGTTACTGCTGCAAATAAGTATTTAAACACCTGCCAATCAGAAAGAATTCTAGCCCTCAAAGACCTGTTAGTCCGGCTCTAAAAACCCCACCAGCACTCCACTTATTATTCTTAACTTGAAGCACCTGTTTGAGGTCGTTAGCTGCATAAAGACACCTGTCCACCCACACAATCAGTAAGACTCCAACTACTAACATGGCCAAAAGACCAAAGAGCTGTCCAAAGACCTCCACAAGGCTGAAAAGGACTATGGGGCAAATGCCAAGCAGCTTAGTAAAAAAGATCAGCTGTTGGAGCAATAATTAGAAAATGAAAGAAGCTTAGCATGACTGTCAATCTCTCTCAGACTGGGGCTCCATGCAAGATCTCACCTCATGGCGAATCAATGATACTAAGAAAGGGGAGAAATCAGCCCAGGACTACACAGGAGGAGCTGGCCAATGACCTGAAGAGAGCTGGCACCACTGTTTCCAATGTTACTGTGGGTAAAATACACTAAGACGTCATAGTTTAAAGTCATGCATGGCATGAAAAGTTCCCCTGCTTAAATTAGCATACGTCCAGTCCCGTCTTAAGTTCGCCCATGACTATTTGGATGATCAAGAGGAGTTTTGGGAGAAAGTTCTGGGGTCAGATGAGACCAAAATAGAAGTTTTTGGGTTTAATTTCACTTGTCGTGTTTAAAGGACGAAGAATGATGAGTACCATCCCAAAAACACCATCCGTACTGTGAAGCATGGGAGTGGCTGGGTCTTCCAACATGACAATGACCCAAAGCACACAGCCAGGATAACCAAGGAGTGGCTCCGTAAGAAACTTATCAAGGTTATTGAGTGACAGCCAGCATCCAGACCTAAACTCTATAGAAAGTCTTTGGAGGGAGCTCAAACTCTGTGTTTCTCAGCGACAGCCCAGAAACCTGGCTGATCTGGAGAAGATCTGTGTGAAGGAATGGGCCAAATTCCCTGCTGCAGTGTTTGGTGCAAACCTGGTGAAATTCTACTGGAATCGTTTGACCTCTGTAATTCTAAACAAAAGCTACTGTACCAAATATTAACATTGTTTTTCACAGGGTTTTAAATGCTTATTTGCAGCAGTAACACACAAATACGTTGTTAAAAAAAAAAAAATCATACATTGTGATTTTATTCTTTTTTTTTTTTTTTACGTGGACGTGCACCCAAGATGAAAATTTCAAACCCCTCCATGATTTCTAAGTGGGAGAACTTGCAAAGTCGCAGGGTGTTCAAATACTTATTTTACTCACTGTATCATGATACAGTGGTTACCTTATAATATATTGTGACACTGTAAGCAAGATTGAGTACGCTAGTATTTCTAATGTATACCAGAATGCAATGTGGTGGTGTTGTGTAAGCGGTACAATTGAAGATTGTTGTTTGGTCATTAATAAGTAAACCTTCCCAAGGAGGAACCATCACCAGCTTCAGAAACCACAGATAAGAGCACCTAAGTACTACACAGAGTATTTTGGTTTAACACTTTTAAATGTAATACATTATTTCTTATGTGTTCCTTCATAGTCTGGAAGACCTCAGTAATTTACTTGTTGTTTGAATTTTAAACTCTAAAAACAGAAACAAATTGATAGGATTCTCTGTTCAGTTGCAAGTTTTAAAATGTGCATGGTATAATAGTCGTCAGTTTTCAGTTTTAATGTATAGGTGTGTCCAATTTTAGGCTAAAATGGCTTTTCAGGCTCCCTAGTGGCACCCTAATGGTGGACTCCACGAGATTCATCTGTCTGGAATCCGGCCCAGCTCCCTGTACAGCAGCCAGTAAAAGCTAATGGCTTTCCTACCCTATAAGCTGCGGTGTGTACTGATGTATACTGGTGTGTTCTGTTACAGATTTAGCTGCAGTTGAACAGCAGTCAGATTGCCTCCTCTTCTTTCGACCATGATTCCTCCTGTTAACACACATTTTTTAAAACCATCTTTGGTTTCCTGAAGAATTTAGGAGTGATAGTCTTTTATAACAGGGCTTATTAACCTGGGACTTGCTGTGACCACCAAGCAGGTCCTGAGACAGTCCATGGAGGGTCGCGAAAGTGATGCTAATTAAGCGAGTTTTCATGGGAAATGTGATGAGAATCAAATTCAGACTTTATACAAAATCGTCCTTTTAATTAATTAGACTGATCATTAAGTGCTCTACTCAATCCTCAACTGACTTTGATTCTGCTTGACTCTAGGGGTTACACAACTACTAATTATTCAAAAAAAGTGCTTGATTATTCATGAATTCCATAGCAAATTCCAAAGCTAAAAAAAACTTGTGGTGATTTTAAAATGGTGTTAAAATTACAATTGTTTTATTATTAGTTTTGTATAATGCTGATTAGAAATACATTAAATCACATTTTAAATAAGAGGTAAACATATGAGCCAAGCTTTAAATTATTCTGCCTGGCCAAAAAAAAACAAAAAAAGTAATTGCAGTGAAAGGTGGCTCTACAAAGTGTTGATATATGGGGAATAAATACTTTTACATGTCACACTTTTCAGATTTGTATTTGATTATTATTTTTTTTAATTTATGTATCATTTTCATTCCACTTCACAATTATGTGCTGTTTTGTTTTGGTCTGTCACTTAAAATCTCAATAAAATACATTTAAGTTTGTGTTTGTAAGGTGACAAAATGTGAAAAAGTTCAAGGGGTAGGATTACTTTTGCGAACTACTGTATCTGTCTGTAGCCTGCGCATTTACCTTATTAAAACAAGGTACGAGAATGAACTGCTAGCTTATATCACCCTGGCTTACCGGAGCACTCAGAATTCCTTAGTGTAGCACGTCGGGTGGCATTAGCCGCTAACCAAAAGCGGTTAGCCGCTGATGCTAATGCTCTAGCCTGCTGGAGGAATTTAGGAATCTAAGTTTACTGTGAATAAACGGAAGCACTTTTCTGCTTTACCCAAATAAACACTTTTCAGTGTACATTTACACCCAGTGCTCGTCTTGTTTGACTTTAAATGAAAGATATATATATATATATATATATTTTTGGCAGGTTTGTTTACTTAGCTTAGCTTTACTTACCTTAGTTAGCTACCTCCCCACCACAACCCAGCGGAAAGACCTGCTGAGTTACAAGTTCCTTACAGTGTCTCTTAAAATGTGCCTAATAATCCAGTGCACCTTATGAGTAAAAAAAATAGACCAGGAAATAGACGTTTATTGATAGTGTGCCTTATAATATATTATATATCTATATTATAATATTATATATCTTATTTCACCCCACCACTACTGCACTTTGTTTTCTGTCTCATGTATGTCTATTTTTATGTTGCTGTCTCCCATTCTCTTTTATTATATCTATTATCTGACAATAAAACTACTTGACTTGACTAATCCGGTGCGCCTTATAGTGTGAAAAATATGGTATATTACGTGCTGGCTACATTAGCCTTCCAGTACCAGTTCTAATTGGTGGGCTGTAGGTTTCTGTACTTAGTTAGTTAGATTAGCCTTGCAGTTTTGTGAGGTTAATTTTTAGGATATGCGACTCTGTTACTTGCTAGCAATATTAGCCTTGTAGTTAAACCTTGTATAGTTCCTAAATCTATAAAGTTGAGTTTGTGAGTGAGAGCAGAAGATGGGTTCCTCCAGAGTTGATTGGTTCCTCCAGAACTGCAGCTGTCCCTCTATCTGTCTCTAATTAACTCTCTCTGTAAGTGAGTACCTGCTGACAGTAGCTTTAGTTCATCTTCGGCCATCCAACCCAGGGAACTTGATTGGAACTGTGTGCTCACAGACGATCGATCACTCCTATTGTCCACTGATTGGTCCTCTGGGATTTTGTTGTGCTTCCACAATAAAGGAGCTGATTGCTGTGGCAGATATAGAGCAGAACTGATCAAGCGCTTTTATAGACTGAGAGAAAGAAGATGTGTGAAAGAGGGGGAGAAGAGCTTTTGGTGAAGAAGTCTTTTTGTTTCTGTAATCAAACCGAAGTTTTAAGGAACTGACGGTAAATAATGAACTAACCCACATATTACTAAGTCCTCTGTTACACAGGCCTCCCTGGAGAAATCTGCTGAAGATCAGGCTGTACGTGGGGAATCGTGGCTGTCTGAGAGCGGCCCTGTCGGAGGCCGTCCTGTGAGCTGCATTAATACTCATTAGTGAGGCGGGGTTGTCGCTGTGCCATGTTAGCAATGGGGTTCTGTGGCCCCTGGAGGCTCTAAAGCACCAACTTTATTAGCCTCACACAGCAAAAAAGCTGCAACTACCAGAGCCATGCAGGGCGGAGCGCGCTGATACAAGTTGTTTGCAGTAATAGGACTCTGGATTTAGCTGGAATTCAGTCCTGTATTTGTTCAGTCCTGTATTTTAGTCTCTGTATTCTTTCAGTGATTCATTTTTGAGCGCTGCATGAATTTAGCTGTAAACACACAACCATCTACTGCTAAAGCTGCTGCCTTCACGCAATTTACTAAATAAAACATATATAATAGGCATTAAAATGGTCAACATTTACCTAACCAGAAAAGAAGTGCTAAAACATCACATTTGTTCTGGAGGTTCTATATACACTGGGAGTGTACCGGATTGTGAGGCGCACTATCAATGAACATCTATTTTCTGGTCTATTTTCATAAATAAGACACACACCAAATTACAAGGCTCTTTATGCAAGCCGATATACTCACCTCTGAATGGCAAAAGAGCTTGTGCTTAGCGCATTAGCGGCTAATGCCCATGCTGCTCCAGCAGTGCTAGCCGAGGTTAGCAGCAGGCCACAGGCCGATATACTCCCCTCTTAACAGCGAAAGAGGTAGCACTCAGCACAGCTAGCAGCTAATGCTAATACTGCTCTGGCCTAGGTGCTGGAGACCTAAAGTGAAACTCCTGTGTACTCCTGTGTGGCTTTACTGCTCCTTAATACCTGACTGGAACTAGGCCTGGACAATAATTCGATATCGGTATTTATCGCGATAAGAAATGTTTCAATAACGGTGATATCAGTTTTGTGGTATATCGATATGTATTAGAATCATGGACAGGCGTTTTTTACTGGCGTCAGCTCGCCCCACACATTCAGCCCCCGTAGCTGGGCTACGTCAGTGCGTGATGACGTAACCACACAGGCACGTAGCCAAATAGGCTAGGCTAGGCAAGGCTAGGTTAAAATGGCTAGGCTCGGGTCCGCTTCGCTACTCAGCACATATGTCTCGCGCTGGAGCCAAACAGAGCCGGGACGAGCGGATCCAAGGCTAAGGTAGACTCGATTCGGTCGGCCCTAGATCCTCGAGGCCGGCCGCGGGCCCGCTCGCTCGGCCGTGGGTCTGCTCGCTCGGCCTGCGGGTCCTCGAGGCCGGCCGCGGGTCCGCTCCCTTGCCGCTTTGCTGCAAATTGTGCCGGAGAGTGCAGCCGACCAGCACCCGTTCCACCACTTCAAGCAACTCCACTACATACAATATTTTTCTTATACTGACTGAAGCACTTTTATAGCTTGTTGTAACTAAGTTATTCATAGTTGATAGAGCCTGAAGGTTTGTTTATTTGACGGGAAAATCTTGTTGCTTTTATGTATATAAAGGCTTCTTGTATTCTATATCCTAGTTGAAACACTTGTTTTAATCTGTTAAATTTGTTCACAAAGAATAAGAAGCTCGGCCTCTGTTGTAATTTTAAAGTTATTTTTATTGGTAATAGTTATATAGGCTTATGTTTGACAGGGATGTCATGTTATTATTTTGCTATATGCAAATAATATTGAGCATTCATTTATTTTGACTACTTTTATTTCTAAAGTATTAAAGTTTTTGTGAAAGGAGGTTTCAAAGTCTTAAATTAAATTTTCAGACAGTAGTAGGTACAGATTTCCATTAGATAGATGGAAAGCACTAACTGGAACACAGATTTGGTAAAAAAAAGGCTTTTAAGTGCGACACATACAGTAACTTCAAATTCAATACTAAACTACATTTTCTGCAGTTATTTGTTGGCTATATTAGTAGATTATTATTATGTTTTTTATATTAATATATATATATATATATATATATAAATATATATATACACACACACACACTCACAGCTTTTGTTTGAGTACATTTCTTTCCTAAGTCCTAGATTTTGGAGCATTTCTATGAGAGTTAAATTACATTCTCCGACAAGAGCTTGTGTTTTCAGGATCCTCCACCATACCTTCAGCTCAATCCAGAAGTACAGGATGGAGCTTCATCATTTCAAAGAGAGCTGGAGGCTTTATACCCCTCCAGCACACACTTAGCATTAGGTGTGGTTTGTCTTGAATTGATTTCTGAGAGCTTGTGGATTTGCTGTCACATCAGCTGCACTTCTCTCAGAGGTAAAGATCATCTTAAGGACTTTTTTTTTCTCCAGAGAGAAGATCTGCCAACCCAGGAGCTTATTATAGACCAGAAAAAACAGTGTATGTCTTAATCTGCTCCAGCCTACACCTCCGACTGTGTACACTCCCACCTACAGCCCGTTCCTGATGCTGCTCTGTGTTAGGAACCCTGAGGTGTTTGACATCTCTCTGCACACCTTCCACGAGTTGCTTTGGCAGGCCTGCTGCTCTTCTGTGTTATGGTGGTTCTGCTGATCATCACTGTAGTGTTCCTTCTGGTTTTCTCTGTGGTGGTCTTGCTGTTCATCTTTTTATTTATCATCCTGCAGTTCATTACTGTGTTAGTCCTGCTGGCCTTCATCCTAATGGTCCAGCCAGTCATCATGTGGTGGGCCTGCTTTTCTTCCCTGTTGTGCTGGGTCTGCTGGTCTTTTCCATGGTGCTCCTGCTGGTCATCACGCTGGTGCTCCTGTTGGTCATCACTGTGGTCTTTGTACTGCTCATTACTGTAGTGTTCCTGCTGGTCTTTACTTTGGTGGTCCTGCTAATCAACACTGTGGTGGCCCTGCTGATCAACACTGAAGTGCTCCTGCTTGGTCATTATGCTGGTGCTCCTGCTGGTCATCACGCTGGTGCTCCTGCTGGTCATCACGCTGGTGGTCCTGCTGGTCATCACGCTGGTGCTCCTGATGGGTCATTATGCTGCTGCTCCTGCTGGTCATCACGCTGGTGCTCCTGCTGGTCGTCACGCTGGTGCTCCTGCTGGTCCTCCTTGTGGGCTTTGTACCGCTCATTACTGTAGTGTTGCTCCTGGTCTTTACTTTTGTAGTCCTGCTGGTCATCACTGTAGTTGTCCTGCTGATCAACACTGTAATGGTCCTGCTGATCAACACTGTGGTGGTCCTGCTGATCAACACTTATCAACATTGTGGTGGTCCGGCTTATCAACACTGTAGTGAACCTGCTGATCATTACTGTAGTGGTCCTGTTGATCATCACTGTTGTGGTCCTGCTGATCATCACTGTTGTGGTCCTGCTGATCATCACAGTTGTGGTCCTGCTGATCATCACTGTTGTGGTCCTGCTGATCATCACTGTTGTGGTCCTGCTGATCAACACTGATCAACACTGTGGTGGTCCTGCTGATCAACACTGGTGGTCCTGCTGATCAACACTGTGGTGGTCCTGCTGATCAACACTTTGGTGGTCCTGCTGATCATCACTTTGGTGGTCCTCCTGATCAACACTGTGGTGGTTCTGCTGATCAACTCTGTGGAGGTTCTGCTGATCAACACTGTGGTGGTTCTGCTGATCAACACTGTGGTGTTGCGCAGCGTATACTGTACATGGCTTTGCCAGAAATAGCTTATTTGCATAAAAGTGACAGAGCCCTCAAATGGCTTATTCTGAATGGCTCTGAAACTGTGAAAGAATGGAGCTGGGGGTTCTCTTTCTGTGAGAGTGATTTTGTGCAACAAAAACTTCACAAACTTGTTTTGTACAGCCCATATAGACTTGTTCTAACTTGGGTAAAACTCAGGAGCCTCATCATGTTGATTGTACACTGACTGTAATGGGAGGTGGAGGGATGGCTCTGTCATTCCCACTCTGGCAGGAATGCTGTTACTGCGCTATGAATCTTTAGTGGAGCTGCACAAAGCCTCTCTCCCGAACTATATAGCACTGCATAACCCAAGCCATATTAGTGTTAACCACCTTTTGCTGCAATTACAGCTGCAAGGCTTTTATGGAATGTCTCCACCAGCTTTGCACATCTAGTGACTGAAACCTTTCTTCTTTGCAAAACAGCTCAAGCTCCGTCAGATTAGATGGAAATGCTGCAAAATATTCCATTGTGGCCCTGGCTTTATGTTTAGGGTCATTGTCCTGCTGGAAGGTAAAACCTCCTCCTATGTCTCCAGTCTCAAGTTTTTTGCAGACTTTAACAGGTTTTCTTTCAAGATTGCCCTGTATTTATCTCCATCCATCTTCCCATTATCTCTAACCAGCTTTCCTGTCCCTGCTGAAGAGAAGCAGCCCCAGAGCATGATGCTCCCACCACCATGTTTGACAGTGGGGATGGTGTGTTCAGAGTGATGTGCAGTGTTAATTCTCTGCCACACATAGCGTTTTGCATTTGGGCCAAAAAGTTCAATTTTGGTCTCATCTGACCAAAGCACCTTGTTCCACATGTTAGCTGTGTCCCCAACATGGCTTCTGGCAAACTGCGAATTGGACTTTTTATGGTTTTCTTTTAACAATGGCTTTCTTCTTGCCACTCTTCCATAAAGACCACATTTGTGCAGTACACGACTAATAGTTGTCCTGTGGACAGATTTCCCAGCCTGAGCTGTGGATCTCTGCATTTCATCCAGAGTCACCATGGGCCTCTTGGCTGCGTGCTCTTCCCCACTCAGTGCTCTCCGTGTTCGGCCTGTAAGTTTAGGTGGACGGCCTTGTGTTGGTAGGTTTACAGTTGTGCCATACTCTATCCATTTCCAGATAATTGATTGAACAGAACTCCGTGAGATGTTCAAAACTTGGGAAATTTCCAAAACCTTATTCCTGACCTGTCTGGTGTGTTTTTTGGACTTCATAAAGCTGTTTACTCCCAATATTCTCTTAACCAATTTCTGAGGCCATCGCGGAGCAGCTGTATTTGTACTGAGATTAGATTACACACACTCTCTTTAGTCATTAGCAGCCATCAGGCAACCTCTGAATGCAATTGGTTACATTGTGCATAATTCTCTTTCCATTTCACAATTGTATACCACTTTGTGTTGGTCTTTTACATTAAATGCCAATTAAATAAAAAAAAACTCATGGCAGGGCTTCCAAATGGCATTTTCAGCAGGATAATGTTCACCCACACACAGCAAGGGTTATCTAGGAATGTATCCACCAGATTGCAACACTACCCTGGCCTGAACAGTTTCCAGATTTATTACTAATCAAACATGTATACTGATATACTGGCTTTGTGTGGATGCTGTTTCCTGTTTTAAAAACTGTGTTTAAATGACTGTGTGTGTAGTGTGTGTGTGTGTGTAGTAATAGTATATCGATGTTCTGGTTGGGTGCCATCCTCCAACACAGAACATAGCAGGGCTTTTGATAGAGTGTGTGCACCATGTCTGCCCACTCTCTCTCCCTCTAGCAAAGTGTGTGTGAGAGTGTGTGTGTGTATAAATACTGTAGTAGACAGTCTGTATACAGCTCTGGAAAAAATGAAGAGACCACTTCAGTTTCTGAATCAGTTTATCTGATTTTGCTATTTATAGGTATATATATTTGAGTAAAATGAACATTGGTGTTTTATTCTATAAACTACAGACATTTCTCCCAAATTCCAAATAAAAAATATTGTCATTTATAGCATTTATTTGCAGAAAATGATAAATGGCTGAAATAACAAAAAAAATGCAGAGCTTTCAGACTTCAAATAATGCAAAGAAAACATGTATATATTTATAAAGTTTTGAGAGCTCAGAAATCAATATTTAGTGTAATAACCCACAGTTTTCTTGCAACTTGGCATGTTCTCCTCCACTAGTCTTACACACTGCTTTTGGATAACTTTATGCTAATCACTCCTGGTGCAGAAAATTAAGAAGTTCAGCTTGCTTTGATGGATTGTGATCATCCATCTTCCTCTTGATTATATTCCAAAGGTTTTCAATTTGGTAAAATAAAAGAAACTCGTCATTTTTAAGTGTTCTCATTTTTTTCAGCGGGGTGGAAAGTGCTGTTTGCGTTATTTTGTCCACCCCACAAGACCAGCAGTGACTGTAATGAATGCACTGAACACTATGCCACTTGCTCCCTTCTGGTCATGCTGAGTTTGTGTCTCTCTGATTGTGTGTTACAGGCTGTTTGGAGTGTGTGTGAGTCGCCCCCTGCTGGCCATGCTGAGCATGTGCACTGCGTTGCTGCTGGCAGCGATCACCGCTGTGTGCTCCTCAGACTCGGACCCTCACACCCACCGACACAGACACGACTCCAACCTGGAGATCTGTATCCTAAAGCACCTGTTACTGTGACTGTTATAGTGTGTGTGTGTGTGTGTGTGTGTGTTTGTTTGTGTGTTTGTGTGTGTGTGTGTGTTATGGTTCCTGAATGTGTGTATCAGATAAGCGTCTGTTTGAGACGAAGAGGAAGGATCAGCTGAACGCTCTGAAGAACCTGGTGGAGCTCAACGACATCAACCAGCAGTACAAGATCATCGACATCATGCTAAAGGGGCTCTTTAAAGTAACTCCTCCCCTTCTTTATTAATTCTCTTCATCACTCACTCCTCTCCCTCACTCCCTTATTCATGCATCCTCTTCCTCATTCATTTATTCGCCACGCCTTTTCCTTACTCTCTCCTCTTCTTCCTCACTCCTTTATTTACTCCTCCCCTTCCTTCCTGACTCCACTTATTCCTCACTCCTCATCACTTCTCCTCTTCCTCAATCACTTATTCACTCATCCTCATTACCACTCCTACTTTTCCTCAATAAACCTCTTCCTCACTTATTCACTCGTCCTCCTTATCACTCGTCCTTTTCCTCAATAATCCTCTTCCTCACTCACTGCTCTTCCTTACTTATTCACTCATCCTCCTTATCACTCCTCCTTTTCCTCAGTCAATCCTCTTCCTCACTCACTAGAGGGTTTTCCATCCACCAAGTTTTTGCGCATTTTGAAAATGCGCATGAAAAAAGCTGGATGGAAAAAGTCAAAAATTCGAAAAAAGCCCCAAATATCGCAAAACGATTTTTACGCTAGGAGGGGGTGGAAAAGTTAGAATATCGCATCGCCAAAATTCAGAAAAACTGGATGGAAAAGGGTTTTTCGCATAAAAAATTACGTATCAGGCCTCAAGTCATGTGATTCTGTACCATGTGATCAGCTTGTTTGGCGTCCTCTCCCACGTTATCTAAAGTTTATTCGCATAACTGTAGTGAATGGAAACACGGCTTAATTCGCATTTTTTTCTGCCGAAATTTGGAAATTGCGCATTCTTTTTTCGAAAGGTTTGGATGGAAACCAGGCTACTGTTCTTCCTCGCTTCCTTATTCACTCATTCTCTTTAGCACTCCTCCATTTCCTCACTCACTCCTCTGATTCGCTCACTTCTCTTCCACATTCCCTTATACACTCATCCTTTTCACCACTCGTCCTCTTTTTCACTCACTCCTCTTTCTCAATCCCTTATTTACTCATCCTCATCCTCTTCCTCACTCATTATCCTCCTCACACACTCCTTTTTCTCACTCCCTTATTCACTCATCCTATTCCTCATTCATTTATTCTTTTCCATACTCTCTCCTCTTCTTCCTCACTCATCCTACTCCTTTATTTACTCCTCCCCTTTTGTCCTGACTCCTCCTCTTCTTTACTCCTCCTATTTCTCACTCTCTTTTTACTCCTCCCCTTCCTTCCTGACTCCACTTATTCCTCTCTCCTCATCACTCCTCCTCTTCCTCACTCATTTATTCACTCATCCTCATTACCACTCCTCCTTTCCCTCAATAATCCTCTTCCTCACTCACTGCTCTTCCTCCCTTATTCACTCATTCTCTTTAGCACTCCTCCATTTCCTCACCCACTCTTCTTCGCTCACTTCTCTTCCACATTCCCTTATTCACTCATCCTTTTCACCACTCGTCCTCTTTTTCACTCACTCCTCTTTCTCAATCCCTTATTCACTCATCCTCCTTATCACTCCTCCTTTTCCTGAGTCACTCCTCTTCCTCACGCCCTTATTCATGCATCCTCTTCCTCATTCATTTATTCGCCACGCCTTTTCCTTACTCTCTCCTCTTCTTCTTCACTCATCCTATTCCTCACTCCTTTATTTACTCCTCCCCTTTCTTCCTGACTCCTCCTCTTCTTTACTCCTCCTCTTTCTCACTCTCTTTTTACTCCTCCCCTTCCTTCCTGACTCTTCCTTACTTGCTTATTCACTTATCCTCTTTCATCACTTATCCTCTCTCTCACACCATTATTTACTCTTCCCACTCGTTCTTTTCCTCACTTACTCCTCTTCCCCTTTTCTTACTCTCTCCACTTATTTCTCCACTTCCTTACTCCCTTTTTAACTCCGCCCCTTCCTTTCTTACTCCTCCTCTTTTTTACTCTCACTGCCTTAATCACTCCTTCTTTTCATCATTTCCTCCTTCACTCCTCCCTTTCTTACTGACTTCACTTCTTCCTCACTCATCACTTGTCATCCTCCTCATTTACTCCTCATCTTTCACTCCTCCTTGTCACTCACTTCTTTGCTTTATCACTCCTCCCCTTCCTTTCTTCTCCTATTCCTCACTCCCTTTTTTTTACTCGTTCTTTTTTTCCTCATTACCTTCTTCTCTCCTCCCCTTCCTCATTGACTCCACTTATTCCTTACTCATAATCACTCATCCTCTTTCTCACTCACTTCCCCACTTTATCACTCCTCCTCAGTCTTATTCTTTCTTACCTCCTTCTCTTCCCCTTTTTCACGATTCCTTCCTACTCTCTTTACTTAATCATCCCTCTCTCCTCCTCACTCCTCCTCTGATGTTCTTTTGGACTCTGATAAGCTGAATTTGGAAGCTGATATCGATGCAGCTTTACATTTAGAACTACACGTGTGTTTGTTTGTAGGTATTAGAAGATTCCAAAGCAATTTTGGTAGCCGCTAACATGCAGCCGGACGATCCCTTTCCACTGGATGACAAAATTAAAGAAGGTGAGATTTTAACATTGATCAGCAGATGGTTGGTTAGTTTAGGTATGCAGATCAGGAGGCTGGTTAGTTTAGGTATGCAGATCAGCGGGTTGGTTAGTTTAGGTATGCAGCTCAGCGGGTTGGTTAGTTTAGGTATGCAGATCAGCGGGTTGGTTAGTTTAGGTATGCAGCTCAGCGGGTTGGTTAGTTTAGGTATGCAGATCAGCGGGTTGGTTAGTTTAGGTATGCAGCTCAGCGGGTTGGTTAGTTTAGGTATGCAGCTCAGCGGGTTGGTTAGTTTAGGTATGCAGATCAGCGGGTTGGTTAGTTTAGGTATGCAGCTCAGCGGGTTGGCTGGTTTAGAGGTTGATAAGTTCACGGGATTGATTAGTTCAGGGAATTTGTCAGTGTATGAACAGTTGAAAAGCTCAGAGCAGTGGAATCAGGTGAACCTCTGCTGTACTGGAATATAAACGTGCACCCACACCAGTAGACAGTATTTGTGACCCCCGGTTTAGAGGTTGTCCAGCTCAGGTTGCTGGTCAGGTTAGCAGGGTTCCAACAAAGTCTTAAAATGTCTTAAATTAAAATATGGGTAATTAAGGTCTTAAATTGCCTTAAAGTTACTGTAAATTTGCTGTAGGTATTACATTTTTAGATGGTGCGTTTAATGCCGGTGGGAGAAAAAGTGGCCCATTGTAAACATCTAATCCGGGGAGAGAACTAAGGTTTGCAGAGAGCCAGATAATGTGAGAGGGAAATAATTTGTATATAAAAAGAGACTTGGAGTTATAAGGAATTACACACAAACTTTAAGGGTTACAATAACATTATCGGCTAGCTAGCTAACATAGTAACTTTAGCGGCGAACTAGCTAACATACTAACTTTAGCGGCGAGCTAGCTAACATAGTAACTTTAGCGGCAAGCTAGCTAACATAGTAACTTTAGCTAGCTAAAGCGAGCTGGTTAACATTATCTGGCATAGAACTAAGGTTAGCGGCAAGCTAGCTAACATAGTAACTTTAGCTACCTCAAGCGAGCTGGTTAACATTATCTGGTGTAGAACTAAGGTTATTAGGAATTACCGACAAACTTTGAGGGTTACAATAACATTATCGGCGAGCTAGCTAACATAGTAACTTTATCTAGCCTAAACGAGCTAGCTGACGTTACCAGGGATAGAACTAAGGTTAGTGGAAAGCTAGCTAACATACTAACTTTAGCGCAAGCTAGCTAACATACTAACTTTAGCTAGATAAAGCAAGCTAGCTAACACTACCAGGGATAGAAATAAGGTTAGCGGAAAGCTTGTTAACATTAGCACCGAGTCAGCTAACATAGTAACATTAGCAGCAAGCTAGCTAACATACTAACGTTAGCAGTAAGCTAGCTAACATACTAACTTTATCTAGCCTAAACGAGCTAGCTAACGTTGCCAGGGATAGAACTAAGGTTAGCTGAAAGCTACCTAACATTAGCGGTGAGTTAACTTAACATACTAACGTTAGCGTAAAGTTACCGGGGAGAGAACAAAAAAAATTATGGCTAAATTTTTGGGTCTTATATTATGTTTATTGAGGTCTTATAAAATTTGACTTTTAAAATGATGCAAGAAACCTTAGTTAGAATTTGGTCAGTTTAAAGGTACATAGCCCAGTTTTGATAGACTTTCATTTACATTGAGTCGTTTCTCTCTCTCTCTCTCTCTCTAGCGTACTCTCATGTGGTTGAGAACACAGCGTTTTTTGGTGATGTTGCTCTGAGGTTCCCGAGGATCGTCCATCATTATTATGATCGTAACGTGGAGTGGGGGGGACTGCTGCGCTGGGGTCTGCGGTTCTGTAACCTGACCGGAGTGTTTACAGAGGGTCCTCACCAACACGTTCTTACACTGGTAAGTGTGTTTCTGCATTTGATGTAGGTTTGTGACTTAAAGGAGAACTCCGGTGTGAAATTGACTTTGGTGTAGTGAGACATGAAAGCTCCAGAGTTCCTGTAATTTTATTCTGTTTGCCCAAACATCCTTTAGATTTGCCCCGTATCATCCAGTTTTTACACCGTTATCCAGGCTCGAAGTAGCTCCACACCTCATTGGTGGAATCTGGAGAGGCCTGACATTTAAATCGAGGCATTAAGACATTAAAAGTGCACAAAACGCTTAATAAAAAACTCTGTGTACATCATATAGCGTAACCTACATCTCCGGGTGCCGCCATCTTAAAGTGAAGTGCTGATGGGGCTCCAAGTGGTCCGGCGTGCTAAGCGCTGTCACCATGATCAGGAAATCACCGGTTCGAATCCTGTTTATGTAGCTTGCCATCGGCTACCCGAGTCCTGAGAAAGCACAATTGGCCGTGCTCTCTCTGGGTGGGTAGATGACGCTCTCTCCCCTCATCACTCCAAAGAGTGATGTCTGCACCACAAGGCATCTGTGAGCCGATGTATCGGAACAGAGTTGCTGCGCTTTCCTCTGCATCAGCAGCAGATCAAAAAGAGGAGGAGTCTGACTTCACAAGTGTCGGAGGAGGCATGTGCTAGTCTTCACTCACCTGGTGTTGGGGCATTACTAGTGACAGGAGTCCTAATAAGTGGGTTGGGTAATTGGTTGTGTAAATTGGGAAGGAAATGGGGAAAAAATAAAAATAAAATTATTTAACAAAAAAAAAAGTAGGTAACACTTTACTTGGATGGTCCATTTGATTGCCTCTTTGATGCTCAACTGACATTCAACTAACATTTAACTGCATGTCTATTAAATGCAAATGAACTAAAAGGTGAAAGTAAATGAGTCTCTATCGAATATAACCCCACATTCAACTCTAACCCAAACGCTTATCTTAATATTTTAGGATTGGGTTTAGGGTTAGATTTGAAGTTTAGGTTAAGGTTAGGGTTAGGGTTAGGTGTAGGGTTAGATGTTAGGTGTACAGTTAGGTTCTATTTTGAATCATTTACATTCAATATATGGTTAAGTTAAATTTAATGGACATTTAATTCAGTGTTAGTTGAATGTCAGTTGAGCATCAACAAGGCCATAAAATGGACCAAGTAAAGTGTTACCAAAAAGTAATGTCACCAGCAGATCGGGCAGTGTGTCGCTCCACAGCAAAGGAAAAATTAAAGTTCTCACTGAATGAGTGCATCTATCAAGTTTTGTCAGAAAGGCTGAGGGGTAACTTTAGAATTATAGAATATTTAACCATTTTAAATCATTTATCAAATTCAACATCACTATAAACAAACCCAGAGACCTGCAAGAACTGTTTATCTAGTTATCTTATGTTTTTTTTTACCATCACTGTGTAACTATCTTTAAGAGACTCCTGAAGACAGAGCTCTTCAAAGAGCACTTACTCTCCTAACACCTCTAACACACTAACTACTTCTAACCCCATTTCCTTCTTCCCCTCCTTCACTTCTCTATCCCTTTATTTCCCTTCGACCTCCTTTAAGCCCTGTCTAAAAATGGGTTATCTAAATTCCTATTACTTTGTACTTCATTATTGTAAGTCGCTTTGGACAAAAGCGTCTGCCAAATGAAATGTAATGTAATGTAATGTATTTTTGACTGTCTTTCTAACTGTCTGTCTGTAGATGTCTCAGGAGCTGGGGATCATAGAGAAGTCTCCAGACTTCATTAACCCATACCGCACTGAGAGAGACGACGTAAGCACACAGCCGCACCATCACATACTCACAATCACAAACACAAACACACACACAGTGATCTCAGTACCGACCATGGAACATTTTATTCATAGCACATACTGAACCATTCATTATACTGAACATGTCATAGTATCTGCTAAATAATTTGTAAGGATATGAATAAAATATGTCACTGTTACTGAACAATTTGGGATAGATAGTAAATAATTCACAGTGGATAGTGAATTCTGAACAGTTCATAGTTAATATGAATAATTAATTGTGGAAGTTGTAGTGAGTAGTACATAACTCATAGTAAGTACTGAAAAATTCTCTGGACTGAGGGCTGGACTGAGGCTGTGGTGTGTTGGGGGTCAGTGGGTTAGTCTTAAAACCAGCTGACAGAGGGGACTGGATTTAGGGCTAAGATCTTGGGTGTTCTGTGCTTTATACTAAAATTTATACTAAATTTTAAATGGATCAAGAATCTTAAAGGTCTTCTTCCGCTAAAATCCATTTTTTCTTGTTCTTTGTGAAATACTAAAGGTCTCTCTGAGTTGTATATGGATGCTGCACATAAAACTGTTTCTCTGCCTCCACTGGCTGCAGTAGCTAATAAAAGAAAATCCTCAGAAATACGAGTCGATTAGAGAGATGTAAAATGTCGACGTCAACCATTGAGTTTATAGCCTCGCCCACCTCGGCTCAGGACTGCCCACAGGTGGAGCTTACAGCTTCTGTTTATAGAGCTAGTTAGCATTAGCTGTCTTGTGTAAATAACTGTGGGTTTAATCAAAGAGCCACCGGGGGCGGGCAGTCTAAGCTGGTAGCCAAAGCTAAGCTAACTTTATTAAATGTAATGGGAACCTATGCTAAATGTAATGGTAGCTGAGGCTAAGCTAACGCCATTGGATGGAATGGAAGCATAGGCTAAGATTTGTTGATGTGGTTTCTTTAAATAGATTTAAATAGATTCTCCATTCTAAATTGGTGTCTCTCTCTCTCTCTCTCCACCTTCATCCTCTCCTCTCTCTCCTTTCTCTCTCTCTCTCTCTCTCTCTCTTTCTCAGGTGCTCCACACTGCTGAGGCCTTCCAGAAGCTGCTACGTGAGGAGCAGAAGAGGAGGAGAAAGGAGGAGAAAAGGAAAGAAATGAGGAAGGGCCCGCGCATCTCCCGCTCTCGCAGCGAACTCTAGCGCCCCCAGCTGGTCAACCACTGAAACTGGGCGAGAGTAGGAGAGGGAGAAAGAGAGAGAGAGAGTTACAGTCAGATCACACAGCTCTCTCAGCCAGAGCTACATCAGGGGTCAAAGGTTAGGAGCAGGAGAGGTCAGGTAGGGGTCAGTAGGTAAACAGAAGAATAAAAAGAAGTGAAGGAGGTCCATCGTAAAGAGACACACACTGGTCTGCTGCTTCAGGACGCTCCAACACAATGGACTTTCATTCCAGCAGGAGCTCAGCCGCAGCGCGAGCCTCCTCTGTTTTATAATGTTTACTTTATTATTAATAATATAATTCATATTAATATTGAATAATTCAACTTTACTAAATCACAGAAACAATATATTTACATCTTAGTCAGTTCCTGTCGATCGCTGTGTTTTTACAGCCTGTGAATTCTAAAGGTTTGATTGGTCAGTGTTGGTGTTGTTAGTCTGGAGGGGGAGCTTTGGGTTACTGTGTGTTTAAATTTAATGATAATTAAATAAATAATACATTTAATTACATATTTACTGCATTTTGTGTGAGTGTTAGAGACTGTGTGGGTGTGTTTGTTGTTGAAAGCTGGATTGTTAATTCTTTGTTTAAACTAAATGCTATTACTGGTAAATCTAAACCAGTTCTGTAATAAAAATTGATAAAAAGAGGAAAATGAGAATATTGACTTTTTGGTGCATTTCTTGTTATGTCCAGTAGGTGGCCCTGCTGCACAATTCTACAGCAGCACCTATTATTGATATGAAGATCTTGTAATGTCCTCTAGGAAAATGCATGTCTGTTTAATTCGAGAAGGGTAATGCTGCAGACCGGAGACCTAAAGGAGCCTATCAATCTTGTTTTGCTTCAACCAAATACATTCTTGCTCTTAGGCGATCACATTTTGCATTGATAGGGATCTTTTTAAATGTTTAAATAGGGAGCTTTTTTAATTAGCTTTTTAAATAGGGAGTCACTTCTTAAAATAACTATAAGAGCAGCAGTTAGCCGGAACTGTTATTCTACGTTTTTTTAAGATTTCTTGATTTCTTAATGATAAGGTAGCTAGCTAGATGTTCAGCTTTTTATAAAGAGGCAGACACTGTGGACGAGGTGACTGAAAGGCTACGTGGTGAATGATTGACTGAGACTGTGTGAGTTAAAATCAGTGATTTATTTTCGTGTCACACTGAAGACGCATTTATATTTACATCCGGGTCAGTTAGCGGTGGCTCTGGGCATGTGCAGTTGATGTGCAGCATGGATGTGGAGCGGTGTGGGTGTGCTCTGTGTGTAAGTGTTGTGTGCGGGGCTCACGTCAGCACGGACAGCTCCCCGAGGACAGTAACTGAAGAGCTCATGGGTTTATCTCAGAGTCTCCAAAATTCTCTAATAACACCGCAAAAACTCGCTATATTTGTCGGTAGTCGCTTTTTTACCAAAAAAATGTCACTAGAGGGTCTGAAAAGTCGCTAAATAAGTTGGCAACACTGAACTGCAGCCCGGAGATCCAAATGGGCATGGTAAATGGGCGGGAATACTATCAGTCATTTACATATATTAGCCAAAAGTACAGCAGACATCAACTGTTAATCATTTCTTGCATTGACCAATCATAAGTGTGAAGTACCTGTCTGTCATTTTTATGCATCAGCCAGGTCTGTTGGTTGATGTGGTTTAAAGGAATTTGGAAAAAAGTATTTCTAATGTGGCTTAAATGTCACCTTGTCTTTATTTTTTAGGTCGAGAGAACATCATTAACTCGATCGTGTCATATACATAATATTATTTTGCATTTGCAACATAAAACAGAGGGGATTTATACTTTTGTTAAACCATACCATGTTTACCAGAGAGAAATGTCAGTAAACCGCTTGTCAATGTAAGAACGCACAGATAAATTATCCTTGCTGAGATTCATTGCTTAAGAATTGCTTTACCAATGTCCAATGTACAGCTCTGGAAAAAATAAAGAGACACTTTAGTTTCTGAATCAGTTTCTCTGATTTTGCTATTTATAGGTTTATGTTTGAGTAAAATTAAAATTGTTTTTTTATTCTATAAACTACAGACAACATTTCTCCCAAATTCCAAATAAAAATATTGTCATTTATTTGCAGAAAATGAGAAATGGCTGAAATAACAAAAAGAGGGGGTGGGGGTAACAAGCATGGGGGCAAACGTATAAAAAAGTTCTTATTAACGGACCAGTGAATTCTGGACTGTTCCAGCAGGTTCTGTAGGCAAACTTTGATTTTAATATTTGATATGTATTTATAAATATTTTGATATGTAGCTACAGCTACATTTGTGCATGAATAAAGCTAGGTGTAATTTACTATTTCAGTTTATGTTTAGAATGTTGTAGACTATAAGGTGTCATTGGTAAAACATTAAATTAATACAATTAATTAATAATATTAATTACAAGCACTTTTATTACTGGTTTATGTAATACAGTATTAATATGCACTGCCTGGCCAAAAAAAAAATGGTCACACATGGTAATATTTGGTTGGGCCGTCTTTAGCTTTGATTGCTGCATGCATTCGCTGTGGCTTTGTTTCGACAAGATTCATGTCAAAAGATTTATTTCAATCCAGTGTTGCAATCATTTTCTACCAAGATCTTGCAGCATTGATGATGGTAGAGTCTGACCAACCGCTGCACAAAGCAGCTCTTCTCCATCCAGCACATCCCAAAGATTCTCAATGGGGTTAAGGTCTGGACTCCATGTGTAAAAATAATGATCTCATGCTTCCTAAACCACTTTTTCACTGGCATCCTGCCATTGTCATCTTGGAATATGTTCCATCAGGAAGGAAAAAATCCATTAATAGAATAACCTGGTCTATATTCAGTATATTCAGGTAGTCAGCTGACCTCATTCTTTCAGCACATACTGTTGCTGAACCTAAACCTGCAGACCAACTGCAGCATCAACCCCACATCATTTACTTACTTAAATCCAGGTGGAGACTTTTTTTTTGGCCAGGTAGTGTAGCATAAAGTGCAATACCTTATTAATATAGTTTATACTGCTGTATTTATTATGTGTTTAATTCTACTTGTTTCTTTAATACCGCTTTCACTGTTTATTATTTTACACAATGGTTGATAATGCAAGGCGCACCAACCAGCTCGGGTCATGCTGCAAGACAACGATTTTAAACACATTGCCTATGAAGTCTATAAGAAACGTTTAAAGAAGGATATAAAGACCATGTTGGAGTGGCCAAGTTAAAGTATAGAACAACAAACAGAAGTCCACCAACATCCTTTGAGCTGAAGGCTTTATAAGAATAAATGGGCCAAAATTCCTTTAAGCAAATGTTAAGAGAGGATCTTACTCTAATTACTTGAAACAACAGGTAGTTGGTCAAATATAATAGCCAATATTTTGGGGGGATTACCTTTATTAACTGCACATTATGTTTTAGTAATACGTTAACAATGAATGATAATTAATAGAAACAATATACAATTATGGAAGCATCACAATATTCTTAAAAAATTAAGCAACATAATTTATGACAATAAACAGCATGTATAGAAATGTAGCTTACTAAAGTATGTGCAAGTTCCAACAAATGTCATAACAAAAATGATCATGACCATAATTCTGAATGAAACATACAAAATGTATAATTGGGTTATGAATAACATATATATATATATATATATATATATATATATATATATATATATATATATATACAGTGTATAAGAGAACTGTTTCCGACAGTAAAAGTACACAATACATACTTCTTCATGTACCTGTAAATCATATAATTCACAACAACAAATTAATAACAGTGAAGCATATATACAAAACATACATTGCCTAAAGCTTAAAAACAAAGAGTTTATGTTTGTATAGAGATGTTTTTAAGCAAAACTAATACAGTAACATCAGGTCTGCCAATCACTTTCATGGCCACAGGTGTATAAAACCAAGCACCTAGGAATGCAGACTGTTTCTAAAAACATTAATGAAAATATCACTACTAAATATTCCATCAACTGTCAGTGATATTATAACACACTGGAAGCAACTGGGCACAACAGCAACTAGACTATGTAAAAGTGGCAGTGTATCAGTGGATGCTGAGGTGCATACTGCGCAGATGTTACCAACTTTCTGCAGCCAATCTCAACAGACCAGCAAACGTCATGTGGCCTTTAAATTATCTCAAGAACAGTAAAGTGTAAAGAGCTTCATAAAATGGGTTTCCGTGGCCGAGCAGCTTCATCCATCAATGCAATGCTACGTGCTGGATGCAGTGGAGTACAGCGTGCCACCACCTGCCTCTAGAGCAGTGCAGACGTGTTCTCTGGACTGACAAATTACACTTCATCATCTCATGATCGGGTGGATGAGTCTGGGTTTGGGTTTGGTAGTTGCTAGAAAATTATACTTGTATGACTGCATTGTGCCAAGCGTAAAGTTTGGTGAAGCCTTCCCAGAAGAGTTAAAGATGTTACAAATGCAAAGGATGGACCAACATCATACTAAACAATATGGATTAAGAATGGGATGTCACCAAAAGTTCTTATGCATGCGAAGGCAGACCAGCAAATATTTTGGCAATATAACTCTAGCATTCAGCACTGTCCAAAAACAATATTCCACATATTTTCATCTATTGAGCAGACATGACTTTGAAGTTTTATGAAGTTCAACTTATATAGCGCCTTTCTAGAAACCCAAATACGCTTTACAATTTACACATTTTTCAAGCACATTACACATCAACACTCATCCAGACACCTGTGAGAAGCGGCAGCCAATAGTGCACAGTGTACTCTCAACCGGAAACGACCGTCCAATAGTGCACAGCGTACTCTCAACCGGAAACAACCGTCCAATAGTGCACAGCGTACTCTCAACCGGAAACGACCGTCCACCTGGAGGACTGCGCCGGGCACTACAGCAATTACCCACGACAGAGTGCCAATCTATATCTGGGCACACAGCCATACATACATGTACACATACACAAACTTGCATATATACCAAACACTTTACACACCAGATCAATTTAGAGTATCCAATTAACCAGATCAATTTAGAGTAATCAATTTTCCTGGGCAATTTAGATTATCCAATTTACCTGATCACCATGTTTTTGGACTGTGGGAAGAAACCAGAGTCCCCGGAGGAAACCCACACAGACAAGGGGAGAACATGGAAACTCCACCCAGATAGGGACTTGAACTCAAGACCCCAGTGCTGGGAGGCTTACGTGCTAACCACTAAGCCACCATGGCGCCCATAAGCCATCATGCCGCCCATAAGCCATCGTGCCGCCCATTGGATTTATGTTATTTTATGTTATATTGATTCTTTTAAAATAAGGAAATGTCAAAAATGAGTATTTGGTGTAAGATATGTTTCTCCCGGTGTATTTCACAGCGCAACTCTTCTTATATTTCACTGATGTTGACACACCCTTTTAACTGCTAGTTTCCGAGTGGCTTTCACAGCTAAGCGCAAAGCTTCACTCCTGCTGATCCCCTTCCTCTCTGTAGCTTCAATGGCACTTTCTTTCTCTGCACTTGTCACTGTTAGTTTCCCTGCTAATTTTGCAAAAGCTACAGCGCAGATCTCTTTGATGACACTTTCCTGTGCTTCGTTTCTTGATTCTTCCACTAATTTCCAGTAGATTTTCTGCCATTCAGTCTGAGAGATATCAGGGTTGTCTCCTTTGCATTGCTTCAACTTTTTGTCTAGCTTTTCTTTCTGTATTTGCTGTATTTTACATTCAAGACCTTTAAACATCTCATTATTGCAGAAGTGATTTTTTCTTACCATCTTGTCTACTTTGGACAGGAACTCTGTGAACTGTGTGTAGTTCTGGGAGTTGTTGTCAAAGCTATGAAACCTGCCATCACAGTCTTTCACCAGCTGTTTCAGGTCTGCATCACCATTCCGCAAAAACTCATCGATAGTTTTTCCCTTTAAAGTATCTTTATGAGTGAACAGAACCATTGTATGTTTTGTGACATCCTTACCAAACAGCTCCTTAATTTCCTCAATGGTGTTCTTTTCTTCTGGAGTGAATCTGCCCAGACCTATCACTATGAGAAATGCATGCGGTCCTGGAGACGCTAAAGTCAAGCACTTAGCAATTTCCTGAATAATCTCTTCATTACTCAGTGTATTATCAAATAGTCCAGGAGTGTCAATCACAGAAAGCTCCTTGCCATCTCTCACAATCTTCTGTACAGTGCACTGCTTTGTCTGGGATGCTGAGCTGACTTCATCCTCAAATATGCGTCTCCCCAGGATGGTGTTTCCAGAAGCACTCTTCCCAACTCCAGTCTTTCCCAGCAGGACCAGCCTTAACTGGGGAGGTTGTTTTTTAGGCCCTGAAACTGAAACATATCAGATTAAATTTTATGATATTTATCTTACACTAAAATATATGTTTTCCTTAGTTTTCTCTCGAGTTTAGTCACTGCCAGTCCGCCAAGTACCCCCAAAATCACACAATGCTACCAGTGCAGGGGTTTAGCACGGTCTTCATCCAAAACACACAAAGCTCCATCATATGTTCTCAAACTGCTGCTAATACTGTTAATACAGGTAACAGAAACCTATGCTGGCTAGTAGGTTTGAGAAAATTAAACATTAAAGACTTTTAAAGTAATTTTTAAAAGTAGCCGATAGGCGCAGCGGAGCGCCTATCAGCAGCTCTGCGTCGATCTGCAGTTTAAACCAAGAAGGAGGGAATGTGTGGGAGAGAACATGAGGCCGAGTGGACAGCGACTGTCTGCGTCGAGCTTCAGAATGCTGGGGTGAACAGAGGCTATTTCACAAAAGCTTGTATTTATTATCATGTTTTACTACACTTTAAGTCCATTTCACATCAGATTTCTCCTTTAAATGTATTTATATGGAAAATAGTTTTATACAAGCTAATTTGCTACAAACCTATAAATGTTTGAGCCTCAAATCACTTGAATTAAATGATATATTAATATGTTCAAAATCCACCATAGACCCCAATCAGCTCTGCTACTTTTCTCCATTCTGTATTATGTTGATCCGAGTCCCTGTAATTTGGCATGGTCATAAAGGACAGGGAACCATGAAACTGCAATTATTTCTTCCATGCTTCACCGGAACGTTTTAATATGGAATAAATGTTTCATACTTTGCACTGAGGACAGGAATCATGCGAACGATGCAGTCGTACTGCACCCCTCCAGTCTTGTGTGGCTGCATCTGACCAAGCTTCAGATTGTAGATAAATGGGATACATCCAGTGTTGGGAGTAACGGCGTTACTAACGCCGTTACTTTTTTCAGTAACGAGTAATCTAACTAATTACTCTGACTGTAACTATAACGCCGTTACCATTTTCGACACTCCGTTACTGCACGTTACTTTAACAGCTGAATGAACTTTTTTTAACTTCGCGCATACAGACAAAGAGCCCTATCATACACCCCGCATAAGGCGTGTAGCGTGGCGCTTTGCCACCCGTCAACAGTCTATTTTTAGGCCTTGCACGCGTCCTTAAAATAGCGTTGGACTTTGGAATATATTAACACCGATGGGCGTGGTGGTCTGGAAATGATGTGTGTTGAGGTAAATTTCTGGCGTGTTTTTATCTTGGCGGCGGAAAAAAGCTTAGCGCGATTGCTCACCCTGCCCTCCAAAATACTCCATTCCATCACATCTTTACCACATAAAAATAAACCACACCCAGAGCACTGTAACTATAAATTATTATTAGTTATATTTATTTCTGTCAGTTATAAGGATTTATATTTATGTTTAGTACACAGACTAAATAACTGTAACTAGGCATTCTGCTGTTTAAAAATTTCAACAGATGGTTATTCTCACTCAAATGCTGGAGTTTTGAAATGGAAAATTAAAAGAGAAAATAACTTTGACTGAACATAAATTTATTTTAGTTAACTTTGCTATTATTTAACTGAATTTCACTTTTATATCTGAAAAACAAAGCACATTGTCAATCTGGTGCGTGGTGCTGCCCGTCAATTATATAAAACTTAAAACATTTGAAATACACAGAAATATAACGCTATATGTTAGCATTCGTTTCTTATCACCAGGGCAAATTTATTAAAATATTAAATATATTAATTCATGAATTAAAATCTCGTCCAGCGCTCTGAAATGTCAGGCACGCAAAGTGGTGCATGGCGCAGCGGCGCGGCATTGCGCGCAGAATAACCTCTGTCTTCTAAAAAAAGTTTTTATAAATAAGATCTGACAAGTATACTAAAATTAATGTTATTAAACTTACTAAAGCCAACAAATGTACTGTTATTTAATAAAGAGAAATCAGGCAAAATGCGCTGCGCCTCTCTCTCTCTCTCTCTCTCTCTTTCGCAGCGCGGAGCTGAATTCAGCGCGAGGCTATAAATAATTTACAACTCAGTTCAGTTAAATAAAAATAAGTAAGGACCTGTAAGTTAATCAAATATTGTCAAATATAAAGGATAGGTTGAGGTTTTGGTGAGCTGTTTTCATGATTTGAAACTGAAACTAACCGAAACTTTTATTATTCTGCGCAAAAAGCCTGTGATTGTTTTAAATGAGTTTTTTAATGGATTTAAATGAGTTTTTTTTAACGGATTGTTGTTTTTGTCCATTCTTTTGTTTTGTTTATATATACATTTATTTCTTTGAGTGTGGTTTGGTTTGTTTAATTTTTATCCCCAGACGTGTATTTGTTTTTTCCGTTTTTTTTTTCAGTATTACATGTCTTAGTAATTTTCTTTGGTCCTGTGGAGTTTTTCGTTTCTTATTTTTTTTTATTCGTTAGACTATATTTTTGTCAACATTTTGGGTTTATTTTTGTTTGTTATTTTTCTAATAATAATAGTAATTACATCATTTATTTTCTTTATTTATTCTTTATTTATTTATTTTTACAGGGCGAAGTAACGCAATAGTTACTTTTACTGGTAACTAGTTACTTTTGTAGTGGAGTAACTCCGTTAGTAACTCAGTTACTTTTTTGGAGAAGTAACTAGTAACTATAACTAATTACTTTTTCAAAGTAAGGTGCCCAACACTGGATACATCATGGTGCATTGATGAGATAGAGCAGTGTATATGTCAACATAAAATCAATTATAAAAAACACTTACAATCTAAAGGATGCTCAATGCTTTTCCTCCTCTTGAATATTCCTCTGTTGGAGGTCACCATTCCATTAATCTTCTCTAGAAGATCAGAGACTTGGCTTTGGTTTTTCTCCATGTTTCTGAAGGTGTGGGTCCTGTTTCCACAGTTTCTAACCAGTGTTTGCAGCTTCTCTTCTCCACCCTTGACATAGTCTTCCAATGTCTCGTCATCCTCCAGTCTCTCTCCCATAGTGAACAGAACCAGCACAAAATTCAGGACCTCCTGACCCAGTAGTGCTTTAGTGAACTCCAGCATCTCCTCCTCGTTCTGCAGATCTCCTCCAACAGGAACCACAAGCAGAACAGCATGAAGACCAGCCTGACAAAGAGACTTCAGCTTTTCCTTCTCCTGCTCCAGCTGATCTTCAGTGAGGTTCGGATCCAGCAGGTCCGGAGTGTCGATCACACACACCTCTCTTCCAGAAACTTGGCAGGTTTGTTCTTCACATGTTTTTGTAACTTTCTCTTTGTAGCGGTTTGGACTCTTAAACAGTTTCTGTCCCAGTATTGTGTTTCCTGATGAGCTTTTCCCTGATCCAATTCTACCCACCAGCAGAATCCTGACAGCACCCTCGTTTAGGGAGCCTGATGGGAGAAACCAAACAAATGGCAGCATTAACACAATACAAGCTTGTAGAATGACTTGTGTGACTGTTTTTTAATTTCATTAAGGTTTACGGGCATTTGTTAAGGGTTGAGGTGGACATCACCTTCATTCTTTTGCTTTTCAGCCGATCTGTTATGGCTCTGCTAATGTGCCTGGGATCATTTGACTCATTGTGTGACACAAAATCAGTCAAGCTTGAGCTGTTTGAGAGAAGGCTTTTACATTTGACTCTAGAGTTCATGGTCGACTAAGCAAGCCTTAATCCCCCTTAACACCATACTTAATTCCAGGCTTTTAATATCATTCCATCTAAGATTTAGACCGTTTGACTCTTCCACGCTGTTGTGCAGTTCTGTGCTTCAAACTTTTTAAAGTTTTTTTAAGTTGTTTAGAGCATCTAGAAGGAAGTCATCACTATTACAAGTAGGTGGAGATATTGTGTAGTTGCTGATGGCCTGGATGCACTGCCACATGTGCTGCGTGTCCTACATGGTCGTGGATTCTCTTTGTGTAGGAGTGCTTTGGCTCTCTGATGAACCGGAAAAGCTGGGGCTAGCTGTTCTTAGGCCTAAGTTCTGTATATCACTGTCAGCACTGTACAGCTCACTCAGAGTAGCATTACCATTAGTGCTAGGTGCTACATACTCAGCTATTATGTAAACAGTGTTCAACAGTGTGCTGTTAGCTTAGCACATACTCCACCTCTCTTGCTGCACTGCCTTCTCGCACATTATTTGTGATAACCCCTCTTTCGGTCAGCCAGCTCAGACATCATGTAAACCTTAGCAAAACTAACGTCCACTCATAGACCGTCTGAAAGTTTTTTTTTCCCCCAGATAGTGAGCTTTGGGGCGGATGAAACACAACGTACATGGAGCCGGCACTCTGACTTACTCATTAGTTCATACATACTAAACTTTCCTTATTCCAATTTGTACTGCATTCTTTATTCAAGAGCCCAGCGTTGGCTTTATCTCCCCTCAAACATACAAGTATATACTAGTATTTTAATTGACACCACTAATATAAATTTACTTACATTCATTCTTTTATTTACTTTTAAATATCCACTATAAATGACAAAATATTGTTGTGATTAATGTGATTATAATATAATTAATCTGATATAATTAATCTATATTGAATGTTTTTCAGTTGTTAATCTTTTTTTCTGTAGAATGACTTTATATTGTTTGCAGGGGGTCTTCCCATATTGACAGGCGGTAACAGTTGCTTCTCTAAGGTCTTTCCTAATTGCCACTGTATTAACACATACCTAAAACCTCAACCTCATCAGCTGATCAAGAAAATAAAAAATAAATAATGCTAATTAAATATCAGCACAATGGTCTTGTTAATTTGAAGTTATATTTACCTCATTAAAGACCTGCCAAAAACTGACTTTTATGCCCTGATATGTAAAACCACAGAAGTGAGTGTACTTTGTAGTTTACATGACTGTAGCTAGTGCCATACTAAATGGTGAGCTATGAATATCTGCTACTTAGTTACATTAGCATCATAGCTCCAGTTTAAAAAAACAAAGAATCAAACTTAAGACCCCAAACCTGTCTTGGCTAATTGAGTATTTCTGGGGTTGAAACATAGGCCAATCTATTGTTATAAAATAGAACCGGTGATTAATAAAACTTGATGCAACACTACAGTCCACTCTAAACTGTTTTCACTGGGACAATCTGTAAGCAAACATGTTGCATAGTTCAGCTTCAAATACACTACAGCTTACTGAGGAACCCAGCAGTTATTATACTCACTTGTCTGCAGAGAAGTCTCTACGTCCTCCACTGCTGCCATCACGATCTGTGTTTTCTTCTTATGTCTGAGCTCCTTGTAATTAAATCAGTCTGGAATTTCAGGCACCTGACAAACGTTAACAGAAAAATTATGTTTTTTATTCACAGGGTGTATAATTCATTATTATAATTCATTATTCACATTTGTTTTCTTCTTTGATTTAACACCATATGTATATTTACAGAAAGAAATAGCCCAAAAAAGCCCAAAAACCATATATATTCTTATAAATAGATAATATAATTAGACATTCATTGCTTTATGCTTTTCTTGCATTGTACTTTAAACTGTGCATTAAAACTGTACACTTTATATACACATTTTGATTTCTGTACATACACACTGTATGCCCAAATGTTTGACATCCCATCTAAAGAATGCAGTCAGCTACTTAAATTAAAACCATTGCTGAGACAGGTGTGCAAATGCACACACACATTGTCTGATCCCTGTAGTAGAGAATTACTGTCATTGTATTAGGAATCTCTGAAACAGATAAATGAGCCATTTCACCGAATGGATGCCATTTCTGTCCCCAGGAAATTACATATATAAATGTGCCTACAAAATAACTTTTAAAAAACTTTTGATTATTAAGCATGTCTTGTACATTGACGTAATTGCAAAAGTAATATATGTAATTAAAAACATGAATAAAAACGGCTTAGGACTCTGAAAAAATAGCATTTGTTACCTGTCCCCACGCTTTAACTATAAACTTTACCATATAATATAATTATTAAAATCCTTCAGAGATGCAATTTATTTGCATTGTTGTGTCCAAATCCCATCTATGCTTTAATTTCTTTATAATAAATCCATAATATTTAAGTTTAAATACACATTTTATTGTGTCCCTGGGTTTCACCCATTCCTGTTACTGTAACACATTACCCCATCTAAACATCTGGAAGTCTCATCTAGAACAGTAAGTTACATCAGCTGGATCTTCTGAAGATCACGGGAAGATCAAAATTAAGTTCCCTCGTTAGTTTTTCTGTATATTTGATATTTTTGTAACTATATGGCTGAGGAGCTCAATCTCAACACTCATTCCTGTTACCTAAATTAATTCATAGATATTATTTGTTAATTTTTAAAATACACATTTTGGGAAAATCACTGGAATGTGCTCAGTGTCCTCTAAACATAAAAAGTATAAGGAATGAGTGCCAGTAACAGGAGTGAGTTCCAGTAACAGGAATGAGGTCCATTAATAAAAGTAATTTTTTGTCATAAATATCAAACATTTGAACACGCAGTTAACCATATCTAAAAATAAAATAAGATAAAATAAAATAAAGACTTTCTTGTGAGAAAATCAAAGGAATTAGTGGATTTGCTTCTAAAGATGCTTTTTAAATGTGAATTACAAATTATGTAAAGCTGCCTAAGATTGACCAGTACATGTTTTGAATGAGTTACAACAAGCAAATGGCACCCCATCTGTGGAATAACCCAAATAAATATGAACTTGCTGGCACCATGTCAGGCCTAATGTGTTCTCTGGAATGATGGACCTAAAACTTCATATACCTAAGCTCATCAGACAGACATTTATCCAGAATGTATTATCACTGATAAGACCTAGAAACAGTTATGAACAGTTTATTTATTTATTTATTTTCTGATATATAAACCCCTAGCTATTAAGGACCAGTCTCCTAATATTAGCAATGTTGTATTTGGGATGTTTAAATATCATTCACAAAATATCTGACGGCTGTCTTTGATCTATGTCACCTGATCCATGTTTTAGAATGTTTCAGTTCCTGATACTCAAAGAGAGAACATTACTCTGAAGTAGCAAGTGTTTGGCTATTGGTTTGTGAATTTCTCTCTTTTGTTTATTTCTCTTTATGGACGTTTTATTAATAATTATAATCCTAATAATACTTTGATTCAGAGTCCCAATCATTCAAAACCTTTAAATAAATAATTATGTCAATTTCAGAACTTCAACAATAACTGTTGAAAGTTGCTTGAAAGGCAACGTTAAATAAAGGTTGATTATCCATCCTCAACATTAAAATAAATATGACTTTTGATATCAGGTAATTCCTTGAGTGGATTAGAGTAAATAATAAAACCTAAATATGAATGAATTCACTGATTTACCCCGTTGTTTACTTTTGTTTAGGGCTTCCGCTTTTTACCAGTCCGGTTGAAGGAGAAGAATGTTTTTTTTGTTTTTTTTACTCTGCCATAAAATACTGAAATAAAAAAACTTCAGAAAAATAAAAATGAGAAAGATGAAGAAAAAAGCGCCGGTAATGTTCTCTGTTCGTACGACTTCATGCAACGAAATAAAATAAAACAAAACTTACCCAAAACAGAGCAAGAAGACGCAGCCATTACTTTCAGTTTTAAGAATCAACCAGGGTTGCCAGATACAGGTCAAATCAAGAGGCTTTTATTGTCATTACATCTGAGTACAGGTACACAGTGTAACCAAATTACGTTCCTCCGGAAACATGCTGCAACATGGAACAACAACACAATTTACACACATAAAGTGCAAAAGTGTAACAAATGAGCAACACAGAACTACAACACTACAATAAATACTATAAATACAGTAGACGAGATAGTTTAACAAACAGGACAGTGCAGTACTGATACGGTATAATCAATTAAATGTGCATGGTGAGGATAAGAGATGTGTAACATACTGTAACATATAGAACATACATGATTACAGCAGTTACTGAGGTAGAGAATATACAGTACTTAAATTAACCAGGGATGGTTTTTACACCTTGAATTCAATCAATCAATCAAACTTTATTTCTACTCGGTAATACATTGAGGGTACCCCAAATTTTCAATGCAGTCTAGCATTTACAAAATTAAAGGGACTAAAAATTGGGTGTAAATTATGAAAACAAGCAAACAATACAATATTTAATAAAGAAGAAATAAAGTAATTCAGAATCAAAGGATATGCAGACAGGCTAAAATGTAAAGCAATAAAATAAGAAATAAATAATTAAAAAACAAAATAATAAGAATAATAAAATATAAACACAATGAAAGAATGAAAGGTAAAAGAAAACCTCAACTAAAACAGATACAGGCTGTCTGAAGGTGGTTAAAGACTGACACCAGTGAGCTGAGTTTTAGAATTTCCTGTAGATAATTCTAGCTGGCTGGCGCACTGTAGCTAAAATATTAAAGCAGAATTCCTCCAATCAGAAATTAGCTAGAGTGATTACACACTTTGTGCACATGCTCAGTTACACTGTCTTCTTGTATGTCAAAAAAGGACTAACATTTGACTGCTAGAATTTTTTTTTTCTATAATTTTTTTTGGATACAGTCCTGAGATCAAATGTCAAGGAATCCTAACAAGTATTATTAGAATCAATGTGTGTTCACAGTGTCTGTTTAAAATAAGAAATGAATAGGCGCAATCATTTAAATAATAAACAATCTTTTTCATTTTGAGTACTTGATTAATTAATTATGTATATTTTCAACATGTTACTACAGCCATTGTTGCAACAGTAAAGTGACCATATTTAGATCAATTTGTAGATATTTAATAAAATCACTTGAAAACTTTTTTTAGTAGTTGGAAGAAGTTTATTATATAGCAAATTGGCTATTCCAGTGTAAATGTTTTGGATTAACTGGAAGTTAAAGTTGCAATACTGTACGGTGCCTACCTGCATCCAGCTGACCAATCACTGTATAGATGGGCTTGGCAACAGTGCCTTGTTGACAGGAGTGATTAATCTGTGCGTTAAACTCTTGGTAACTGATTGAATGTGGGGAGAGAGTAGGTCTATTATTATTTATTTCAGCTTTCAAAAGTTTTAACCAGACCAAATTGTGTCCACCTGCCAAACCCATTTGTTTTGCGTGAAACCGCCCAATCTGGCAAACTAAGAGTCACATGAACGCCTTTTACGTGTTTGATGATGAAATATGACTGGGTTACCTTTGGTGCTCTTAGTGACCTGTAGGGGGAGCTCTTTAACATTATATTGTTTTTAATTCAGTCTGGCAATACAAGAATGGATCGTGGTCTTGCATCTATAGAGTATTTTTGATATATATATATATATATATATATATATATATATATATATATATATATATATATATATATATATATATATATATATATCAAATATAATAAATATATATATATGAATATTCTTATATCTACATATATTCTGAAAAATGATTGGTTATAAGTATTAATCCTGATACATATTTAATACAAATTTAATAGTGCATGTGTGTCTGTGAATGATGTATTGTGTGTGTTATTGTATGTGGGGTTTTTTGGGGGGGAGTTGTGTGCTGCTGAGCTACTTTCTATGCCTTTAAATTGCCCCTTGGGGACAAATAAAATAACATGAATTCTGACAAATTTCGCAATTGGTGTTTTTTTTGTTCTTTTGTTTTTTTTTTAAAGAATATGTTATACTATACAAAATAGAATAGTGTATGCTTTCTGATTAGAAGTAGCATATTTAGAAATGCTATGTTGAAAAATAGTTGCTCTGGTATACCAGTAAAAGGACATTTATATGAGGCTAATCATTTTGTCCTTAAGTGTGTATACATATTAAGTGTGTATATATACACACCGATCATCCATAACATTAAAACCACTGACAGGTAAAGTGAACAACACTAATGATCTGTTTCCAGAGGCTCCTGTAACAGGGTGGTATATATTAGGCAGCGAATCAAACTGTGATATTCTAGCAGGTCTTGTAGGGTGTTCCTTGTATGCAGTGGTCAGTACCATAGACTGTGAATAAGAGTGGACTGCATGACAGAAGTTAAAAAGTGAAGCAAATATGTGTTTTATGCCCTCTGGTTGCTGGCTGCTGTACAGCTGTTAACCCAGCTCCATGAAGATAAATTATTATTTATTTAACCACTAAAAATGTTGGATTTTGTCATTAAAACACAAATATAAGACACAAGATCAACATTACACCTTTTATTTCCAGATATTTACATCTAGATCCAATACACAGTTCATAAGATGTGCTATCTGTCTTATAAGATAAGATGTGCTTCTGTCTTAATCCACCCATTTTTCCTATAGGCAGAAGTACTGGAACTAGTGACTATCACGTGTGTTCTGCTGCCCAGGTGTGTCCTGATACATCGATTATTCATATAAAAAAAAAATGAAATAGTGCTGAATCTGTGAGATCAGTTTCAGATTTGGGTTTTGCTGTATGGGCTGTGCATTTGTAGTTGGTAAAGTTATCAACATGAAAACCATAGAGCTGTATATGGGTGAAAACAATTAACTGTGAAGCTGAGAGAAGATAGAAAATCTATCAGAACCACTGCACAAATATTGTTTGTAGCCAAAACAACTGTTTGGAATGTCCTGAAGAAGAAAGTTTACTTGGTTTACTTAGTAACAGATGTCGAACATAAACATTTTAAGTGCTGTAAATAATACTGACATCAGCAACCACCTCCAGAGGGCAGAAGTGAAGGTATCACACCAGACGTGGCCCGCAAGCATGAAACATCTGGCCCATGAGGTTGTTTGAACTATAATAAACGATATTGAAAAAAATACAAAATAAAATGCTTCTCGGGCAAGCTTTTGTTTGCATTCCTCCACTGTGTCTCTGTCGTGCTCGGCGTGGCTTTAGTTTTGTCCGTTCTCGTTTTTCGACCCGTTTTTAGGCTCCCTATCTCCTTGTAAAGACATTTTTTCCAGGTTGTGTCTCAATTCACTAGCCGGGGCAGCAGTAGTGTATTGGACCACGTCCCTGACAACACGTGTTAGATCCTACGTGAGGAGCGGTGTGTTTATTTATTTAACTCCATCCCATTACATTTTATTTTTCAAAACAGAATTTTTTTTTTGTTACCCGCCACGTAATGGATGGGAAAATATCTGGCCCACGGCAAAAAATAATTGCCGACCTCTGCAGTAAACAGTCCTTGTGTATCACACAATTCTTAAGTGTCCTTAAGTCTCTGAGAAGATGAAACAGCAGTAAAGAGTGGAAGAAAAGCTCTTTTAACCTTTGTATGACCTTACGCCGTGTAGAATAGGCATGTGCTGGCCATTTGAGGAGAGGTTCCTATCTCTTCATTCTGATAGCTTGTTGTCTCCTAGTTCATATGCTCTTGTGCCAAAACAGCAGAACAGTAGTAAAACTTCTCTGCCACTCAGGGTCACATTCTCCTCACAGCTCTTGCAGTATTCAGATAAAAACACGCTGACCTTCCTGATTCCTGAAAAAGTACAAACAACCTCCAAGGCCTTGCGTCACTGTGACACAGTTAAAAAGAACTGCCTTTAGAATTGTCTTAATCCTTCGTGGCATAGATTCATAGTACTGGAAACATTCCTCAGAGAGTCTGCTCTATATTGACATGACAGCATCACGCAGTTGCTGCAGATTTGTCGGCTACACATCCATCATGTACACATACATCACATCCTGTTTTATCACATTCCAAAGCTGCTTTATTGGATTGAGATCTGCGGACTGTGAAGGCCATTCAAGTACAGTGAACTCACTGTCATGTTCAAGAAACCAGTCTGAGATGATTCACGCTTTATGACATGGCGCATTATCCTGCTGAAAGTAGCATCAGAAGATGCTACACTGTGGTCATAAAGGGATGGACATGGTCAGTAACAATACTCAGGTAGGCTGTGGCATCGACACCATGCTTAATTGGTACTAATGTGCCCAAAGTGTGCCGGTAAAATATCCCCCACACCATTACTGCACCACCACCACCAGCCTGAACCAGCTGTTGATACAAGGCAGGATGGAGCCATGCTTTCATGATAATGTCTATTGTCCAATTTTGGTGAGCCTGTGCGAATTGCAGCCTCACTTTCCTGTTCTTATCTGACAGGATTTCCACCCGGTGTGATCTTCTGCTGCTGTAGCTAATCCACCTCAAGGTTGGACGTGTTGTGCTGTTGTTCAGAGATGCTCTTCTGCAGACCTCGGTTGTAACGATTGGTTATTTGAGTTTCTGTTGTCGTTCTATCAGCTCATACCAGTCTGGTCATTCTCCTATGACCTCTGGCATCAACAAGGCATTTTTGCCCACAGAACTGAACTGCTGCTTACTGGATTTTTTCTCTTTTTCGGATCATTCCCTGTGTGCATGAAAATTTCTGAAATACTCAGACCAGCCCGTCTAGCACCAACAACCATGCCACGTTCAAAGTCACTTAAATCACCTTTCTTCCCCATTTTGATGCTCGGTTTGAACTGCAGCAGATCGGCTCGGCCATGTCTACATACCGTGAGTTCACTGCAAAAACATTAATCTTAGCAAGTGAAATTATCTCATTTCAGGCCAATAAATCTTATTATTTTTTTCTGATAGTAATTTTTGTCTTACTAAGCGTCGTAAGTGTAAGATTATTTAGGAATATGATCTTATTCAGACTCACTTAAAATTGTCACCTTATTTTAAGTAATTTGAATTCTTCTGTACAAATTTAAGCCAAGAAATATTTTTTTAATTTAAGCTTATTTCACTTATTTTGATATTTAGTGATTGCTTATTTGAAAAAAATCTTATTAAGAAAAAACATTCTCATCCCATATTTTTGCTTAATTTAAGCATGTACGTCTCAATTTACACATATTTTGTCTTTTTTTGCCAATGGATTTTTTGCAGTGTGTATAAAACAACTTTAAAAAATCTGAATGTGATTCTCCAATCACATACTTCAAATTCAAGATTCATTGATTACTACATAGCCCTGGTTTGGCTTAGGATCTGTTACTTCTGTAATATAAAATATTTGTTAAAGACTAAATGGAGACTCAGAGATTGTCAGAGATTGAATTGGAACGAAGTTCAAAACATTTAAAACCCTAAAAAAAAAAAATCCTGTAAGATGTGATTGTGGTTAGTTTTAATGATCAAACTGTGGCCAGCGTTTACCGTCATACTGTTCTAGCTGAGACCTCTACGAGAGCTCAAGGTCGTCCTAAGGTGTGGCAGCAGGAGCAGGCGTAGGTGTGCACTGAAGCATGACTCATTCCTCTCCACCTAATTCCTCAAGAGCTCCAGATCATGTGAAAACCAAACCCAACCAGCTGATCCATGGGAGCTTAGACCTGCTGAACCTGCTGAATCTCAGAGACTGATTCAGTGAGACTGAATCCAGTAAGAGGAGGAAAAGCTCACTCTCTCTAGGCTTTGTCTTCATCTTGATACAAAAAGCAAACGAAATGCAGGAGATCTCAAAGAAGTTGTTTGATTGAGACACACTGATCTGGAGTACGGTGTGGTAATGGCAGAATCTGTAGAACGTAAAGGAGGAGGTGAGCTCCAGGAGCTGGTTGAGGACGCTGAGATGGAGACCCCCTCCAGGAACACCAGCAAACAGCAGAGCCAGATCACTGAACAGCAGGATCAGATGAATCTCAACATGGTCAAGAGAAAAACCAGCTTACAGATAGACGTCACCTGTAAGTGTATTCAATTAATATAATCAATGACTGTAGAAAAGCATGGGCATCACAACAGATTCTCTTAAACAGCCTCTGCTGGCTCAGTACGAGATATAGCTCCACTTATTAACCCATTTTTGGTGTATAATATTGTCATTTTCCCCACCCCAGAATTCAGTGTTTAAAGACTTATTCTGCTCTATCATAAGAAGGCGGGCCTACACTTAGTAATAGTCTTGGCTGGAACAGACCAGTTATCTGCATTACATGGAGTAGATTATATTAGTTTGCAATCATACTATCATTTATCTAGTAGTGCAATTGTGTGCTGTTGGTTACATTTACAATGTTAACACTCTGGATAAGTTATTTTACAGGTGTACAGTTTCTTTTTGGTCTGTCTCTAGTAGCGCTAAATGGCCAGTACAATCTAATTATTTGTTAGTGTAGTTCGATCAGCAATTACATTACAATTATTTTCTGATTCAAATAGTGTTTAAAATATATATTTTTGTGCTGAATCTCTTGCTGCAGCTTGGGGGGGGGGGGGGGGGGGTCAAAACCCGACTACAGTATTTTTGGTTCATCTCTGCAGTAAACAGGGCTGATCTCCGGTACTGAAATTTGATGTAAATGTAAATAATTTGGCCATAAAATACAGTGATGTGATAAATTGTGTGTCACTTTTAAATGTCTCAGATCATCAAAGAATTTTAACTATTAGTCAAAGACAACACAAGTAAACACAAAATGCAGTTTTTGAATATATATTTTTTTATTATTAAGGGAGGGAATACAATCCAAACCTACATGGCCCTGTGTGGAAAAGTGTTTGCCCCCTGCCAGTTAAAACAGAACTTAACAGTGGTTTATCACACCTGAGTTCAATTTCTCTAGCCAGACCCAAACCTAATTACTGTCACACCTGTTCTTAATCAAGAAATGCTGTAGGACAATGATCCAAAACACACCAGCAAGTCCACCTCTGAATGCCTGAAGAAAAGCAAAGTGAAAACTGTGGAGTGTCCTAGTCAGAGTCCTGACCTGAATCCGATAGAGATGCTGTGGCAGAATATTAAAAAGACGGTTCATGCTGGAAAATCCTCCAATGTGGCTGAATTACAGCAATTCTGTAAAGAAGAGTGAAGCCCAATTTTTTCCACAGCTCTGTGAAAGACTCATTGCAAGTCACCATGATTGCAGTTGTTGCAGCTAAGGGTGGCCCAACCAGTTATTATGTTTAGTGGGCAATAACTTTTAACACAGGTTCATGTAGGTTTGGATATTTTTCTTCCTAATAATTAAAACCTTCATTTTAGTGTTAACATTACTTTTACAACGACAAATTGGGACTTCACCCCTTGGCCCTACCCCTTACCCCTACCCCTCTGTTTTGCTTGTGCATGCCAATGGGTAGGCTGGATGGGTAGGGGAAAGAATTGGGCTTGTTAGCCCTTTAAGAAGAGATTTTTCAGGTACACATTTTAAACAAAGGGGTATGAGAATCACTGGTAAGAAACCCACAAATGTAAATATTTTCCTTGATAAAAGTGCTAATTATCACTATATTACCATAGTTTAATGTGTACATTCAAAGTCAAAGTCAAAGTGGTTTTTATTGTCATTTCAGCTATATACAGAGTACACAGTGAAATGAAACAACGTTCCTCCAGGGACCATGGTGCACATAAACACAGTGTAGACAGAACAAAAAGTACAAAAGTGCAGACAGACAATACAACACAATACAGACAAAGAATAATAAATAACAAGACAGTGTGCAAATTATGCAGTGTGCAAAAAAGACCAGTGAGGTAGTAATTACTCTATTACACAGTGTGCAATAGAGTCCAGTGAGGTAGTAGGGTTTTTAGTGCTTTCCTTTTTCTGGGGTAAGTGGGGTAAGAGTGTGTGTGCATGTACAGAAAAACCATAAGTTCAGTCTCTGCAGTTGAGGAGTCTGATGGCTTGGGGGTAGAAGCTGTTGCAGAATCTGGTCGTGCTGGACCGGATGCTGCGGTACCTTCTTCCTGAAGGCAGGAGGGAGAACAGTTCGTGTGAGGGATGGGTGGGGTCATTCACAATGCTGGTTGCTTTGCGGATGCTGCGGGTGGTGTAAATGTCCGTGATGGCGGGGAGAGAGACGCCAATGATCCTCTCAGCTGTCCTCACAATACGCTGGAGGGTCTTGCAGTCAGAGACGGTGCAGATCCCAAACCAGGCAGTGATGCAGCTGCTCAGGATGCTCTCAATGGTCCCTCTATAGAAGAGTGTGAGGATGGGTGGAGGGAGACGGGCCTTTCTCAGCTTCCGTAGGAAGTAGAGATGCTGCTGGGCTTTCTTGGCTGTAGAGCTGGTGTTCAGGGTCCAGGTGAGGTTATCTGCTAAGTGGACACCAAGGAACTTGGTGCTCTTAACAATCTCCACAGAGGACCCGTCGATGTTGAGAGGAGAGTGGGTGTGCTCTCCTGAAGTCAACAACCATTTCCTTTGTCTTGTCCACATTCAGGTGAAGGTTGTTGACTGTACACCAGTCTGTCAGCCGCTGCACCTCCTCTCTGTATGCTGACTCGTCGCCTTTGGTGATGAGACCCAGCACGGTTGTATCATCGGCGATAAAGCTGTTAGAACTGTGTTTTGCAGCACAGTCATGAGTCAGCAGGGTGAACAGCAGAGGACTCAGGACACTGCCCTGGGGGGCCCCAGTGTTCAGTGTGATGATGCTGGAGGTGCTGCCCCCGAACCGGACTGACTGGGGTCTCCCTGTCAGAAAGTCCAGGATCCAGTTGCAGAGGGGGGTGTTGAGGCCGAGCGAGCTTAGCTTCCTGATGAGGTTCTGTGGGATGATGGTGTTGAATGCTGAACTGAAGTCTATAAACAGCATTCTGACGTAAGTGTCCTTCTTCTCCAGGTGGGTGAGGGAGAGATGAAGGGTGGTGGTGATGGCATCGTCCGTGGAGCGATTGGGACGATACGCAAACTGCAGGGGGTCCAGTGAAGAGGGCAGTTGTGTCTTGATGTTCCTCATGACTAGCCTCTCGAAGCACTTCATGATAATGGGTGTAAGTGCAACGGGACGGTAGTCATTGAGGCAGGACACTGTGGACTTCTTCGGCACTGGGACGATGGTGGTGGACTTGAGGCACGTTGGGACAGTGGCGCTGCACAGGGAGATGTTGAAGATGTCCGTGAGGACATCTGTCAGCTGGTCTGCGCACTCCCTGAGCACTCTGCCGGGGATGTTGTCTGGTCCTGCAGCTTTTCGTGGGTTGACTCTGCGCAGAGTGTTCCTTACGTCCACTGCAGTCAGGCACAACACCTGCTCGTCAGGCTTGGGCATGGTCTTTTTCACCAACGTGTTGTTTTGTGCCTCAAACCGTGCATAAAAGTTATTCAGGGCATCAGGGAGGGAGGCATCACGTTCACAGGACGGTGGCATTGTCCTGTAGTTGGTGATTGCCTGGATGCCCTGCCACATGCGCTGCGCATCACCCGTGTCCTTGAAGTGGCTGTGGATTCTCTGGGCATGTGCGCGCTTTGCCTCTCTGATGGCTCGTGACAGGTCGGCTCTCGCTTTCCTCAGGGCCACCTGTCACCCACTCTGAAGGCGGAGTCGCGGGTCCTCAGCAGCGCACGTACCTCAGCAGTCATCCAAGGCTTCTGGTTTGGGCGTGTGGTGATGGTCTTGGAGACAGTGACATCATCAATACACTTGTTGATGTAGCCAGTGACTGTATGGCCAAATTCCTCATAACAAGCATAAAAAAGATCGCTAGTAGTTTGTCTCAGTAGCTAGCTAGCATGCAAACTTTCCCGTTCCACCTTAAATGGTGTAACAGACGGCAGGAGCTGCAGCAATTAAGGCAGAATGTAAAAATAAAATAAAAGCTAATCAAAGTTCCCCTTCACAGAGAATTAAGAAATGGACAATAAAAAAATAATTTCTGCATCATCTCTTCCCTTTCCGAAGACATACAATAAAATACGCCATAAAGTCACCTAGCTAACCACCAGCAGCAGCAGCTAGGTTACTGAAATTTAATGCTGCTAATGACGTATCGGGTGCTTGAAGGGTTTGTCCCAATTCTTAGAGGGAGGAATTCACCCCTTCCTCTTCTAACTCTGTTTCAAGAGGAAGGGTTACATTTGAAAACAAGGGGTAGTGGTAAATGGTAGGTGCCAAGGGTTGAAATGGGACTGGGCCTTAGTCTGGGAGAAGAGGCTGACTTTCTTGCTAATCTCTACTACATATACTCTGTTTTTGCCTTTATTTCTATTAAACAAAAGACAACTATGATCTCCACAGTCATTGACTGTAACATGTACATACATAAAACTCTTTAAAAAAAAATTAAATTTAAACCAATCATGATTTTTTTTACAGTTTCAGCTGGAAGCCAGAAGCAGCCTCATCAACAACAGGAGCAAAAGAACACACCTGGAAACATCTTCCTCAGGAGGAACGCGTTTAAAGTGTTTTACAGTGATCCGATTTCAAAGTCTATCTGAAGAAGGATTTTCAGAGATTCTGAGCTGGAGGAACTGGTGGATAAATATGGACCAACAAAGAGAGCAAAGATTATACTGGAGAGGAAGCAACAGGATGTACAGAGGAGCAGTTTCTGGACCTGGAGTCAGATTCAACAAAGCCTTTTGTCAAAAACTAATCTAGACTTATAACCAAGTCCTTATATTAAGGTATTCAAGAAATGTTCTGAGAAATTATTAAAAAAAAAAGACTGATTACAAGATAACAAGTTAGAATAGTGGACAATGGTGGTAAATAGAAGCAGATGTTCTAAAAGCTCCACACAGAAATGTATTAATCATTATGAAAAACTGCTGGATGCCTGTCTCACTGTTTTACCAGGAGGAATGGGAGGAATTTAGCTTCATAGCATTATCCAGACACAGTAATTACATTATCCACTCATAATATAATATTTGAGGACATGATCTCAATTATTTTACTCATCTCAATATTGACAATGAGCAACTGAGTTTAAAAATGGCTTTTATTTTATTTATGCTTTACAAATTATGATATTTAAGCATTTCTATATTCCAATTTCAATGTGTAAACATACTTGATAGGTTTTATAATTCAGAAATTACCATCAGCTTGTGTTGGCTTGTATCGGGAGGACACTTAAAAGATGGGAGAGAACTCTGAAGGCTGAAGTTTGGGCAGTTTCTTCTTGTCACAGGAAGAGAGATAACAGAGTTAAAGGGAGGAGACAGGGTGTTGGAGGGTCGTGTAGACTCATTGTAAACATTATTCTTTAGAAATAGTGCATAAATGCATTATATTATTATATTTTAATTATATTAGTGGCATAAAATGGTCTTAAAATGACAATATAATTAATCACAATTATTTTGGGACTAATATATTATATATACAAAAAGAATAAAATAAAAAAAAAACACTTTTTTTTGGTGGAGTTAGACATACTGCAGGGTGTTGTGCAGCAAAAAATAGTCCCTAAAAAAACAGTAGACCAGATTTGCTGCTATTTTCACATCATCATTCCATTCTTGCTCATAATAAACGGGTGTGAACTGTAAATTAAATGGCTAAACATTGTCTCCTTGTTCAATTTGCCGCCGCAGTAAAGAAACTTACTGTTTTACACCCAAACCCCACTCTGAATGATCTTACTCACTGAATTATGTAAAGAAACTGGTAATAGACCACTGAAGTCTTGTCATCATTTTGTAGTCGGTGGCATGTTGTTTATGCCCATATTTGGGGTTTTCAAAAATTGGCCTCTGTCCCATTCTGTGTTAAATAAATATGTTCAAAACCCTGTACGTTTTATTCTGTGTACATTTTCTTCCTAAACATCACTGGATCCTTTGAATAGAAAGAAATTAGATCGTAATTACAAAATTACAAAAAAAAAATATATATATATATTTTGATGTTTAGACTAAAATTTACAAATGTATTTGACGACAAACAATTACATAGAAACACCAAGTGGTGTATATAAGTTTTTTTACGTGAAATTCTTAAGTAAATAGACCAGGGGTGTCCAAACTACGGCCCGAGGGCCATTTGCGGCCCGTTTCCTTTTTTTGAGCGGCCCGCGAGGTATTTTAGAAATAGAATGAAAGTTGGTCCGCTGTTAAGCAGGTTTTTATAATGTGAGATTCAAAGTTTGAACGCTAGGTGTCAGAAACGGACCAAAGAGTCTAAAAGTGGAGAAGCTGTGCAGTTGTTGCACAGAAAAATGGACCAAAGAGTCTAAAAGAGGAGAGAGTGCTCACTTGTAGCGCAGAAAAACGGGGCCAAAGAGTCTAAAAGCGGAGAGGGTGCACAGGTATTGCGCAGAAAAACGGGCCAAAGTTTAATATTAAGAGACATCATGAAATGAAACATCAATTTGAAAAATCTTAGTTTACACAACACTGTCAAAGATAAAGATAGTAAGTCAAGTAAAATGGTGTGTAAATGAAACTAATCAGGAGAATGTATTATTTAAAGTGGTATATTTCATTATTTGTTTTAATACAGAGTCTGTGGCCCGTGACCTCAAATATATTTCTCCTTCTGGCCCCCAACAAAAAAAGTTTGGACACCCCTGAACTAGACTGTACTAGATTATTCTTGTAGATAGTACTTAAATAAACTTAATTTTATTTACAAAGTCCAAATAAATTTTTTTCCAGTGCATTCAAACAGATAAGAGGCTGGTCTTACATGAGCTTTGCAAAGCGCTGCAAAATCTAAATTTTAAATGCACTGATATATTTCCCTTACAGTACATGTTAGAAAAATGTAGTGAAAATAAAACTAAAGACACCTAAAAAGTTTCTTTTAAAAACTTTTTTTTTCTTTTTTGTCCTACCATGTCAAGCACCTAGCAAAAAAAAAGAAAAGTAAATCAAATAAAAAATCAGCTTCTTCTTAGCATTTAGCTTTATTGAAATGCTTTTTCTAAGTGTCTTGAAGGGTTTAAAAAGACTGGTGTATCATGCGTATTGTTAGCCAATTCATTTTTTTTGTATATTGTTACAATTCGGTGCACCTCAGTAGTAGAAAAAAAGTTGATGGAGTAAATACAAAATTATGATTTTTGATGCCATGGATTTTGATACATTTGTATAAGTGATTGCAGAAACCCTTATAGTGATTCTACATGAAGAAAAAAAAACATTTGTGTGGACCTTAGACTCAGGAATTAACATTATTTCATTTTTTTATTTTTTCATTTTACCCTTCAGGTCTTCTATAGAAACCAAATATACAGATTGTACCGTTCATATACACAAAACTGAATTAAACAGTTTTTATATTTGTCTGTTTACGAATGAAAGAGATCCCAGTTCAGCAGCAATAGTTTGTTTAACAAACGTGATTTGATGATGTCTAAAGTACAGTTCATAGATTATGTGTGATTTTGTGTCACGAGCCACAAAAACATTATGTTGATTTACATGGAAAACAACAACAACAAAAACAACAGGTCACATAAAGTATTTGAAACATAAGTTTTATTTATCTGCAGTTGTACTGCACACAATGGTTTCTGTAATGCCTTTTAATAACAAGCTAACGCATAAAATGTAAATGTAATGGAAAACATAGAAATGATCACGGTGTTGGCTGTTATATATTTTTTGTTGCACAATGGGTAATACATTTAACAGAGACAAAATATATTTTTCACAAAAAAATAAATTACACAGTGCAAGAGTATTTAACATTAAAATAAGGTATTATTAATTACGTGGTATAATTTACGATATTTCACTGTTAGAAAACATTGAAATTAAAATGGTTCTAGGAATGTAAAAAATAGTGTTTAGCTGATAATTCTGTTTACGGTATTTCACTGTTAAAGAAACAATGAAACAATATATTTTTTCCAGAGATGTAAAAAATAGCGTTTTGGCTGATATTTTTGTTTATAGTATTTCACTGTAACAGAAAAATAGAAATAATGTATTTTTTTGAGAAAAGAGATGTAAAAATTAGTGTTTTGGCTGATATTTCTGTTTACGGTATTTCACTGTTGGATTTGTACTGAATTAAAAGCTGAATTAAAAGACACGATCTTCAGTCAACTGGGGCAGCTTATTCTGTCTCCTCGGCACAATATTGTTAAAAATTGACGTTGCTATATTTTTGTTCTGCGATACATGAAGCCAAATAAAAAACATAACTGCAATGTGAATGATTCAATGTCATGATATTAATAATGCACTGTGTGTAATCTAATATAGAAGCATAATAAAAACAATGTTGGGCAGCTATAAACAGCTGTCATATATTTCGTTATATTCATCGGAAATTGAGAACAAGTGTTAATTTCAGAATCAAGCAGCAATGATGTGACATTGACCTTCCTCCGACATTGCTAAATGAGCATGAACACATTATGTTGATGTTGAGACAATCACTGCCATGCAGCACTCATTTTTTTGGTTTTGATGCTCCAGTTATAGATAGGGTTTTCATCATTGCCATCAGTACATATTTTGCAGTACATGCTTATTGCAGTTCATTTTAGAGGTCTCTGAATCAGTCCAGAAACAGCTACACGCAATACGGTACCGGCAGGAGTGTTGACAGCGCAAAGTATCTGTGCTTTCAGGGTAAACTCTTTAAATTTCATTCCTGTATGTTGATTTATTCTGGATGCAACAATTTATTTAAAGATGAATATATTTTTAATGACTACTATTACTATTAGAACTACATTATGATTATCATAAAAGCCCTGCACTAATAAATGTAATCAATATTTTGTGATTAAAGGAATGAATGGCATATTTTGCAATTGTGGATGCTATTGAAATCTTCTTATTGAACTCTACACATTTTTTTCAAGGCTAGTCTACGTGTGGCTCTGATTGCTAACCAAACTGCCCTCCCGCGACTCAGCCCTTTACTTTCTGCAGCATTAATCGTGCTGACTTTCTCCTTTGATATCATTCCCAAAGTTTGAATAGGCATAGGCAATGGAATACACATTTCTAAAACAAAGTTAATCAGAGCTTCAGATCGTGATTCCTCCACTAAACTCCAGTAAATCTGCTGCCACTCAGACTGAGGCTTCTGCTCCTGCTGAATATCCCTAAGCTTCTCCTTCAGCTTCTCATTTTGGATTTCCAGGATACATTGTTCAACTTCTGAAAATGAGTCATCAGTGAAATGCTTTCCTTCATTTTCAGCCACCATTGACTCAATTCTACCAATCAGATCTTTAAACTGTGAGTAATTATTATTATTATTATCCACACAGTAGTATCTGTTCCCGCAGCTCTCTATCAGAGCTTTAAGCTCTGGGTCGCATTTCTCCAGGTACTGCTGAATGGTCTGATTCTCTCTCTCTAACTCATCCCTGCCAGTAAAGAGGATCATGGTGAATTTCTCTGCATTTTCAAAAACCTCCTTCAGCTGCTTTACCGTGTCTTTCTCCTCTTCTGTGAATCTCCCGACTCTGATGACGATGAGGAAGGCGTGAGGGCCTGGAGATGAGTAGGTCATACACTTCAGAATTTCCTTAGTTGTTTCTTCTTGGCTGAGTTTGGTGTCGAACAGCCCCGGTGTGTCAATCACCACAATCTCTTTCCCGCCTCTCTCAATCTTCCTAGAGCTGCACTCTGTCGTCTGGGAGGATGAACTGGCTTTTGACGCAAACACATTCTTTCCCAGGATGGTGTTTCCAGTAGCGCTCTTGCCCACTCCAGTCTTTCCCAGCAGCACCAATCTTCTCTGTTCTTTTCCCTCAGGAGACTGCAGAGCGCCACCTGCTGCCGCTTCTGTCACAGCTGCCTCTGAAACTAAAACAGAGAAAATGTCTTTTAATCTATTAATCATTTTAACATTAATATATATATATATATATGTATATATATATATATATATATATATATATATATATATATATATATATATATATATATATGTATGTATAGTACTAATAGTTCCCCTCTTTACATTTTAAAAATCGCTTGCCATCATTCAAAAAAAAAACACCCCCACACTCCAGCAGAAACATAGCAGATGTATGTAGCCTAGTATAAAGATGACTCAAGCTGCAAAATGTCTCAACTAAGCTTTTTGAATATATATATATATATATATATATATATAATAGGCACATACAGTGGCTTGCAAAAGTATAAATATCCCTTGAACTTTTTCATATTTTTTCACCTTATCACCACAAACTTATAAAATAAAAATATATTTTATTTTAGATTTTAAGTGATAAACCGACACAAAGTGGCACATAATTGTGAAGTAAACATTTTAATCAAACAAAAAGTGTGACCTGCAAAAGTATGCATTATATCAATACTTAGTAGAGGCACCTTTTGCAATTCACTAGCTGCAAGTCTCTTGAGGTATATCTTTACCATCTATAGACTGAGATTTCAGCCATGTTTGCTGGAGAGCATCTATAGGACCCTGTGGCACGGCGTAAGCGTCTGTTCTTAATGGCTTTTTTTACCCATACATTACTTTTACTCTTTTACTCCAGTAAAAAGCTTTAGTTCTTCTAGTTTTTTAATCCCTAGTATCTAAACTTCTGAGTAATGAATGTAAATACTTTTCACACCTTTGATTTAGGCAAGGTTGAGCCATGCTGACAAAACTGGGCACCAGGTGGTAAAACAGATAATTGTAAGTAAACGTGCAAACCGTACGCTCGCATATCAGGTCATACTGCATAAATCAAGATTAAGAAAGGAAAACCAAGGATGTTTTAACCTGTGTAAATTCCTTATAATTTATGGGTAAATGTTTATGGTATGAGGACAGGAAGTGTGGCTGGTTCACTGATGTGTGTTTTAAAGAAGGTTGTGACTTATAAAGAGGAAACAGTGTTTAGGTGTGCGTATGTATGTTTTAATAAATCTGAACTTATGCACACTCTCAATTCAGAATCCATGCAGAGTTTTATAAATGTGGCCCCAGGTCATGATCTAGATGTTCATTTCAGCAATTATGTTTTAACCCTTGTGTGGTGTTCATATTTTTGTTACTCGTTTGCTTTGTTACTTGTATTTAATTCAGCAAAATTAAGCAATTTTACATTAAAATGCTTTACACATGCTTGCTTCACCTAAATTGCAAGCAATATAAACAGCTTACATAGTTAATATTTGCCCTTTACCTTTCTTATGTTACATTTCTTTCAAAAAGTGCTACTCTTTTTTTTTTATTAGTTTTTTTAATAAAATGTAAAAGAAAATGAATTAAACTCAAGATATGAGTAGAAAATTTGTTTAGTTTCAAATTTACAAATGAAGCAATGTTTATTATCCCTTGGCCAAACACACTGTATGTAATATAAATATGTAGGGGGGGGGTACAGTGTGTGTTTATCGAAAATGTGTTTTGATATATGTTTTTCACAAAAAATGAGCCAATGCCAATGAGTTTGAGTTAGAAAAAATATTTTTTTAGTATCATTTGATGAAAAATGAAAACGGGTCCCACAGACCTGAACACCACACAAGGGTTAAATAAATGGGGGGTGTCATAACCTCTTTTACATAGAAAATTCATATTATACAATTTGTGTAATTTCTTCACTTTTATTTGTTAGCTATATAAATGCTATTTCTAAATACTTCAGTTTAATTGAAACTCAAATGTCCACACTGCTAAAATAAAACCACCTTAAGACCAGCCAGTCATTTCCAGTCATTTTTAAATAGCTCTTGATCAGCTGGTCTTGAACTGGATTTTTTAGCAGAACATATGTCTGAATATGTTTAAAAAGGTTTTAATGGGTGTATATACTTTTGCTGATAGTGAATTAAAAAGGTGCAATTACTTACAATTTATTAAATGATCCAGGCTACTTGTTTTGTGCTGGCCCATGTAAAATCTGCCTTCATTTTTTGTCACCAAGGTATCAATCTTCTTCAGTAGTTCTGGGACTTGGTCCTTCAGACCATTCTTGTTTTCAAAAACGTGGAATCTGCCAGAACAGCTGTCCATCAGCTGCTGCAGAGCTTCACCCTCTTCTTTAATGAGCTGCTCAATCGTCTCATCTTCTTCAAGATCATTGCCATGTGTGAAAAGCACCATGACATAGTTCATGATGTTTAGACCCAGTAACCTTCTGGCAAACTCCAGCATCTCCTCCTCATTCTGCACTTCTTCTTGGATCTCAAACACGACCAGAACAGCATGAAGTCCAGCCTGACAGAGAGACTTCAGCTTTTCTGTCTCTTGTTTGAGCTGATCTTCAATGAGGTCCGGATCCAGCAGGTCCGGAGTGTCGATCACACACACCTCTCTTCCAGAAACTTGGCAGGTTTGTTCTTCACATGTTGTTATAACTTTCTTTTTTTGTCGTTTTTGTTGTTTAGAGATTGTGAACAGTTTCTTTCCCAGGATTGTGTTTCCTGATGAGCTTTTCCCAGATCCACTCTTCCCCAGCAGCAGAATCCTGACACTACAATCAGAAGAAGACTCTGCAAAGATTCAGGGATATATTATTATTTTTTATTATTATTATTATTATTATTATTTATAACCAGCACATTACAAATCCCACACATGATCGAGGACATACATGAGACCTAGTTATTTCACGCAATTTGTGTTAAAGCATAGATGAAATTGTATTTTAACAGCTCAATCCTGAAAAGAGCTTGGCTAATAGCAATGGCATGTATAATAAGACGGTGCGAAAGGAAAGGCAAATACATTTTTCAAAATTAATAAATGAAAACGGTAAAAACACAAATTTTTTTATTCTCAACTATTACCGGTAATTGTCTTTTAAATCCCAGTCCAATGGATGACTGGCTCTCAGAAGCATCTACATCAAAATGTGTATTATTTGCAATATTTTTTAATGATAAAATGGCTCATATTCGATCAAGCCTGATGTACTCCAGATCTGTAGTTCAGGAATCTTTGCAGCCACAAAGACGCAACTAAAATGTGTGAGTTTAAAAAGATATCTGAGACAGAGCTCCACAAAATTATTTCACAGCTTAGTTGTTCAACCTGCATTTTAGATCCAATTCCTACCTCATTTTAAACATTTTTTAGAGAGTCTTATTTTTAGTGTTTTAGAAATTCTAAACTGCTCTATAGAACCAGGCATTTCAGATGCTCTTAAAGTTGCTGTGGTCAGGCCTTTATTGAAAAAATACAATTTAGATCCATCATTTTTAAGTAATTTTAGACCAATTTCAATGCTACCATTCTTAAGTAAAAAAAAAAACAGAAAAAGCAGTCTTTACACAAATAAAGGAGTTTCTGAATGAAAATTCTATTTTTTATCTATTCCAATCAGATTTTCTTTAGATTACACCACACGAAAACACTGAAACAGCGTTACTAAAGATAGTAAATTATCTCAGACTTATACTTTTAGACTTGAGTGCAGCATTTAGTACAGTGCATCATGATATTCTTATAAATCGCCTGAAAACCTGGGTAGGCCTATCTGGAAATGTTTTACAGTGGTTTAATTCGTATCAAGGGTCAAAAGTACTTTGCTGGCATAGCTAACCACCCCTTAAAGCAATATCGTATACTTTATGGTGTTCCACAGGGTTCTGTGTTAGGCCCACTTGCTTTTTCCTTGTACATGCTTCCGTTAGGTCATATAATTAAAAAGCATGGAGTCAGCTATCACAGCTATGCTGAAGACACAATTATATATTTCTGTAGAGCCAAATGATGCAAGTAAAAACCTTCATTTTTATTCTGTTTATTTTATTTTATATTTTATTTCAATGTTTAATGTTTTTCTTATTATTTCATTAAACTTTTTACTTTTTACTACTATTGATATAACTTATTGTTTTACATTTTTCTGTTTTATTTCATTTTATTATTAAGCATTTTGAGCTGAATTGTTCAGTTTGAAAGGTGCTAAATAAATAATTATTATTATTATTATTATTATTATTATTATTATTATTATTAACCCAAAAGAGCCCAGCCTCAGTTTTGAATATTGTTTAGGGCTCTCAGCATTAAAGCGTTAACACACAAGATTCATTTGAAATTAGTAGCGTGTTATTATTTTTCATGCAAGTTAATTTCGCCACCAAGTCTGACCCCAACCTCTGCCGTAATTTGTCCTGCCCCCGCCCATGCAAGGCGCAGATTGTTTTTCCGACAGACATCCAAACTATCAAATATAATATTTTATAATTGAGCTAAACTGCTGATAAGGCACAGTTTAATCTGATATATAAGCCAGATAATAGACCTGCTTTCCTTCATTATTAGTATATGATAAGTTATATAATATAATCTGCGCAGCAGCGGGTTGGTATAATGTTAATCACTACATTTAGATCACGGTCGTTCGGTATCCTCACTCTGCGTGTACACAAACACTAAAGAAAAAAATTCCAATATTTAAAAGGTCTGAATTAGTTCTTTATATTTTCACCAAAACGTTAGAACCACTTACCAGAAAATGGAGCCGTTTCAGCCATGTTATCAGCGTTGCAATGCATGGGTTGCAGCTAAAAAATCATTTTCACCAATTCCGGTGGGAAAGGTCAAATAAGTCGACTGACAACGAAGCATTCATTGCGTTTCTCTCTCTATGCATCAATTATAAAACAAATAACGTTAAATTAATCTCAGTTTTACAAAATACGCAGAGAAAGCTCTCACTGTCAGCGTTTTACACAACAGACTTGCTTTCGGTTTCATTTAATATTGACAATTCATGCCCTGTAACTAATACAACAACCCCACCTAGTGTCAGAAGTGCCCATATCTGAACCTTTTTACTTTTATTCCGTTTACTGAGGGTCACATCCCTGGAAAAAAAAACAGCTCAACACCAGCTGGTCATCCATAGTTCCGTTTTGATCTGAATGCAAATAAAAATAAGATAAAACATAACTTTGCCCCATAATGAGGTGCCAAAGCTAAAAAAAAAAAAAAAAAAAAAAAAAAAAACATTCTTTAGCACAAGATCTAACCTCTATGCAGTACACTAATCAGTTCTGTAGCAAAAAAAAAAAAAAGGACTGTGTGAAATATCAAACTGAAGTCAAAACTGAATGTCTAAACAAGTTTATAACAGTGCAGACCTAATAGCAACATTTTTTTTTTTTTTCAAAACTATAGAAAATATAACCTCTTTTGAGAAGCCTAGACTTCAATAGTTAATTATTTTGACAGTTAAAACTATACATCTCAGACTTATCCCCCTCAAGAGGTAGGAACACAAGTGAGAAATAGGATTGGGCCTACAGTGTAGTCAGGCCATATGAGACTCTAGACTTCTTGATTATTTGTTTTATGAAAAAGCTTAACATAAAAGGACTCCAAATCTGGCTCCACTCAAACCCACAAGGGGTCTCAAACTCCATTCTGGTGCAAAGAAAAGAAAAAACGAGAAAACAGTTAAATTTTAAGAAACTTTATCAAAACTTTACACCAGCATCATGTTCCTGATAGCATCCCCAAACACTTACAAAACAAGTTCTTAAGACAACTTTTAGACAACTTTATTCATCTCACAGCCAGAAAGGCATCTTCTCACCAACCCTAATGGGACCCAGAGAGACACTTCCTTGCCACTGTGGAGCTGAAACAGGAAAGGAAAATTAATAACAGTTATACTGACCATTAGCACAAACTCTTGAATTTACCATATACCTGCACCTGGCAGAATCTGTCCCACATCCCTGCTGCCACAGCTCGTATCACAACAGTTACAAACTCTGGAATCTCCGTCCACAGAAGTCCATCTGAAACAGTCAAACCCTGGTCAGTAACCTGATCAACTGCACAAAATCTGAAGCTTCATTACCAAAACTCACCCATTATTACTGAAGGAACAGGCCTTGTGAACAGCATCAGTGGGAGCAGAAGCAGCAGCAGCCGCCTTCAAGAAGCAGGTGAGGTAAATCTGCAGAGGAGCAAACACCATAAGCCCACAGGAACAGTACTGGCTATACAGTCAACACTGCAGTCCTCCTTACCAAGCCACTTCTCTGCTGCTCAAACACAAAGGCTTCCAGCTGGAACTGCAGCTTGTCACTCTGAACCCGGGGCAGGAAACGAGACTGTGAGCCTGTAAGCTTAGCGTCTACCAGACACCTAGAAGGAGGAACAGTTAGACAAGTGTCCAAGATGGACAGTCAGACAGAAGAACGCTGTACTCCAAACCAGTCTGAAGATGGATAGTTAGCCGAGGCCTGCTTACCCATGATTCTCTATAAAGGAATATCTGGGAGTCGTGTTCAGGTCTGGCACAGTAGTGGCCACACAGCTATCCACAAAGATCCTCAGAGGAACATGGTTGTACTGCATCACAGCAGCTTCAATGTTGATGAAGTCTCCCAGGATGTACTGGTTAGAGGGTCTCTCAAACTGCCAGTCATCTGGAGAGAAAGAAGCAGCACCATTAGAGACAGTTTAACCCTTACACTACCTGCAGTGCTTTAATACAAACCCATCATCAGCCTAAGGGAGAAGACCAGGCATTCCTCAGCAGTCACAGTAGCAGCATAAGGGACCCAAGCAGGCAGGAGGGCATTGCTGCTCACATTAAACTTCCTGTGAACAAGCCAAACAGTCTCAATACAGACTCCTGCTTCTGGTTGCAGCATCTACACTGAACAGACAGCTCCTTACCGTGGATAGTGACACTGAATGCCCACCCTGGTGCTCTTCGTCCTGACTACTGGAGATCCAGCAGATGATGGGGTTGAGGTTTTTGGGACGTAGATAACGTTGAAGGAGTACACCAATTCATGCTCAGTCATCTGCAGAAAGATAGAAAAGAATTACACCCTCCAAATAGCTCCATTCCTAGACCTACAAGATCAGCTATTCCCAAACTCACCATTGACACACTGTTACACAGCTGCAGTTCAGACTGAAAAAGGTAAACCTGAGCAGCAGAATCTTCTCCTGTTGCTGCACAGCCTCCAAGTGTGATCTCTGCTGGGCTTATTAGTTCTCCAGTTCCTAAGAAGTCCTTCTTTACCTGCACGTACACGTTGTTCTCGCTACACTGAACAGCTACACTAGTAGCACGAACAGGCTGTGGTGGTTCAAAATGCACTGCTGGCTGCTGAGGTTTCACTGGAGCTTGGGGATAATGCCACATCAGCTTTTTCACTGGACCCAGCATTTGTTTGAGTTGAACACTCAGAGGAGTTTGAGGAGAAGTGGAAATTCCTCCTGAGACCAACTTTGCCGAAGTTGGCTGTCTTGGCTGAGTTGGAGCACCAACTGGATTACCAAACTGCGCATCACACACTCCCAACACCAGAAACACCAAAACCCAAAACCCAAAACCCAAAACCCACACTGCCTTAGAGCCATCATAGAAACACTGTGGAATACTGAGGGCTGTTTCTACTGCTACCTGGAACTGCTTTTTATGTACAAAGAGAAAAAGGTGACTCCGCCCAATTGGAGTGCTCTTAACACGCCTCTGGACCTGCTGTCTGTGTGACACAGGTGACATCAATAAAGTTCCCTGATAGATAGTAGAATTGCCATATCCAGCTAACTTTGATTTTGCACCAAGAGACATTTGCCCTAAATTGTATTTTAATCCAACATGTGGAAGGAAACGTTCTGTTTCCAGACTCTTCCACAGACTCCTTCATTTAATTGTTTTTAGGGGAAGTGTAGCAGGAATGCTTTGTCCCAGTTTCACTTTAATGTGGTAGTTTTAGGCCCAATCCCATTTCACCCCTTTGCCCTACCACTTAGCCCTACCACTCTGTTTTAGGGTGTCCTGATTCTTGTAGGGCTGGAAGGGTAGGGGCAAGTGAAAGACCTACATGGCACCTTGTAACAGGTAGAGGCTGTCACTCTCCCTGAGTTAGGGATTTTGGGCTTGGGTGGCCACCGTAGTGCTGGGAGCAGTCTCCCCCCTCCCCTCTGTGTTTGGGTGCTGCAGGTAATTTCAAGTATGTATTGCTGCAGACTGGAGCACCTCCAAAGAGGAGGAGCTTACCTCCAAGTGGGAAGTCCACCAACAGTATACGGCTCGAGACTGGGAGCGCGTTTGTGCGCGAGACCTCTCTCACCACGGCTCCGGCGAATGTCATAATAAAAGTCTTCCTTGATTATTATTATTACTATTGTTCTATTACATCAAATTTAATGTTATATAGAATGTACTATCACGTTATATTATATTATATAAAAGTCTACATCGTGAGACAGGGAGACCTCACTCAACACAGCTCCATTTCTCTGCCGAATGCCACCAAAAAAAAAGTCCTCCGTGATTAAAAGGCTCATGGATGTCAATAAATATATTAGTCAACAATTAATTTTTTATATTTCTTAAATGTCAATATAATAAAATTATAATATATTATTGGCAAATGTTTAAACGTTTTAAATAAAATGTGGTTGCAATGTGCACAACATGTTTTTAGACTCTTAAAAAATGCATTTTAAAAGAAATAAACATTTAATAAACGAAATAGATTAATTAACCAACCTTTGGGGTTATTTACAAAGCACAAAACGTCATGAAAAACACCATACCGCGTAACACCAAGCACCATCCTACTTGGAGGTAGGCTCCGCCTGTTTGGAGGTATGTTCCTCCCCTTTTGGAGGTGCTTGTGCTTCAGCAGTGTTACTAATCTAGTTTGATTCACTTTGAATGTACAACTGTTTACTGAAAATAGTGTTTAAACAGTGTCTAAATCCATATTTGCCTTAAAGTGAGTTCTGTTAGCTGTAGTTTTGGCTTTGTCTCATTGGTGGAGTAATAGCTCCACCTGCTGGACGTTTTAGAGAGTTCTCTTCACAACAAGAACTAAAGTTGTAATTCAAACTGTTTGTTATTGGATTGTGACCTTGTTTCTATTTTAAATTATTTTTGGAAGGTCTTAGTATTAATTTTGAGTAAGAATCAAAACCGGTTTTGTTCATACAATTCATTGTGTATAAGGTTCAAGTTGTTTTAAGAACTGACTCTCCTTTCCTACATCAGACAACTAAAAAAAATAAATAAATACAAGTTATCTGGCAAAACCGTGGCTGATTTGTTCAAAAAGATAATTGTGTTATTTCGTACTTTATATACACTATATGAAGGGTATTTGTCAAATGTAACTACACAGTTAAATGAACTGCAAATAATCATAGCCCTGTTAATTATTGTTATTGTTGTTGACTTACTGAAAAGCATTTAATAAACCAACTTTAAATTTGTTGTAAGATAACCTCTACTGCACACTGCAGTATGTGTACTCCACCCCCATTCCAAAGTGTCCTGGGTTACCCAAATGAAAATATGGTGACCCTAAGTAAGAGGACACTAATCTAAATAAAGTATTCCTTGGGTTTCGCAGAAATTTAAAATGACGTGTGTTTTAAGGACAGTTTCATTCACATTACACAGATACAGCACACTAACATTTGTTGACCTGAACCATCAAGATACCCAAATCAAACCTAAACAGAAAATCAGATTTATACAATTTTTTGTAACAAGAAAATAAAGGCAATCACTACACACAGACAGCTGATAATCTCTATTATAACCAAGCTACTCACAGCATAGGCTGCATTGTTCCAGACAGGATGTGTGGACTACCACTACAAATAAGAAACCAAAAACCCAGTCATTCATCAAAAGAGGTTTATTTTCCTTCAGGAAAGTTTACAATTACCAGAAAGGCACCTTCTCATTAACCCTAATGGGACCCAGGGAAACACTTCCTTGCCACTGTGGAGCTGAAACAGGAAACAGGGGGTAAGTAAAGCAGTTACATTTCTGGTTTAACAAGCGGAGTTTGCTATACTTACCTGCACCTGGCAGAACCTGTCCCACATCCCTGCTGCCACAGCTTGTATCACAACAGCTACAAACTCTGGAATCTCCATCCACAGAAGTCCATCTGAAACAGTCAAACCCTGGTCAGTAACCTGATCAACTGCACAAAATCTGAAGCTTCATTACCAAAACTCACCCATTATTACTGAAGGAACAGGCCTTGTGAACAGCATCAGTGGGAGCAGAAGCAGCAGCAGCCGCCTTCAAGAAGCAGGTGAGGTAAATCTGCAGAGGAGCAAACACCATAAGCCCACAGGAACAGTACAGGCTATACAGAACACTGCAGTCCTCCTTACCAAGCCACTTCTCTGCTGCTCAAACACAAAGGCTTCCAGCTGGAACTGCAGCTTGTCACTCTGAACCCGGGGCAGGAAACGAGACTGTGAGCCTGTAAGCTTAGCGTCTACCAGACACCTAGAAGGAGGAACAGTTAGACAAGTGTCCAAGATGGACAGTCAGACAGATGAACGCTGTACTCCAAACCAGTCTGAAGATGGATAGTTAGCAGAGGCCTGCTTACCCATGATTCTCTATAAAGGAATATCTGGGAGTCGTGTTCAGGTCTGGCACAGTAGTGGCCACACAGCTATCCACAAAGATCCTCAGAGGAACATGGTTGTACTGCATCACAGCAGCTTCAATGTTGATGAAGTCTCCCAGGATGTACTGGTTAGAGGGTCTCTCAAACTGCCAGTCATCTGGAGAGAAAGAAGCAGCACCATTAGAGACAGTTTAACCCTTACACTACCTGAAGTGCTTTAATACAAACCCATCATGAGCCTGAGAGAGAAGACCAGACGTTCCTCAGCAGTCACAGTAGCGGCATAAGGGATCCAAGCAGGCAGGAGGGCATTGCTGCTCACATTAAACTTCCTGTGAACAAGCCAAACAGTCTCAATACAGACTCCTGCTTCTGGTTGCAGCATCTACACCAAACACAGACTGCTCCTTACCGTGGATAGTGACACTCAATGCCCACCACAGTGCTCTTCGTCCGGACTACTGGAGATCCAGCAGATGATGGGGTTGAGGTTTTTGGGACGTAGATAATGTTGAAGGAATATACCAATTCATCCTCAGTCATCTGCAGAAAAAAAAAAAGCAAAAATTAAACCAAATATTACACCCAAGCCAACAAAGGGTTCCAGACCCAGATCAGCCATTCCCACACCTTCAAACTCACCATTGACACACCGTTACACAGCTGCAGTTCAGACTGAAAAAGGTAAACCTGAGCAGCAGAATCTTCTCCTGTTGCTGCACAGCCTCCAAGTGTGATCTCTGCTGGGCTTATTAGTTCTCCAGTTCCTAAGAAGTCCTTCTTTACCTGCACGTACACGTTGTTCTCGCTACACTGAACAGCGACACTAGTAGCACGAACAGGCTGTGGTGGTTCAAAATGCACTGCTGGCTGCTGAGGCTGCACTGGAGCTTGGGGATAATGCCACGTCAGCTTTTTCACTGGACCCAGCATTTGCTTGAGTTGAACACTCAGAGGAGTTTGAGGAGAATTGGAGATTCCTCCTAAACCAGGAACATTTGGCAAAGTTGGCTGTTTTGGCTGAGCTGGAGCACCAACTGGATTACCAAACTGTGCATGACACACTCCCAACACGAGAACCAGCAAAACCCCAACCCCACACTGTTTTAGAGCCATCTTAAAAATTCTGTGAAATGCTGAGGACTGTTTCTGCTGTTACCTGGAACTGCTTTTATGTAGAAAGAGACAAAGGTGACTCCTATGGCAAGCCAACTAAGCCAAAACGTGTGGGAAAGAAACGCCTCCACGCGTAAAAATATGACGTGTCCACACGTAAAAAAATCACGTGTTGACAGATAAAGACGTTATCTTTTTACGTGTACAGACGTAATCTTTTTACGTGTGGAGGCGTAAATTTATGCCGTCTGTACATCACGTGCTTTTTTTCACCTGTACAGACGTGGATATATTACGTGTACAGACGTAAAAAATTAACGTCTTGGGATTTACTGTCCATCTCAAAAAGCCGCAGTTGCAATATGCAGCCTGTAGATGGCAACATTTACTGAGCTGTAGAAGCAGTCTTAATATGCCTGTACAACACCTCATATCTGCTAGGACAGATTAAAATGTGGATAAACAAGTATTTTTAATGCCACAGTGCCCTACTCAGGGAACATAACATTCCCTACATTAACACACAAGAAATATAACTATTATTGCTAGGTGTAAGACAGATCCCACAGGGAAAGTCATATTAAGTCAAGTCGTATTATAGCGGCACAATTAACACTAAAGCAAGGCTGTTATTAAAAATGTTAGGTCTAAAAAAAAAATTTTAAAAAATGAACTACAATCAATATAAACACAATATTTCAGTCCTAACTGTCCACACTTAAAGTCTTAACTTTTAAAATGTTATACTTTTAAATTGTAATTTTGCTTTTTTAAGCCCTAGTAAACAACATTCGGTGTTCAGCCACTGAATTTAGTAAATTTAGAGTCACAATTTCTCTGTATCTTTTATTAGTTTCTTTTACATTTTTATTGTCCTAAAGCAAATCAAAATGACAAAATAACCATAGATTATTGTGCAGATGACTAGTACTACAAAAACTAATAATAATAATAATAATAATAATAATAATAATAATAATAATAATAATAATAATAATAACATGCACTGACCTAAAGGCAGGGTAAACACTATGGATATAAAATGGCGGGGGTTACATCATGTGAAATAGGGGGTACATCATAGACACATGATTACAACGTTTCAGTTATGTGGACCTTGCGTGCAGAGTGTATATGTGTATGTATGGGGCTATGTCACGGTACGTAGACACTGCGTTGTAACCCACGTAAGCGTCTTATGAATATGGAATACAATACGTTGCATGACATCATGTGTTGTCAGGCTGCCTTATTACAATGCAAATTTATGCATAGGCGCATTTACCGATTGGATGTTAGATGCCAAAACGTGTATACACGAACAGTTTTACCGCCTGTACACGTGATTTTTTTACGTGTGGACACGTCATATTTTTACGCGTGGAGGCGTTTCTTTCCCACACGTTTTGGCTTAGTTGGCTTGCCATAGACTCCGCCCCCATTGGAGTGCTCTTAACACGCCTCTAGACCTGCTGTTTGTGTGACACAGGTGACACCAATCAAGTTCTATGTGATCTGCTGTAGGAGGTGCATTGGTCATACTGTGGAAAATGTTGAAATTGTGAAACTACAATTGGCCACAACAGTTAGATATAAAAATATCTGTGCCATTTATACAGTTATGTCCAGAAATATACTTCATTTAGGTTCTGCATACCACCACACTAGATTTGAAATGAAAAGACAGATTTAATTGAAATGTAGACGTTCAGGTTTAATTCAAGGGGTTGAACAAAAATACCCCATAAAGCGTTTTGGAATTACAGCAATTTTCCTACAAAGGGACAAAAAGTAATGGGATAAATGATCTCAAAATCTATTTTTTGGGGTCCATGAGGTATTCCCTTATTAATCCATCATCAGTTAAACAGGTAAAAGGTCTGGCGTGGATTCCATGTGTGGCATTTGCATCTGGAAACTGTTGCTGTGAACCCACCACATTCAGTCAAAGGACTTCTCAATGGAAGTGAAACAGACCACCATTCATTTAAAAAGCAGAAGTCCATCCAAATTATAGTGGAAAAATTAGCAGTGGCCAACTTAAAAGTTTGGTACATTATGGGGAATTAAGTGTGCAGTTGTGAACTCTGGAACTCAAAAAAATTAATAAATAAATAACAACTAAGGAACACTTTCTAGGAAGTAGGTGCATAAGTATCTCAGTCTACCATAAAGAAAAGACATTATGAGGTTCCATTTTTTTTTCTAATTTTTCCAATTTTCCCCCAATTTACATGGCCAATTACCCAACCCACTCATTAGGACTTCCCCTATCACTAGTGATGCCCCAACACACCAGGAGGGTAAAGACTAGCACATGCTTCCTCCTATGTGAAGTCAGCCACTGCTTCTTTTCGAGCTGCTACTGATACAGTATTGTCATTTGTCATCAGGTGTGGCTGATCTAGAACAAAACTCTGTTACTGAAGTTAGGTTGGAAGTCTTTAACCCACTTCCCCAACTAGAACTCCTCTTAAAACAGCACAACCTGCACACTTGATGCAGTTCTGACAAAATTGCTAAAACAGGTACTGCCAGACATAATTAAACCGCTGTTAAAGACAGTAAACTCATCACTCACCATAGGACATGTACCCAAATCCTTTACAACAGCTGTAATTAAACCTCTGATCAAGAAACCAAATCTTGATCCTAGTGTACTGTCTAACTATAGACCAAAACTTACCATTTATTTCTAAGATTTTAGAAAAAGCTGTAGCCCAACAACTTTGCTCTTACCTGCAAAGAAACCAGATCTATGAAAAATTTCAATCTTGATTTAGGCCCCATCATAGCACTGAGACAGCTTTAGTTAAAATAACAAACGATCTACTTACAGCTGCCGACCAAGGCTGTGTTTCCCTACTCGTACTTCTCGATCTGAGCGCAGCCTTTGATACAATAGATCATACTATCCTTTTAGAAAGATAAGAGAACATGGTCGGTGTAACAGGAACTGCCTTATCATGATTTAAATCATACTTAATGGATCTTTATCAGTTTGTGAGGATAAATGATATGTCTTCCAGTTATACTAAGGTAAGATGTGGAATTCTCAAGACTTGACTACTGCAACTCTCAACTGGCTGGTCTTCCACTGCGAGCCACCAAACCACTACAATTAATTCAGAATGTGGCAGCACGACTCATCTTCAATCTTCCGAAGTTCAGTCATGTGACTCCTTTGCTGCGTTCCCTCCACTGGCTTCCTGTTGCCGCCCGCATCCGATTCAAAACCCTGACGCTGGCCTACAAGGCAAAAAACGGACCAGCTCCTTCATACCTAATGGCACTAGGTATGTACGGCTTGGCTCGAACATCCATCACTCAAAACACACAGAAAACAGACATCCGGACTCTTCTCTGTGCTGGCACCAAGGTGGTGGAATGAACTTCCACTGGATGTCAGAACAGCAGAGTCACTCACGGTCTTCAAACATTGACTAAAGACACTTCTTTTCAAAGAGTTCCTAAACTAAAAAAAATAAAATATAAAAAGGTTCCTAGGGTTCTAAACATGATTATGCTCTATGTATCTCCTGATCCTAGTCTACAAACTAGCTTTGGATATCTGAAGTAACTTTGAAGCACTGTTGTAAGTTGCTCTGGATAAGGGTGTCTGCTAAATACCATAAAGGTAAATGTAAAATAAATTCCACAAGGCTCTATATTAGGACCCTTATTATTTACTTCATATATGCTCTCACTGGGCAAAGTTATTAGAAAACATGACGTAAATTTTCCTTGTTATTCGGATGACACGCAGCTCTTCATATCAGCCAAACCTGATGACAGAGTGAGAATAAAGGATTTTGAGGATTGTGTAAAAGATGTGAAATTGTGGATGTTGTGCAACTTCCTCCTATTAAATAGTGATAAAACAGAAGATCTCCTATTAGGCCCCAAAGCTACTTGAAATAAATGATCAGACTTAATGCTAAATCTGGCCGACTTCTCCGTCACCCCTGGTTCAGCAGCTAAAAACCTTGGAGTCATCAAAGATTCAGATCTAGCATTCGATAAACACATATCTAATGTTACTAGAACAGCTTTTCTACACCTCCGTAATATTGCCAAGCTAAGAAATTCCCTATCACTGCATGACGCAGAAAAATGAGTCCATGCCTTCGTTACCTCAAGGCTAGATTATTGTAATGCACTACTGTCTGGATGTTACTGCAGTCACTTAAATAAACTTCAGCTAGTTCAAAATGCTGCAGCCAGGGTCCTTACTAAAACTAGAAAATTTGACCATATTAGTCCAGTCCTATCAGCACTGCACTGGCTTCCAGTCAAATTCCGCATAGACTATAAAATTCTCCTGTTAACGTATAAAGCCCTACACGGGCTCGCTCCTGAGTATTTACGAGACCTCATCTCCTATTAGTTACTGTTACTGACTGCCCACCTGAGTTACTGACTGCCCACCTGTCTGACCCGACACTGATGGATGTTAGACCCTCAGGCTCTCATGTCCCCTGTCTAGCCAGACTGGAAGTTTCTGAAGTCAGCTCTTCTCCATCCACCACCCACCACAGATCAGCCGCTCATCATCCATCTCACTCTATAAGCCATTAGTGGCGCTGCTATATGTGGATGTATGAAAGACTTTTTAATTAATTTAAAAGCCATTTGAGCCAGAGTCTTGGTCCTCCCAAGGTTTCCTTCATCCTCCTGCAGCTCTGAGGGAGTTTTTCCTTGCCTCCGCGCTCACTGGGGGTTCTGTATTTTGTATTTTCTTTGTTTAATGTTTTGCCTGATTGTTTGTCCTGTGATCACGTTTCTGTAAAGCTGTAAATAAATTCGTTTGATTTGATATTGCCAAGCAGCCATCGCGCTTGGAGGGCAGCGCAGTTCCGTACAGTTACGGTACATCAGCTCACAGACGCCGTGTGCTGTGAATATCACCCTGTAGTGATGTGGGGAGAGAGCGCCATCTACCAACCAGGAGGGAGCAGGGCACAAAGATGAATTTTGAAGTGTACAGGAATTCACTTTCTGCCCGGATTCAACCAAATGCAGCAAGATTAACTGGACAGAGCTTAACAGTGCCGATTTACAGTGACCCCAAAACATACTGCAATAGCAACTCAGGAGTTTTTTAAAGAACAGAAGGGGAATATTCTGCAGTGGCCAAGTCAATCGCCACATTTGAACCACTTCTAGCATTTTCACTTGCTTAAGACACAATTAAATGTTAGAAAGACCCCAAAAAAAACAGCAACAACTGATGACAGCTAGAGTATAGGTCTAGCAATGCATCATAACTGAGCAACACAGTGTTTAGTGATGTCCATTGGTTACAGACTTCAGGCAGTATTTTCCTACAAAGGATTCTTGATAAAGTATTAAAATAAACTTTTACAATGTTATGGTAAAGTTTATTTGTTCAATTACTTTTGAGCCCTTGAAATGACAATGCTTTGGAGAAAAACAAAATCGTGATTTGTTTGGCTTCCATTAAACATGTGAAGTATCTTTGCATGAACACTAAAGATCAGTGAACATGTCAGTTACGATAAGTCTGGCAAAATTTCTTCAAAAGCATTCTAAATAAAGGAATATATAATTATATATTTTGTCTATACAAAAATGTTTCCTAGACTTAATTAGATTAGATCTTCCAAGGCAAAAGCTAAAGCATTTACACTTAGCAATTTATATTTAAATAGGTATTGTGGGTTTTGTACTATTTCAGAATAAAACACCCTACAAAACTCAACACAAATATTCACGATTAAGTGGGTAAAGCCATCACACTTTCAGTAATGTGTAAAAAAAAAAAAAAGAAAAAAAGCCTAAAAAATCTGAAAGAAGGATTCAAGTAAGCGTACGGTGACCAAACGTCCGTATTTCCCGGGACGTGTCCGTATTTCCCTTTTTTTTTTTTAAGTGAGGAAATGTCCTGTTTATTAAATTACCTTCATTGGACCATTAAATTTACTGAGCACGGTGCTGCGTGTGACATAATCCTTGAGACGCGTCAGGGAGAACAGCCCTCTTCTTAATCAGAATGTAGACAGCGTGACTGTCAGTACACAAGAAACATGCTGAAGCACAAGTGTATGTTTTAAAATAGACGATTTAAAAAGGATTTTCCCCGCTTTCTGATCGGGTCGAGACCATAGACTGTGTATAGCTGGACAGAGCCTGGTCTATCTCTCTCTCTCTCTCTCTAGTGGTGTTGAAGCCACCACAGGTCAGGCGCCCCTACTGTTCGGGTTCAGAAAGCCGAAGTTCAAGAGTTGAAGTTTATTTACACTCTAATTCAAGAGAACATTTGTGGTGTATCAAAGATAACATTTATTATATATATATATATATATATATTTATTTCTTTTCTCTGGTCATTGTTTTGTTTTGTACTGAAGTGAGGTGTATAAGGAATTCTTTTTTTATTTTTATTTATTTTTTACAACAGCAGAAAAGTATGTTCCAGTTCAAGAAATTTGAAATATATAATATATATTTCAAATTTCTTGAACTGGAATGTTCTTTTCTGACAGGTACACAGGTGGTATTCTAACACTACGTGGCCTACTTCTTGCAACTGGACTTTCTTCTGCAAAAGTCATTGTGTCAGTACCCTCAACATCCATGATCTCATCACTCAGTCATCACAACTCAGTTCCTTCCAACACATCTTGTTCTTCCCTTTGTCCTGGTGAAGCTAGAACAAATTCAGGAGCTTTAGGATTAAGGGGAGTCAGTGAATCACTTGACGAACATTCTTCCAAAGACAAATCCACATGGAGTGGAGGAATATGTTCTTCGAATTCTTCTCCTTGAGACATTTCTTGAGACTTTTCTTGTGACTTTTCTTGTGACTTTTCTTGAGAGTGGGGAGATGCTCCAATTACTGACTGCTGCTTTTGCTCAGCTTGCCCCTCAACTCCCAAGTCAACAGGCAAGAATCCACATGGAAGCAATAGATTGCGATGCAGTACTCTTTCACGCCCATCAAAATCTTCAGGTTTTACTACATAAATTGGCAAGTTTTCATCAGGCTTCTTTACTACAGTGTATACTGTCGATTCCCATCTGTCTGCTGTCTTGTGTTTTCTTCGCAGTCCCACATTGCGCACAAGAACCTTATCGCCCACCTCAATTACAGATGTGGTCACTTTTACATCCCATCTCTCTTTATTTAGCTTAAGCCTTTTTTCGGCTTTCTCAGCGGCAAGATGGTAGGCTTGTTTAAGCCTGTTCTTTAAATCCGCACATATTGAGAGTGTGTTTGGCGTTTGGAACCTCCTGGATTGCTTCCAAAACAGAGATCAATAGGGAGACGAGGCTCTCTCCCAAACATTAAAAGGAAAGGGTCTTCTCCTGTTACATCATTGCGGGTGCAGTTGTACGCATGCACCAATGGGCGCGCATACTTCCGCCAGTGTTCTTTCTTCTTGTCATTTAAAGTCCCTAAGAGGTCCAACAAAGTCCTATTAAATCTTTCTACAGGGTTCCCTCTAGGGTGATATGATGTAGCCCTAGATTTTACCCCGGAGATCTTACAAAGTTCAGATACCACTTCAGATTCAAAGTTCGCACCCTGATCACCGTGAATGTGACTGGGGAAACCATAATGGCTTATAAAGTTCTCCCACAGTACTGAGGCCACAGTCTTTGCAGTTGGTAAAATGGTTCACCCCTTCGAGTTGTGCTTTTGCGATAAAGAACTCCCTGCTGAAGTATCAGTTTAGCTCGTTCTCTCAGAAGGAGACTTACTTCAGGTGATTGGTGTCTATTTAGAGGGTTTAAAGGTCCTGCACTCTTCATCAATTCAATCACAACAGACAAGTTTCTGTCCTCCCTTTGTAGCTGATACCAGTCGTCAGTGGTCATCCCTGGGAGTGCTTCCTGCCCAGGCCATGGCTTCGCACCTCAAAGTCATCAGGAACTGCATCCTCATTTACCAGACGTGTCTCTACAGCCGGTATCTCAGTTTCATCCTCTCCTTGGCCTTCTTCTGCTGTGTTGCACATGGCCATTATGTTATGTAGCATGCATATTGTTTTTATTGCTTCTGCACCAAAACTATCATCGTCCCTGTGTGAGCAACGGGCACGTTCTAATAGTCTTGTTATTCTGCTATTCAACTCCACAGACTCCTCATCCTCAGTTGGGGGTTCCTATGGAATCCTTGAGAGACCATCTGCGTCTACATTCTGTTTTCCAGACTTGTAGTGTATGTCAAAGTCATACATGGAGATAGCAGCAAGCCATCTGTGGCTAGTAGCGTCAAGTTTGGCACTGGTGAGGACATATGTCAAGGGGTTATCATCAGTGATAACTTTAAAATTTGCATCGTACAAGTAATCATGAAATTTCTCACTAATAGCCCATTTAAGAGCTAGGAACTCCAGCTTGTGGGTTGGGTAGTTTTTTTCACATTTTGACAGACTTGCATAAGCCACAACTCTAGTCTTGCCTTCTTGGACCTGATATAGGGCTGCCCCTAAACCAGTCATGCTGGCATCTGTATGGAGTACATATGGGAGTCTCCAGTCTGCGAACCCTAGGACAGGTGTGTCCAAATGTGTGTTTTGTGGAAAACTCTCCTTTTAAGAGATCATTTAAAGGCCTAACAATCTCGGCCAAGACCTTGTCTGGATCAGACTGGATTCCTTCAGCAGAGATGACATGCCCAAGGTATTTTACTGAAGTCTGGAAAAATTTACATTTAGCTGGAGACAACTCTGCAAGTCTGCAATTCTTTTTTAGCACTCACATCAATCTTTCTTGTTGTTCTTCTAGAGTGTCTGAGAATATAATTAAATCATCAAGAAATGCAATAACTTCTTGAAGATACAGTCGTGAAGTTACTTTCTCCATCATTCTCTGAAAGGCGGCTGGGGAGTTGGTCAGACCTTGCGGAAGCCTGTGAAACTGCCAGTTTCCAAAGGGATTAGTGAATGCAGTTTTAGGGCGGTCAGTTGGCTCTACCTCCAGCTGGTAATAACCACTTTTGAGATCAAGAACAGTGAACCATTTTGATCCTGCAAGAAGGCAAAAGGTCTCTTCGATGCGAGGTAAGGGATAGGCATCGTTTTTAGTTAGATTGTTTAGCTTGCGATAGTCCACAACCATTCTAAGATCGCCATTCTTCTTACGGACAAGAACTATGGCTGATGCATAGGGGCTGTTAGATTCTTCTATGATGCCACAAGCCAGCAACTCTTGCAAGTGACGCCTTAAGTCCTCGAAATCAGCAGGACAGACCCGTCTCGTTCGCTCCTTAAATGGGACGTGGGGTTCCAACTCGATACGATGACGCCAGACACACTTCCAATGTGAAGGTCATGTTTGGAGAAGGCATGAGACACTTCTTTCTTGATTTATTCTAAAATATGCTCTTTGTACTCAAGTCAAGCTGCAGATCAGTGTCAGGTGAAGCTAGTTTGCTTTGCAGGAAAACCAAGGAAGGAATAAGCTACATGCTTGGGAATGGAGTCAGGGCTGTCGGAAGTGGTAAGGGACAAAGGCACAGCCCAATCAATGGGCGAACATTCTGCAATGACACACTTTGGGGGAAGCATGATGTCACGACAGGAGGTGTTCCTCACAGTAATTTTAAACTTGCTGTGGGATTCTGGCTTCAATTCCACAATCTGGTCATGGACTAGCAGCCCTCCAGGTACATGGCCGTCTTGTGGCTCTTCTATAACTGCTTTAAATGTTTGTCCACTGCATTTTCCACCACAGTTCCCTTTAAGCACGCGTACTTGATTTCTCTTTACTCGCACTGAGGTCTTGCTACTCAGCTTCACGCGTAATGCATTAGTCCTCAAAGGTTGGGATTGTGGCTGCATACAGCATTCAGAGTATACCGCTGCCCAATTAGCATGAAGTGGCAAAGAATTGAAAAACTGTGAGCCACCCTTCTTTTTGCAGTCAGAGATGAGTTGTCGAAGGACATTTGTACCAACTAGCAATGGCACTCTTTTGTTGTATGACTGGTCAGGACTGACTAAAGCCAGGATATTAAATGTTCCACTTATAGCAGAATTTTCTTACTCTGGGGTGTTTTTCCACCGGTTTTGGAGGGTTTGACAGTGTTAAATTTTTAGAAGCTACCTGAGGAGCAAAGGACATATTTCTCAACTTTTGAGTTTGGTCTTGGCCACCTCAGCCTCTAACTGTTTGATCCTCTCCTCCAGCTGCTCTTGAGTACAAGAATTAGCGACGGTCCTTCCATCAGAAGTCATGTGTGTCCGGGTATGAACTTTAGTGCTACTGGAATTTAGGTGTCGCTTCCTCCTGGCCTCTTTTAGGAGACTGTCCTGTTCATGAGTTCGGATTTTTAGAAAAAGTTCTGAAAAGGTCATACATTTCTTAGCAGAGTCAGCCAATGCCTCTTTTAAATGCAGTGTGGCGATCAGCACATCATCCCAGCAGCCCTTTATGAACTGCTTCAATAGCTGCTCATCAGCATTTCCACCCGCAAGACCCCACGCTCTACAACGTCTTGTAGAAGGGAATGAAGTCTGCGGAGATAGTCAGATGCCTTTTCTCCCTGGTTTTGATGTGTCTCTAAAAACCGAATATATAACTCCTCCCCTCCTGTAACACTCCCATAGACATTCTCCAACTCTTAGGTTGGAGGCTCTAGGGGCTGCATATTCACCAATGCACAATGCTACACTCAGTGCAGGGGAGAGCAGACTGTCCAGTATTATTTGACGTTGTTGACTTTCAGAAAGACTGGCATCACTCAAGACTTGTTTAGTATGTAATCGCCATATGTTAAAGGCTACCTCGTTAGGGGGTTAGGGTGCCAGAGAATACCCTTAATTTCCAAGGTGTTGGGGCACGCACTTCTGGACCAAGCTTGACAACATGCTCTACTACTAAACGCTGCACATCTGTAGGAACAGGGAAAGCTGTGGATGTGCTTGAGGTGTTCGCTTGAGCAGTACTTGCATCCATCTCTGTAGTGTCCATAGCCCCGAAAGTTACTGAGGTAGGGGATTCTGCACCCTTACAAGCTGGTGTAGAAGTAACTGGGTTTTGTTGACTGCTCCCACTAAGCTGACCTAAAGCATGGCGATTTAAAGCTACTGGACTGACATTGTAGATTTTAACCAGCTCATCTAACTTGTCTTTAAAGCTAATGGTCATGTCATCAATTACTCGCATTAGAGCTTTAGCACTAATACTGGCACAGAATACTGTCTGCCAATGTGCCATCTAGATGCTGTATGTTTACTACACTGTCAAGAGTATCAAATGCTCTTTGCATGTCAGCTATGGTAACTTTGTGATCTACTCTTTTTAAGATGACAGTGTACTCAGGGTCAAAATCATATTTTGCACACAAATCCATGGCTTTGTACATGTGATGATGAAAAACCCTTATACTTTCACTAAGCACTTTTTTTTTTAAATGTTGTCTTATTTCAAGCAGTAAAAGGACGCTCCAGTCCCTGTTTGGGCGCCATTTTTTTCCCCCTATGTAACCAAGTAATGAAATACCAGTAATGTGAAATACTTGAAAGAAGGAATGTTTATTTCAGGGTTCCGATAGCTGTATACTATCGTATGTTAAAAAACAAAACAAAAAATGTAATATATATATATATATATATATATATATATATATATATATATATATATATATATATATATTTCACATTTCTTTAACTGGAACGTACTTTTCTGCTGTTATAAAAAATTAATTCAGTTCAATAAATTTGAAATATAAATATATATATATATATATATTTTGGTTTTGTTTTTAAACATACGATAGTATACAGCTATCGGAACCCTGAAATAAACATTCCTTCTTTCAAGTATTTCACATTACTGGTATTTCATTACTTGGTTACACCAACATGGAGGAAGATTTTGGCTTCATTTTCATTGAATGAACGGGAATGGCGAGACTCTGGTCGAGACATATGGGAAGCCTTGTGAATAGTGTTCCTGTCCCTCATAGTGAAGAGACTGCTGGCCAAAAATCGCTGAGAAGGACTTGAATGAATTTTTTTCCAATAGCCTACACAACAGACAATATTTTGTTCATTACTGAGGGTAACTGAGTATCATGTGTTTTTTGGAGTTGAGATTGTTATAACTGTCATTGTTAAGTGAAGGATGTGTAACGCCATAGAAAAAATGGGTTAATAACTATTCTAATAAATAATATCTAAATGTTTCATGCGCAACTTGAAATACTTCTTTTCAAAATCTGAAATATACATATTAAAAAAGATTGTTATCCAGAGAGAAAAAAAGCTCATGATTTATGTATTATTTTCCTGTAATAAAAAAAAATGCACCAATATCCAGTAATATAAAACCATTTCATTGGAGTTGAAGCTCATTGGTTAACGCAGACAGCGCTAGCCTGTTATTGAAGCAGTAAAGCTTGATCCCGCCTTTCTTCTAGAAGTGAGTGGAAAACTAGAGGAGAAACAGCCAGAACAATATGGTGGTGTGGAGCTTAGGAGATGGATAGCTGGGGGGAAAATACAGCCTAAACCCTAAATTATATGGTGTTTCATGGTGTTTTCCAGCAGCAGGGGTACAAAACTGATAATTGTGAGGATTATTTGATCCTTTTTCTATTTAATTTGGTGAGTAAATGTTTTAAGTTTAATTGTTAATTAGCCACACATGATGTGCTTCAGCAGTGTTTCTAATCTAGTTTGATTCACTTTGAGTTTACAACGGTTTACTAAAAGTAGTTTAAATATAGTGTCTAAATCCATATTTGCCTTAAACGTTTATGAAACATTATAAAATAATCAGCATAGAGCTCAATATGTGAATAATGTGAGTTCTGTTAGCTGTAGTTTTGGCTTTGTCTCATTGGTGGAGTAATAGCTCCACCTGCTGGACGTTTTAGAGAGTTCTCTTCACAACAAGAACTAAAGTTGTAATTCAAACTGTTTGTTATTGGATTGTGAGCTTGTTTCTATTTTAAATTATTTTTGGAAGGTCTTAGTATTAATTTTGAGCAAGGAGTAAGAATCAAAATCGGTTTTGTGCATACAATTAATTGTGGATAAGGTTCAAGTTGTTTTAAGAACTGACTCATTTACTATATTAGAGACACAACTAAAAAAAATAAATAATAAAAATACAAGTTAACTGGCTAAAACTGATTTGTTTTAAAATATAAAATTGTTATTTTGTACTTTATATACACTATATGAAGGGTATTTGTCAAGTGTAACTACACAGTTAAATGAACTGAAAAATAATCAAGATTCAAGATTCAAAGAGTTTGTCATATGTACAGTACAGAAACTGGTTTCAGTGTACAATGAAATTCTTTCTTTGCTCTTTGCCAAGAATGCCAAATAGAAGATAGAAAAAGTGCAAAAAAAAATACAAAGGTTATAAATATTAAACTAATTGTCAGACAAAAAAAATAAATAAAAAGTTACTTAAGCAAAGAAATGTATAAAAAAAAGTGCAAGTGCGAAATATTGCAGTTATGGACATTAACTATATTTATTAAAAGATACAGTAAAGTGACGGCTGCAATGTAAACATGTTGAAGTAAAGTGCAGTGTTATTCCTGAGTTGTGTTCAAGAGTCTGATCGCAGGGTTATACCTGAGGTGTGTTCAAGAGTGATGGCCGTGGGGAAGAAACTGTTCTTTAACCTGATGGTCTTGCATTTTACACTTCTGTACCTCCAGCCTGAGGGCAGAAGTGTGAACAGTCCATGCTGGGGATGGGTGGAATCTTTGAGGATGGATGCAGCTCTCCTGTGGACTCTGTGGTGGTAGATGCTCTGCAGTCTTCACCACTCTCTGCAGACGTTTGCGCTCTACCACAGTCGTGCTGCCGTACCACATGGTGACACAGCTGGTCAGGAGGCTCTCGATCACACAGCTGTAGAAGTTGTTGAGGATCTTGGGAGACATCCCAAACTTCCTCAGTCTCCGCAGAAAGTACAGCCGCTGTTGAGCCTTTTTGACCAGCTGCGTTGTGTTTGTCCATGTGAGGTCCTGACTGATGTGGACGCCCAGGTATTTGAAGCTGCTCACTCTCTCCACTTCAAGTTCCCGGATGAACAGTGGCTGATGAGGTCTCCTGCCCTTTCTCATGTCCACCATCAGCTCCTTTGTCTTGACCGTGTTGAGAGCGAGATTGTATATAGCCCTGTTAAACTACTCTTGAATAAAAGTAGCATTTATTGGAGTAAATTGTTGACTTATTGAAAAGCATTTAATAAACCAACTGTAAATTTGTTGTAGGATTACCTCGGGCTATGTTAAGATATGAAAATATGGTCACCCTAAGTAAGAGGAGACTAATCTAAAAGAGTATTATTTGGGTTTTGCAGATATTTAAAATAAGGTGTGTGTTTTAAGGACAGATCACATTACACAGATACAGCACACTAACATTTGTTAACCTGAACCATCAAGATATCCAAATCAAATCTAAGCAGAAAATCAGATTTAAACAACTGTCTGGAAGAAGAAAATAAACAGACAACCATTACACATACAGCTGATAATCTCTATTATAACCAAGCTACTCACAGCAGGGGTTGCATTGTTCCAGATAGGATGTGGACTACCACTACAAATAAGAAATCAAAAACACAGTCATTCATCAAAAGAGGTTTATTTTCCTTCAGGAAAGTTTACAATAACCAGAAAGGCACCTTCTCATTAACCCTAATGGGACCCAGGGAAACACTTCCTTGCCACTGTGGAGCTGAAACAAGAAATGAAGGGTGGGTAAAGAAGTTACACAATTCTGAATTATCAAGCAGAGTTTGCTACACCTACCTGCACCTGGCAGAACCTGTCCCACATCCCTGCTGCCACAGCTCGTATCACAACAGCTACAAACTCTGGAATCTCCATCCACAGAAGTCCATCTGAAACGGTCAAACCCTGGTCAGTAACCTGATCAACTGCACACAATCTGAAGATTCATTACCCAAACTCACCCATTATTACTGAAGGAACAGGCCTTGTGAACAGCATCAGTGGGAGCAGAAGCAGCAGCAGCCGCCTTCAAGAAGCAGGTGAGGTAAATCTGCAGAGGAGCAAACACCATAAGCCCACAGGAACAGTACAGGCTATACAGAACACTGCAGTCCTCCTTACCAAGCCACTTCTCTGCTGCTCAAACACAAAGGCTTCCAGCTGGAACTGCAGCTTGTCACTCTGAACCCGGGGCAGGAAACGAGACTGTGAGCCTGTAAGCTTAGCGTCTACCAGACACCTAGAAGGAGGAACAGTTAGACAAGTGTCCAAGATGGACAGTCAGACAGATGAACGCTGTACTCCAAACCAGTCTGAAGATGGATAGTTAGCAGAGGCCTGCTTACCCATGATTCTCTATAAAGGAATATCTGGGAGTCGTGTTCAGGTCTGGCAAAGTAGTGGCCACACAGCTATCCACAAAGATCCTCAGAGGAACATGGTTGTACTGCATCACAGCAGCTTCAATGTTGATGAAGTCTCCCAGGATGTACTGGTTAGAGGGTCTCTCAAACTGCCAGTCATCTGGAGAGAAAGAAGCAGCACCATTAGAGACAGCTTAACCCTTACACTACCTGCAGTGCTTTAATACAAACCCATCATGAGCCTGAGAGAGAAGACCAGACGTTCCTCAGCAGTCACAGTAGCGGCATAAGGGATCCAAGCAGGCAGGAGGGCATTGCTGCTCACATTAAACTTCCTGTGAACAAGCCAAACAGTCTCAATACAGACTCCTGCTTCTGGTTGCAGCATCTACACCAAACACAGACTGCTCCTTACCGTGGATAGTGACACTCAATGCCCACCACAGTGCTCTTCGTCCTGACTACTGGAGATCCAACAGATGATGGGGTTGAGGTTTTTGGGACGTAGATAATGTTGAAGTAATACACCAATTCATCCTCAGTCATCTGCAGAAAAAAAAAAAGCAAAAATTAAACCAAATATTACACCCAAGCCAACAAAGGGTTCCAGACCCAGAGCAGCCATTCCCACACCTTCAAACTCACCATTGACACACCATTACACAGCTGCAGTTCAGACTGAAAAAGGTAAACCTGAGCAGCAGAATCTTCTCCTGTTGCTGCACAGCCTCCAAGTGTGATCTCTGCTGGGCTTATTAGTTCTCCAGTTCCTAAGAAGTCCTTCTTTACCTGCACGTACACGTTGTTCTCGCTACACTGAACAGCTACACTAGTAGCACGAACAGGCTGTGGTGGTTCAAAATGCACTGCTGGCTGCTGAGGCTGCACTGGAGCTTGGGGATAATGCCACGTCAGCTTTTTCACTGAACCCAGCATTTGTTTGAGTTGAACACTCAGAGGAGTTTGAGGAGAATTGGAGATTCCTCCTAAACCAGGAACATTTAGCAAAGTTGGCTGTTTTGGCTGAGCTGGAGCACCAACTGGATTACCAAACTGCGCATTACACACTCCCAACGCCAGAACCAGCAAAACCCCAACCCCACACTGTTTTAGAGCCATCTTAGAAATTCTGTGAAATACTGAGGACTGTTTCTGCTGTTACCTGGAACTGCTTTTATGTAGAAACAGACAAAGGTGACTCCGCCCCCATTGGAGTGCTCTTAACACGCCTCTAGACCTGCTGTTTGTGTGACACAGGTGACACCAATCAAGTTCAATGTGATCCACTGTAGGAGGTTCATTGGTCGTACTGTGGAAAATGTTGGCCATACTACAATTGGCCACAACAGTTAGATATAAAAAATATCTGTGCAATTTATACAGTTATGTCCAGAAATATACCTCATTTAGGTTCTGCACGCCACCACACTGGATTTGAAATGAAAAGACAGATTTAATTGAAATGTAGACTTTCAGGTTTAATTCAAGGGTTTAAACAAAAATACCCCATAAAGCGTTTTGGAATTACAGCAATTTTCCTACAAAGAGACAAAAAGTAATGGGATAAATGATCTCAAAATCTATTTCTTGGGGTCCATGAGGTATTCCCTTATTAATCCATCATCGGTTAAACAGGTAAAAGGTCTGGGGTGGATTCCATGTGTGGCATTTGCATCTGGGGCCTCATGTACTAAGACTTGCGTAGACTTCCTACTAAAATGTTCCGTACGCTCAGACCTGAAAAGTTCCGTACGCACAAAAAAATCCGGATTTATCTAACCGTGCGTAGGCAGAATCCCACGTACATTCTCTTAGTACATCACAATCAACTTGAAATCAAGCGCAAATGCACGAAAACAACACACCTGCCATGACTCCTCCCTCAATTACGCAGAGTATAAAGTTAGAATAATAATAATAATAATAATAAAAATAATAATAATAAACATTATTATTATTATATTATTATTATTAATATGATATACGCGTAGCGTATAATTACCCATGTTTTAAATTGTATTATTCTAAGATGGATAATAAATGCTTTCATTTAAATGCTTTAAATGAGTTGCTTACCAAGAAGCCACACGTCACGCACTCAGCTTGTTTTCTTATCCTCTTATGCTCTTGGAAATCTAAAACTGCTTATAAGCCAGTCATCATCATGGGCCAAAAAAAAACATAATGGTCACAGAAAATGCGCTCTCAATGAATTTGGCCATTAGTAATATTTTCCAATAATGCCAACGTGGCCAACTCCAACAACTTCAGCGCAAACCTTTATTCATGTTTATATAATCTAGGCTAAGTGGAAACACGTTGAATGATTATTTCTGTAAGCCACTGAAATTGTCTGATTTATTAACTTTATTTTACCCAATAATTACTTACTACAATGTGTGCATAAAGGATATCTTAATAGTTGTAATTTCAATGCATCGCCTCTAAGTGTCGCCAAATGACAAAAACACAATACATACGTAAAAAAAGGCGTACGCCCGAAACAAAAGTTCCGTGGGGGAACGCACTTTCTCACGTTCAAGTCAAATTTAGTACATCTGACCGTGAGCGTGAAATATGGCGTATGCAATGTTTTTGTGCGTACACATCTTTAGTACATGAGGCCCCAGGGGCCTCATGTACTAAGACTTGCGTGGACTTCCTACTAAAATGTTCCGTACGCTCAGATCTGAAAAGTTCCGTACGCACAAAAAAATCCGGATTTATCAAACCGTGCGTAGGCAGAATTCCACGTACTTTCTCTTAGTACATCACAATCAACTTGAAATCAAGCGCAAATGCACGAAAGCATCACACTTGCCACGACTCCTCCCTCAATTACGCAGAGTATAATGTTATATTATTATTATTATTATTATTATTATTATTATTATTATTATTATTAATAATAATAATAATAATATTATATACGCATAGCGTATAATTACCCATGTTTTAAGTTTTATTATTCTAAGATAAATGCTTTCATTTAAATGCTTTAAATGAGTTGCCTACCAAAAAGACACACGTCACGCACTCAGCTTGTTTTCTTATGCTCCTGGAAATCTAAAACTGCTTATAAGCCAGTCATCATCATGGGCCAAAAAAACATAATGATCACGGAAAATGCGCGCTCAATGAATTCGGCCATTAGCAGTATTTTCCAGTAATGCCAACGCTGCATCTCCAACAACTCCAGCGCAAACCTGATCTAGGCTAAGTGGAAACACGTTAAACGATTATTTCTGTAAGACAATGAAACTGTCTGATTAATTTACTTTATTTTACCCAATAATGCTTACTTCAATGTGTGCATAAAGGATATCTTAATAGTTGTAATTTCAATGCATCGCCTCTAAGTGTCGCCAAATGACAAAAACACAATACATACGTACAAAAAAAAGGCGTACGGCCAAAACAAAACTTCCGTGGGGGAACGCACTTTCACACGTTCAAGTCAAATTTAGTACATCAGACCGTGAGCGTGAAATATGGCATACACAATGTTTTTGTGCGTACGCACCTTTAGTACATGAGGCCCCAGGTGTGTTGGAGCATTACTAGTGATAGGGGGAGTCCTAATGAGTGGGTTGGGTAATTGGCCATGTATATTGGGGAAAATAGGAAAAAAAAAATAAAAATGTATTTTCTTTTTGGAAGAGATACTTATGCACCTACTTCCAAGAAAGTGTTCCTTAGTTGGGTAGAACTGAAAGAAAGTTTTTTTCCTCAACATGAAACAGATTCTGTGATAATACCCGACCTAGGATGTCTAGTTTTCACTTCCATTGAGAAGTCCTTTGGCTGAATGTGGTGGGTTCACAGCAACAGTTTCCAGATGCAAATGCCACACATGGAATCCACGCCAGACCTTCTACCTGTTTAACTGATGATGGATTAATAAGGGAATACCCCATGGACCACAAGAAATAGATTTTGAGATAATTTATCCCATTACTTTTTGTCCCTTTTTAGGAAAATTGCTGTAATTCCAAAACGCTTTATGGGGTATTTTTGTTCAACCTCTTGAATTAAACCTGAACGTCTACATTTCAATTAAATCTGTCTTTTCATTTCAAATCCAGTGTGGTGGCGTGCAGAACCTAAATGAGGTATATTTCTGGACATAACTGTATAAATGGCACAGATATTTTTATATCTAACTGTTGTGGCCAATTGTAGGATGGACAACATTTTCCACAGTACGACCAATGCACCTGCTACAGCGGATCACATTGAACTTGATTGGTGTCACCTGTGTCACACAAACAGCAGGTCTAGAGGCGTGTTAAGAGCACTCCAATGGGGGCGGAGTCACCTTTGTCTCTTTCTACATAAAAGCAGTTCCAGGTAACAGCAGAAACAGTCCTCAGTATTTCACAGAATTTTTAAGATGGCTCTAAAACAGTGTGGGGTTGGGGTTTTGCTGGTTCTGGTGTTGGGAGTGTGTAATGCGCAGTTTGGTAATCCAGTTGGTGCTCCAGCTCAGCCAAAACAGCCAACTTTGCTAAATGTTCCTGGTTTAGGAGGAATCTCCAATTCTCCTCAAACTCCTCTGAGTGTTCAACTCAAGCAAATGCTGGGTCCAGTGAAAAAGCTGATGTGGCATTATCCCCAAGCTCCAGTGCAGCCTCAGCAGCCAGCAGTGCATTTTGAACCACCACAGCCTGTTCGTGCTACTAGTGTAGCTGTTCAGTGTAGCGAGAACAACGTGTACGTGCAGGTAAAGAAGGACTTCTTAGGAACTGGAGAACTAATAAGCCCAGCAGAGATCACACTTGGAGGCTGTGCAGCAACAGGAGAAGATTCTGCTGCTCAGGTTTACCTTTTTCAGTCTGAACTGCAGCTGTGTAATGGTGTGTCAATGGTGAGTTTGAAGGTGTGGGAATGGCTGCTCTGGGTCTGGAACCCTTTGTTGGCTTGGGTGTAATATTTGGTTTAATTTTTGCTTTTTTTTTTCTGCAGATGACTGAAGATGAATTGGTATATTCCTTCAACATTATCTACGTCCCAAAAACCTCAACCCCATCATCTGTTGGATCTCCAGTAGTCAGGACGAAGAGCACTGTGGTGGGCATTCAGTGTCACTATCCACGGTAAGGAGCAGTCTGTGTTTGGTGTAGATGCTGCAACCAGAAGCAGGAGTCTGTATTGAGACTGTTTGGCTTGTTCACAGGAAGTTTAATGTGAGCAGCAATGCCCTCCTGCCTGCTTGGATCCCTTATGCCGCTACTGTGACTGCTGAGGAACGTCTGGTCTTCTCTCTCAGGCTCATGATGGGTTTGTATTAAAGCACTGCAGGTAGTGTAAGGGTTAAACTGTCTCTAATGGTGCTGCTTCTTTCTCTCCAGATGACTGGCAGTTTGAGAGACCCTCTAACCAGTACATCCTGGGAGACTTCATCAACATTGAAGCTGCTGTGATGCAGTACAACCATGTTCCTCTGAGGATCTTTGTGGATAGCTGTGTGGCCACTACTGTGCCAGACCTGAACACGACTCCCAGATATTCCTTTATAGAGAATCATGGGTAAGCAGGCCTCTGCTAACTATCCATCTTCATACTGGTTTGGAGTACAGCGTTCATCTGTCTGACTGTCCATCTTGGACACTTGTCTAACTGTTCCTCCTTCTAGGTGTCTGGTAGACGCTAAGCTTACAGGCTCACAGTCTCGTTTCCTGCCCCGGGTTCAGAGTGACAAGCTGCAGTTCCAGCTGGAAGCTTTTGTGTTTGAGCAGCAGAGAAGTGGCTTGGTAAGGAGGACTGCAGTGTTCTGTATAGCCAGTACTGTTCCTGTGGGCTTATGGTGTTTGCTCCTCTGCAGATTTACCTCACCTGCTTCTTGAAGGCGGCTGCTGCTGCTTCTGCTCCCACTGATGCTGTTCACAAGGCCTGTTCCTTCAGTAATAATGGGTGAGTTTTGGTAATGAAGCTTCAGATTTTGTGCAGTTGATCAGGTTACTGACCAGGGTTTGACTCTTTCAGATGGACTTCTGTGGATGGAGATTCCAGAGTTTGTAGCTGTTGTGATACAAACTGTGGCAGCAGGGCTGTGGGACAGGTTCTGCCAGGTGCAGGTAGGTGTAGAAAACTCTGCTTGATAATTCAGAATTGTGTAACTTTACTCACTTTTCGTTTCCTGTTTCAGCTCCACAGTGGCAAGGAAGTGTTTCCCTGGGTCCCATTAGGGTTAATGAGAAGGTGGTTTGGTAATTGTAAACTTTCCTGAAGGAAAATAAACCTCTTTTGATGAATGACTGGCTTTTTGATTTCTTATTTGTAGTAGTAATCCACACATCCTGTCTACATCAATCTGTTGATGCAGGTTCAATTCTGCTGTGTAGCCTTGTACTTGAATTGGGTAAAAATGGTGCAGCAAGGCTTTATTTCTGAGAAGCCATTGGGAAGACTTCTTCTCCTTATGGTCTTTCTGTGATACAACTTGACAATCTTGTTAGACTGTACCATATGTGACTAAAGGGATACTGGAAAATCTGCCTAGGATGGGTCCTCAGTAGGACATTGCCATATTCACTGCAGCCTAGGCTGTGAGTAGCTTGGTTATAGAGATTTAAAAGATGTTTGACTCTGATTTTCTGCTCAGATTTGTTTTGGATATCTTGATGGTTCACATTAACAAGTGTTACTGAGCTGTATGTGTGATTTGAATGAATCTGTCCTTAAAACACACACCTTATTTTAAATTTGTGCAAAACCTAAATAATACATTTAGATTGGTGTCCTCTTACTGGGAGTGACAATTTTTTTAAAACTTGGGTAAACCAGGACACTTTGGAATGGGGGGGGTGGGGGCACATATATACTGTGGCATGCACTCATTTAACATAGGCTGACATAATCCTACAACATACATTTTATTAAAAATGCTTTTCAATAAGTCAACAAAAACTTCATTAACAAAATTTAATTCAAAAGCCATAACGTTTTCTGTAATAAATGAATAGCACAATGAAAGATGCTCATCTAAACATCCCTCACTAAACAAAAGTTTTAACAGTAACTCAACTTAGAAGAACACATGATACTCAGTTACCCTCAGTTATGAACAAAATATTGTGTGTTCTGTAGGCTATTGGGAAAAACATACATATTCAAGTCCTTCTCTGTGCTTTTTTTTGGCAGCAGTCCCTTAACTATGAGGGACATGAACACTTCACAAGGCTTCCCAGTTGTCTCGACCCGGTCAGAAAGCGGGGAAACTCTTGTAAATCATCAGTAAACATACACTTGAGCTTCAGTATGTTTCCTGTGTACTGAAAATCATGCTGTCTACGTTCTGTTTAAGAACAGGGCTGCCCTCACTGACGCAGTTCAGGGATTGTCACACGCAGTGCCCTAATGCCTGTAAAATTGATGGTCCAACGAAGGTAATTTAAAAACCAATTTAACAACAAAACTACAGACTGTACTGACTATAAAAACATTAATAAACAAAATAAATCTAAACCTGGATAAGACTACAGTGAAATATCTATACAAATATACAAATATGCATAGTTATTATAAAAAATTAAATTATAGTGGTTACATGCAATTTACTTAGTAAGAAATGCAATAAATAACATTACGTGGGTTTCATGAGTCACCACAAATTTCCAGTGATTGTTGTCTACATTGACAAATGATATTGAATCAAAGTTCACCTGTGAAAATATATTAATATTAACGGGGCTTTGAAATTTAAACACACTCTGTATTCTTGTGTTTCCGGTGTAACATTAGATTGGAAATAAACTCACATTTTTCAAACTTTGTCGAGCCATTTGTTCTCGTGTCCCGTTTAGAATTACACCACTGATGTAGTGATTCAGTTGGAATAACTGTCCAGCGTTATTGTGCTTCATTATTAATGCCTGGATGTAAAATTCTATCGTCTGAAAGATTCAGAAAATAAGGGAAATGTTTTGCTTTACCAAAATTGATTTGAAAATGTGTTTTCCAAAGATTATGTTCATGATTACATTCTGTCAAGATTCGTTCATTTTCTTTTGATGTCCATTAAAAATTATATCACTTTAAGTATGCGTGCTGTTTTTAACCTTATAGGACTTACCTCTCCATTTAACAGTTCATTGGGTCGTAGTGTTGTAAAGTCTGTATGTCGCAACATGTTGGTAAACTTGTGATCAGAAGACTGTAAAACTGAAACGACCAATTCTGTGTTTGCAGATTGCCACAGATCTTTTACCTGCAAAACATATACCATCACACTGTTTACAGTTGAACATGCACACTTCACAGTTTGATTTAAAGATAATTTCGTTTGTTAAAGAAATACCTGTTTTGAAAGACGTTCTGCTTGTGTTTTTTTTGTCTTTGCGGGGGTTGCTGTGAAGTGCTTTTAATGTTATCTTTGGTTCAGTTTTTTGTATTGCTACTTCCCTCTTTTTGCAAAGGTTGCCATGAACATACTTAGCTGATCCTGGTTCTTTTTGCTTTTTGGCCTCTATTTCACATTTTGGTGCAGCATAGTATTTTGCCTTTCCAGGGTCTTTTGGTGCTGGTTCTTCCCTTTTAGCCCATCGCTCTTCTGCGAAAGATGGATTCTTTTTGGGTCTCATTGGCTTTACTAGAAGGTCCTCTGGGAGACTGAACCTCATGATATGCTCTGAGTATCTTCCTTTCAGAGACGAGTACATCTTTCTTATGAATTCTGCAGGTCTTCGGTTTCTTCGTTTTTGAAGGGTGGAATTTTTTACTATTCCAAACCACTTCTCAACATGGCAATTTGTGTCCCTGGTTTTGGATGCATCAGATTTACAGTATGTGTCCTCTGCATCCAATGCATATCTTCTCAAATCCCCTAGCATTACCCCACTCCAAAGAGGGAAGATTCCCATATAATTGTCCATGAGGAAGTCAAGGATTTGGGGACAACGGTAGGCATTTCCCTCTTCATCTTCAACTTTCTCCATATCCAGTGCACTTTTGACCAGAGACCTTTCTGAATTCACTAGAAAAAGGGGACCTTCCCAAAATTGTCTTGGCTGATCTCCTCTCAGTGTCATCCTCCCAGAATTTTGGCTCATCTGTCTCTGAACTGTCTTCAAGGTCTAATGTTGTTTCACTGGCAATGAGGGCCTTTAGATAACCAAGGCTGTTCCTGACTCTATTGCTGAACTGCTCTGCCAGCAAAACGATGGAAAAGTGCCTGAAAATATCACATGCAGCTTCAAGCTCAACTGTATTCTGCAGTCTTGCAAAAACATATGTGGAAAAATCTTTAAGACCTCTATCATCAGTCTTCCTTCCAATTCCGCACTGCTTTGAGGACATGGGCAGCGCATAGGTGTAGCACTGTATAAGATTTAATCTCCACCCACATCTTGGACTTTTTAACAAGTGCATGTGTTCTTACAAGGTGAACATCAATGTTCTCTCTGTTGAAAGCCAGAAGAAAAGCCTGGATCAGGGCCCAACTATAATCGGTTTCCACCTGCTGAACCCTGAGACTGCTGTATTTTGACAATTTCAACAAGAACTGCATAAGCCAAAATGTTATTGGAGGGACTGAGTGTTCGTTTGTAAGCATCTCACAAACTGGAAGGGGAGGTGCATCTCTGCCTTTTCTAGCCAATGTGAGTGAATAGTAGAGAACTCTTTTGCGCTGCTCTGGTACTTTGGATACTACACCTCCAGTTGCATCTAGATTGAGTGAGACAGGTTTTCTCTTTCTAAGGTGTTGCACCAATATGCTTATTCCTGTTTCTGTGTAGAGGTGTGTGCTGAAGGGGTTCACTTGTAGATGCTGGATGTATCCAGGTGTACTGTAAAAGTTGTTGTCACATTCCTTTATGATGCTCTGTGTAAGGTATAGTTCCATGAGAACGTTGTTGTGCAGCTGTCTGTTTTTCCTAACCTCTGCACTGATAACCTTCAGTACATTTTTATTCAGGCTTTCTGTGATGTTCCCAGAGACTAGTTCTTGAACTGGTGTTGCATGTAATCTTCTGTAGTACTCCTGACTCACTCCATGGATGACCGCTTTAGCTATTTTCCCTCTACGTATGTTGCTTGCTGGTCTAAAATGTGTCTCTGACTTAAGGTGATGGATGGGTCCACTGCGATGAACGGTCATTAGAAGGCTTGACTGAAGTCGACTTGGCTTAATTTTCATTGTGAAGAAATACCTTGCCTTGCAGGTAGAGAATTTGCACACTGCATGCACTGTTAAGAAAGGGACGTGTCTTTTCCTGCTACCCTTAGCACGAACATGCTGGTAGGTGAAATGGAGTGGACAACACGGATTTTTCTTTTTAAACTGGCTGTACAGAATGTTCGTCCATGGTTGTTTAAGTTTCTGAAAACTATTCAATGGTGCAATTTTCCTCCAGCTTTTCGGATGAATAAATATGTTAAATTTAGTTGGGATGCATGGCACCTTTCTGTATATGTCTTTTGGCATTGTTTTTTTGTCATCTGGAAACCCTTGTAACTCTTCGATGTTTTAATTCTTAATTTCGGTGGTGCGATCATGTCAGATTTGTAGCTTGGATGGGACATTTCCTTTACTTGCCATTCTGGCTCTCTTGCTTTATCTTTTTTCGCACATTCCAGAGTCTGTTTTTGTAGCCACATGCTGGGCGGGTCCTTCTGTTTTTTTGCTTATTTTTTGGTTAATATTTTTGTTTGTTCACAGCTGAATGTCTGTTCACTCTCATTTGTAGATACATATGCGTAATCATGGAAATCATAATCACTGCTCTGTGATTCTTCATCTTCATTGTCATTGTACATACATGCTTTTAGATCTTGAATTTCTATCTCTGTGCAATCACGAAACTGTTCATCGTTGCTCTGATCAGCCTTTTCAATTTCATCATTCTTGGACTGAGAGATAAAATGTTCAAAAGGCTCTCCTGTATTTTGCCAGGTCAATGTTTTTCTGTTTTTTGTTTCTTCTCTCTCGAAGCTGGCCCTGTAGAACCACATCCTGATGTTTCTCTGACATTTGTGGAGGTTTTAGGAGAGTCGTTCTCCCTTGCACTTTTGTTGTCTTCCTTTGTGGGAAGAGAACTTTCGCCCCTCAACTTCAGTTGAAATTCAACCCATTCTTCTGATATCTCTACGATTGTATCTCCAAACAACATGTAACCAATGGCAGTTTTTTTTTCTATCATTCCCAAAAATTTCTGTAGCCAATCTTGACCAAATATCCGAGTTATAGGCAGGATCTTTGCTTAATATATCAACAGACAGGAAACTTTTCACAACTGAATCTACTCCTCCAGCTACTGTCCACAGGTCTTCTCTTGAAACTCCCCTTCCTTTCCGAGATTTTGGCATTACTCAAACTGAATCCAGCACAAACATACTATAAATGTGTGCGCGCACACACACACACACACACACACACACACACACACACACACCATTATCAGTCATCATTACAGCATGAGATATTTTTAAATCTAGTACAACTATTATTACATTGTTACTACATTATTAACTGTCACTATAATTTTTTTGTTTGGTTTTATTTTTCAGCATGTTAAATGCTAAATAGAATAATGAGATATAATGAGGTAAAATAACATGATTTCTACTTATTATAATTATTATTCTACACTAGAATATAAATTGTAGATCATTTTATTGTTATTCTGTTTATTTTATTCACACTCATTCAATATGTGGTGTGATTTTATAAGTATCACTACTAGCAAAAGAATACTTGGGCGGTGGACCACAGTTAGCAAAGCAGTGATACTGACTAAGTATTGGTGTACAAAGATCAACAGGGTGTACCAAAAGGTAGGTATCTAGTCTACAGTACCTTGAAAAAGTATTGTGAATCGTGTCACCTTACAACCACAAACTTAAATGTATTTTATAGAGATTTTAAGTAATAGACAAACACAAAGTAGCACAAAAGTGTAAAGTGGAACAAAAGGGATACATGGTTTTGAAAATTGTAAACAAATAAAAATCTGAAAAGTGTAACATGTAAATGTATTCAGCCCCCTTTACACTGAATCCCCTAAATAAAATCCAGTGCAATCAGTTACCTTCAGAAGTCTCTTAATTACAGTGCCTATAGAAAGCTACGGTGGCCGAGAAAGCCCAACGCAGTGCAAATTGAAAAGCGCTTCAAAAGCACAAAACACATCCATCAAAATTACAACACAGGCGCTGCAAATAGAAAAACGCGCTGCAACTAGAAAAACGCGCTGCAAATACAACCCCAACACAACGGAAGTGAGTCACAACACAACGGAATTTTCCCGGGGGACCTTAAAAGATGCTGTACCAGCTGTATACAAAGGACAATAAGTGGCAAACAAGCTTCTGAAAAGTAAGTTATGTTTATTGCCTGTGATTACCACGGTTGTGTGCATATAAGTTCTGCTTCACAAAACGCCTTGTTTGCCACTTATTGTCCTTTGTACACATAGTGAAGTCCGAGACGTTACTGAAGACGCAGCTTAGCTGGTACAGTATCTTTTAAGGTCCCCCGGGAAAATTCCGTTGTGTTGTGACTCACTTCCGTTGTGTTGTGGTTGTATTTGCAGAGCGTTTTTCTATTTGCAGCGCGTTTTTCTATTTGCTGCGCCTGTGTTGTAATTTTGATGGATGTGTTTTGTGCTTTTGCAGCGCTTTTCAATTTGCACTGCGTTGGGCTTTCTCGGCCACCGTAGAAAGCTGCTGAAATCGTTCTAACTTGTTCCTTTCCACAAATCTATCAGAAAGCTCTTTTAAAAAGCATCTTTCCAACCATGGTGCTACCATGCATTACTAGTAGTGAACTTGTCAAGGAACAGCTGGTTTTATTCTGATTTTCAGTGTACAATGTGACAATAGGCAAGGACTTCAGTATGGTATGAATACTTTCTATAGACACTGTAATTAAGTGTTGTAAATTTTGAAAACCAAGTATAATGTTTGTTCTACTTCAAAACTATGTGTTATTTTGTTTTGGTCTATCACTTAAAATCAATTAATTTTGTGGTTGTAAGGTGACAAAATGTGAACAAGGGGTATGAATATTGTGTCAAATATCATGAAATGTCACCAAATGCCATTGACCTGTGGCATGTGTGTGTTGGGTGTCTTGCATTGAATGTGAATGTGGTTTCTGTGGTTTCACCTGTGTTTTTCCACTGACAATTCTAGCCAATCATTACCACACCCTTTGCAGTCCACTGTGGATGGTAATGTTAAAAGTAATATATGGTCTTTGCAAGCGTCTGTGTAAATTATAAACATTAGAATTACTGCTGATACACTACAGTACCACACTACTATATATTTGTGGACATCCTAAGTGTGGATGACAAAAATATACTTACCATTTGTTTCTAAAATATGTTGTGAGTCTACAGATTCACAGCATTTCTGAGCAGCCCAAAACATAGATGGGAAAGCAAGTTAAATGCAGGCACACCCCTAATGTCTCTGTTGAAAATATTTCACAGATATTTCACACTATCACCATTAACATTGAAACAGTAACAATGAAAAATTAAACACTGGCAACTTCTGGTGAAATAAACAGAGGCGCTAATGTGTTCCACAGATTGCTTTGCTAACTAAAGCAACCCCTACAGGTTGGAAGTTTAAGTGCAACAAATATCTACACACTGTAGAGTTTTCAAAAACAAGTATGAAATGTATACTTCTTCAAACAGTGTAAAACTCAAGGAAATATTATAATTTAGAAAGCATAACACATAGTTAAATATATTAAAACAAGTATATACAGCAAACACTAAATTCCTCAAATTCCAAATACAAATATTGTTATTTAGAGCATTTATTTGCAGAAAATAAGAAATGGCTGAAATAACAAAAAAGAGCTTTCAAACCTCAAATAATACATAGGAAAAATGTCATATTACTTTAGAAACAACAATATTAATGTTTTAAGAAATCAGAAATCAGTATTTGGTGGAATAACCCTGATTTTTTTTTTATTCAGCTTCATGGCATGGCATGGCATTTTCTTGGCATGTTCTCCTCCACTAGTCTTTCACACTCCTTTGGGTGACCTTATGCCACCCCTGGTGTAAACATTCAAGCAGTTCAGTTTGGTTTGATGGCTTGTGTCCATCCAGTTTCCTCTTGATTACATTCCAGAGGTTTTCAATGGGGTTCAATCAGGGTTATAGCTCAAAATATTGATTTCTGAACTCAACATGAGTATTGTTTCTAAATGAATATGAATTTGTTGTGGTCTGTGATTGGTGAAACAGGATGGGATGAGAGGCCCAAATCTAGGGATAAATTCTTTCACACACCACCAGTGAATAGCTTGGGTAGTACATCTGCAAGCTGGGACTTGCTACTGAAATTCACCTTTTGATCAAACAAAATTGCTTGCTATTTTTGAGGTCTTACATGCCTTTTGATACATACTGTACAGTAATAAATATAATACAATAATGCGTATAGTAAATAAACAAATTAATTAATTTCACCCCAAATACTTACATAAAATGTAGGTATATATTTAAAGAGTTAAACGGCGCTTAGCTAAAAAGAAAAATACTGCTAAATCAATGAAGTGTATAAAAATATGACAAAAAAAATCTCAGAATGCAAAGTGTAATTTAAAACCTTTATTTAAATGTGATTGTTGGCAACAATAACAAAAAGCCTTTTTGGATTTTTAGTATTACATACAGTTTACAATGTAAAAATAAAGGGTTGAAAATGAAAAGGTGCTGATGAGATTACATTAAAATACTAGCCAGGAGTGGATTTCCTAAGAGATTCTTGGCACCAAGATGATTCTTAGATGGTCAAGCGAGCTTCACACTGAGCACTCTCTGCAAATAAATAAATGAATGAAATGAAATAAATAGAAAACACAAAAAGAACATTTAAAACTGAGTTAGGCAGCAGCCTAAGCAGGGAAACCCAGACTTCCCTCTCCCCAGCCACTTGGGCCAGCTCGTCCGGGGGAATTCCAAGGCGTTCCCAGGCCAGCCGAGAGACATAGTCCCTCCAGCGTGTCCTGGGTCTTCCTCTGGGCCTCCTCCCGGTGGGACGTGCCCGGAACGCCTCACCAGGGAGGCGTCCAGGAGGCATCCTAATCAGATGCCCAAGCCACCTCAACTGGCTCCGCTCGATGTGGAGAAGCAGCGGCTCTACTCTGAGTCCCTCCCGGATGACTGAGCTTCTCACCCTATCTCTAAGGGAGAGCCCAGACACCCTGCGGAGGAAACTCATTTCGGCCGCTTGTATCCGTGATCTCGTTCTTTCGGTCATGACCCAAAGCTCATGACCATAGATGAGGGTAGGAACGTAGATCGACCGGTAAACCGAGAGCTTTGCTTTTTGGCTCAGCTCTCTTCACCACGACGGATCTGTACAGCGCCCGCATGACTGCTGACACAGCACCGATCCGTCTGTCGATCTCCCGCTCCATCTTTCCCTCATTCGTGAACAAGACCCCAAGATACTTAAACTCCTCCACTTGAGGCAGGACCTCCTCCCCAACCCGGAGAAGGCATTCTACCCTTTTCCGGCTCAGGACCATGGCCTCGGACTTGGAGGCGCTGATTCTCATCCCGGCCATTTCACACTCGGCTGCGAACTGCTCCAGTGCGAGTTGTAGATCACGAGCTGATGAAGCCAATAGGACCACATCATCTGCAAAAAGCAGAGATGCTATCCCAAGGCCACCAAAAAAAGCATTTTTTTTTTTATTGAAAAGCATTTTTAATAAAACTGTATATGTTGTAGGATTATGTCAGCCTATGTTAAATGAGTGCATGCCACAGTATATATGTGCCCCATCCCCCCATTCCAAAGTGTCCTGGTTTACCCAAGTTTTAAAAAAAATTGTCACTCCAAGTAAGAGGACACTAATCTAAATAAAGTATTATTTAGGTTTTGCACAAATTTAAAAGGTGTGTTTTAAGGACAGATTCATTCAAATTACACATACAGCTCAGTAACACTTGTTAATGTAAAACATCAAGATCTCCAAATCAAATCTGAGCAGAAAATCAGATTCAAACAATTCAAACATCTTTTAATCTCTATTATAACCAAGCTACTCACAACCTAGGCTGCAGTGAATATGGCAATGTCCTACTGAGGACCCATCCTAGGCAGATTTTCCAGTATCCCTTTAGTCACATATGGTACAGTCTAACAAGATTGTTGTCAAGTTGTATCACAGAAAGACCATAAGGAGAAGAAGTCTTCCCAATGGCTTCTCAGAAATAAAGCCTTGCTGCACCATTTTTACCCAATTCAAGTACAAGGCTACACAGCAGAATTGAACCTGCATCAACAGATTGATGTAGACAGGATGTGTGGATTACTACCACACATAAGAAATCAAAAAGCCAGTCATTCATCAAAAGAGGTTTATTTCCTTCAGGAAAGTTTACAATTACCAGAAAGGCACCTTCTCATTAACCCTAATGGGACCCAGGGAAACACTTCCTTGCCACTGTGGAGCTGAAACAGGAAACAAGGGTGGGTAAAGAAGTTACACAATTCTGAATTATCAAGCAATGTTTGATACACCTACCTGCACCTGGCAGAACCTGTCCCACATCCCTGCTGCCACAGCTCGTATCACAACAGCTACAAACTCTGGAATCTCCATCCACAGAAGTCCATCTGAAAGAGTCAAACCCTGGTCAGTAACCTGATCAACTGCACAAAATCTGAAGCTTCATTACCAAAACTCACCCATTATTACTGAAGGAACAGGCCTTGTGAACAGCATCAGTGGGAGCAGAAGCAGCAGCAGCCGCCTTCAAGAAGCAGGTGAGGTAAATCTGCAGAGGAGCAAACACCATAAGCCCACAGGAACAGTACTGGCTATACAGAACACTGCAGTCCTCCTTACCAAGCCACTTCTCTGCTGCTCAAACACAAAGGCTTCCAGCTGGAACTGCAGCTTGTCCCACTGAACCCGGGGCAGGAAACGAGACTGTGAGCCTGTAAGCTTAGCGTCTACCAGACACCTAGAAGGAGGAACAGTTAGACAAGTGTCCAAGATAGACAGTCAGACAGATGAAGGCTGTACTCCAAACCAGTCTGAAGATGGATAGTTAGCAGAGGCCTGCTTACCCATGATTCTCTATAAAGGAATATCTGGCAGTCGTGTTCAGGTCTGGCACAGTAGTGGCCACACAGCTATCCACAAAGATCCTCAGAGGAACATGGTTGTACTGAATCACAGCAGCTTCAATGTTGATGAAGTCTCCCAGGATGTACTGGTTAGAGGGTCTCTCAAACTGCCAGTCATCTGGAGAGAAAGAAGCAGCACCATTAGAGACAGTTTAACCCTTACACTACCTGCAGTGCTCCAATACAAACCCATCATGAGCCTGAGAGAGAAGACCAGACGTTCCTCAGCAGTCACAGTAGCGGCATAAGGGATCCAAGCAGGCAGGAGGGCATTGCTGCTAACATTAAACTTCCTGTGAACAAGCCAAACAGTCTCAATACAGACTCCTGCTTCTGGTTGCAGCATCTACACCGAACACACACTGCTCCTTACCGTGGATAGTGACACTCAATGCCCACCACAGTGCTTTTCGTCCTGACTACTGGAGATCCAACAGATGATGGGGTTGAGGTTTTTGGGACGTAGATAATGTTGAAGGAATATACCAATTCATCCTCAGTCATCTGCAGAAAAAAAAAGCAAAAATTAAACCAAATATTACACCCAAGCCAACAAAGGGTTCCAGACCCAGAGCAGCCATTCCCACACCTTCAAACTCACCATTGACACACTGTTACACAGCTGCAGTTCAGACTGAAAAAGGTAAACCTGAGCAGCAGAATCTTCTCCTGTTGCTGCACAGCCTCCAAGTGTGATCTCTGCTGGGCTTATTAGTTCTCCAGTTCCTAAGAAGTCCTTCTTTACCTGCACGTACACGTTGTTCTCGCTACACTGAACAGCTACACTAGTAGCACGAACAGGCTGTGGTGGTTCAAAATGCACTGCTGGCTGCTGAGGCTGCACTGGAGCTTGGGGATAATGCCACGTCAGCTTTTTCACTGGACCCAGCATTTGTTTGAGTTGAACACTCAGAGGAGTTTGAGGAGAATTGGAGATTCCTCCTAAGCCAGGAACATTTGGCAAAGTTGTCTGTTTTGGCTGAGCTGGAGCACCAACTGGATTACCAAACTGTGCATGACACACTCCCAACACAAGAACCAGCAAAACCCCAACCCCACACTGTTTTAGAGCCATCTTAAAAATTCTGTGAAATACTGAGGACTGTTTCTGCTGTTACCTGGAACTGCTTTTATGTAGAAACAGACAAAGGTGACTCCGCCCCCATTGGAGTGCTCTTAACACGCCTCTAGACCTGCTGTTTGTGTGACACAGGTGACACCAATCAAGTTCAATGTGATCCGCTGTAGGAGGTTCATTGGTCGTATTGTGGAAAATGTTGTCCATACTAAAATTGCCCAGAACAGTTAGATATAAAAATATCTGTGCCATTTATACAGTTATGTCCAGAAATATACTTCATTTAGGTTCTGCACGCCACCACACTGGATTTGAAATGAAAAGACAGATTTAATTGAAATGTAGACGTTCAGGTTAAATTCAAGATGTTGAACAAAAATACCCCATAAAGCTTTTTGGAATTACAGCCATTTTTTGGGGTCCATGAGGTATTCCCATCATCAGTTAAACAGGTAAAAGGTCTGGCGTGGATTCCATGTGTGGACTTCTCAATGGAAGTGAAACAGACCACCATTCATCTAAAAAGCAGAAGAAGTCCATCAGAATTATAGTGGAAAAATTAGCAGTGGCCAACTCAAGAGTTTGGTACATTCTCGGGAATTAAATATGCATTTGTGAACTCTGGAACTAAAAAAACAAAACAAAAAAAAAAACAGCCATCCCAAGTCGTGTATTATCACAGAATCTGTTCCATGGTGAATAAAAAAACTTTCTTTCAGTTCTACCCAACTAAGGAACACTTTCTAGGAAGTAGGTGCATACTTATCTCTAAGAAGAAAAAAATATATATATATATTTTTTTTTTTCCCCATTTTCCCCAATTTACATGGCCAATTACCCAACCCACTCATTAGGACTCCCCCTATCACTAGTAATGCTCCAACACACCTGGGGGCTCATGTACTAAAGGTGCGTACGCACAAAAACATTGTGTATGCCATATTTCACGCTCAGATGTACTAAATTTGACTTGAACGTGAGAAAGTGCGTTTCCCCACGGCACTGTTGTTTCGGGCGTACGCCTGTTTTTTTGTACGTATGTATTGTGTTTTTGTCATTTGGCGACACTTAGTGGCGATGCATTGAAATTACAAATATTAAGATATCCTTTATGCACACATTGTAGTTAGGCATATTGGGTAAAATAAAGTAAATTAATCAGAAAATGTCTTTGGCTTACAGAAATAATCATTCAACGTGTTTCCACTTAGCCTAGATTATATAAACATGAATAAAGGTTTGCGCTGGAGTTGTTGGAGATGGCAATGTTGGCATTATTGGAAAATATTACTAACGGCCAAATTCATTGAGAGCGCATTTTCTGTGACCATTATGTTTTTTGGCCCATGATGATGACTGGCTTATAAGCCGTTTTAGATTTCCAAGAGCATAAGAGGATAAGAAAACAAGCTGAGTGCGTGACGGGTGGCTTCTTGGTAAGCAACTCATTTAAATGAAAGCATTTATTATCCATCCTAGAATAATACATTTAAAACATGGGTAATTATAAGTTATTACGCAATGTGTCTTGCAACACTTTTCTTTCTTGACTTGCATATTATACTCAAGCATATTATTATTATTATTATTTTTTTTTATTGTTATTATTATTATTATTATTATTATTATTATAACATTATACTCTGCGTAATTGAGGGAGGAGACATGGCAGGTGTGATGTTTTTGTGCATTTGAGCTTGATTTCAAGTTGATTGCAATGTACTAAGACAGGTGTCAAATTAATTTTGGCCGAGGGCCACATTGGCATATTGTCTGTCCTCTGAGGGCCAGATGTAACTTATAAATGTAATATGTAAAATGTAAAATGTAACCAAATCTAATAAAATGAATGTAATTACTCCTTAATGTTAAATACCTCTCAGTATATTATTTATTCAATCAAATATTACAGTTGCATGGAAAAAATGTTTCCTTGTTGCTCTATTAATATAAATCCTTTTAATTTGTCATGTTATGAAATCCAAAAACTCCATCAATCAAGAACCAAACTATTCAAGTGAATAGAAATGACATCAAATACAAGTTATATTAACTTTGATCAAAACGTTTGATACTGAAAAGAGGCTTAATAAATATAAAATCAAAAAGTGTGAGCTGTTAAGAACATGTGACAGATTGAGAGGGGTCTGTGTGCAACAGGGGCTTCACAGTGCAAGTGCACTGTCAGGCCCCGGAAATGCACTCTCAAGCGCAAAACCTTCCGTGGCCAATGAAATTAGGTTGGGGGTGGGCAATGGGAGCTTCACAGTGCACATGCACCGCCCAGCCCCGGAAATGCACTCTCAATCTCTTTTTTTTTTACACTTTTACGCTTCTGAAGATTTATGAGAGAGTTTTTAAATCCATAGTGTGTTTTGCGATTTTACAAACGGTAACAGACATGACAACAGCTTTGTGCGCATTGTATCTGTTAATAAGCAAATAAGAGACCAATACATCCAGAGAGCAGTAGAGATATTAACATTAAATAACTGGTTATCTCTAAATTACGTGGCCAATTACCCAACCCACTTATTAGGACTCCCCCTATCACTAGTAATGCTCCAACATACCGCCTCATGTACTAAAGGTGCATGCGCACAAAAACATTGCGTACGCTATATCTCACGGACACATTGTAGTAAGCATTATTGGGTAAAATAAAGTAAATTAATCAGAAAATTTCATTGGCTTACAGAAATAATCATTCAACGTGTTTCCACTTAGCCTAGATTATATAAACATGAATAAAAGTTTGCGCAGGAGTTGTTGGAGATGCAGCGTTGGCATTATTGGAAAATATTACTAATGGCCAAATTCATTGAGAGCGCATTTTCCGTGACCATTATGTTTTTTTGGCCCATGATGATGACTGCCATTATACTCTGCGTAACTGAGGGAGAATTCGTGGCAGGTGTGATGTTTTTGTGCATTTGCGCTTGATTTCAAGTTGATTGAGATTTACTAAAAGAATGTATGTGGGATTCTGTCTATGCACGGTTTGATAAATTTTGTGTTTACGGAACATTTCAGGTCTGTGCGTACGTAACATTTTAGTAGGAAGTCCACAAAAGTCTTAGTACATGAGGCCCCTAGCACATGCTTTCTCTGATACATTTGAAGTCAGCCACCGCTTCTTTTCGAGCTGCTCCTGATACATTATTCCTGAGCAGCCAGCTCGCTTGCAGTGCAGTGCAGTTCCGTTCAGTTTCAGTACATCAGCTCACAGATGCCCTGTGCTGTGGATATCACCCTGTAGTGATGTGGGGAGAGAGCGCCATCTACCAAGCCGGAGGGAGCAGGGACAATTTTGCTCCCTCTGAGCGCCGGCAGCATGATGGCAAAGCTGCATGAGAGGGGGTTCAAACCTGCGACCTTCCGCTCATAGTGGCAGTGATTTAGACCACTGGACAATTCGGCTCCCTAGTGTTGTGTTCTTGTGCGTAGGAATTCCCTACAACAGCTTAGCAGAATACTCTTTTACTGAACACAACTCTCAGCCGTACAGACACACACACAGATGCCATGAACCTAGAACCTAGAGCAGGGGTGTCCAAACTACGGCCCGCGGGCCATTTGCGGCCCGTTTCCTTTTGTGGAGCGGCCCACGAGGTATTTCATAAATAGAATGAAAGTTGGCCCGCTGTTAAGCAGGTTTTTATATTCAAAGATTCAAAGTTTGAACGCTAGGTGTCAGAAACGGGCCAAAGAGTCTAAAAGCGGTGAGAGTGAAGTTGAAGCGCAGAAAAAACGGGCAAACGAGTCTAAAAGCGGAGAGGCTGCGCAGTTTTAGCGCAAAAGAACGGGTCAAAGGGTCTAAAAGCGGAGAGGCTGTAAAGTTTTAGCGCAAAAAATGGGCCAAAGAGTCTAAAAGTTGCCGTAATTAAGGAGTTCAATATTAAGAGACCTCATGAATTGAAAAATCAATTTGAAAAATTTTTGCTTTTAACACTGTCAAAGATAGATAAAGATAGTAAATGAAAATGAAAGTAATCAGGAAAATATATTATTTAAAGTGGTATATTTCATTATTTGTTTTATTATAGAGTCTGTGGCCTGTGACTTCAAATATATTTCTCCTTCTGGCCCCCGAAAAAAAAAAAGGTCGGACACCCCTGACCTAGAGGTTCAAATTCTTAATAAAAAAAGGCCAGATTAGACTTCATCTAAAATGCCAGCCTAGTTCTGGAAGTGTTCATTGTACACATGAAATCAAAGTCAACCTCTACCGTTAAGATGGGAAGAAGATGGAGAAGTAGGGGCGTGACTAGGGTGACCAACTGTCCGTATTTCAAGTCCTGTCCCGGGCGCCCCGGGTTTTTAAAAAAAAGTGAGGAAATGCCCTGGTTTTTAATATACCTTTACTGGACCATTAATTTTACAGGCACTAGGGCATTGCACACGGTGCTGCGTGTGACAATCCCAGAGCCGCGTCAGTGAGGGCAGCCCTGTTCTTAATCAGAACGTAGACAGCATGATTTTCAGTACACACGAAACATGCTGAAGCTCAAGTGTATGTTTACCGATGATTTACAAGAGTTTCCCCACTTTCTGACCGGGTCGAGACAACTGGGAAGCCTTGTGAAGTGTTCATGTCCCTCATAGTTAAGGGACTGCTGCCAAAAAAAGCACAGAGAAGGACTTGAAAATGTATGTTTTTCCCAATAGCCTACAGAACACACAATATTTTGTTCATAACTGAGGGTAACTGAGTATCACGTGTTCTTCTGAGTTGAGTTACTGTTAAAATTTTTGTTTAGTGAGGGATGTTTAGATGAGCATTTTTCATTGTGCTATTCATTAATTACAGGAAATTAAGCCTTTTGAATTAAATTTATTGTTATTGACTTATTGAAAAGCATTTTTAATAAAACTGTATATGTTGTAGGATTATGTCAGCCTATGTTAAATGAGTGCATGGCACAGTATATATGTGCCCCATCCCCCCATTCCAAACTGTCCTGGTTTACCCAAATAATAATAAAAATGGTCACCCTAAGTAAGAGGACACTAATCTAAATAAAGTATTATTTAGGTTTGGCACAAATTTAAAATAAGGTGTGTTTTAAGGACAGATTCATTCAAATTACACATACAGCTCAGTAACACTTGTTAATGTAAACCATCAAGATCTCCAAATCAAATCTGAGCAGAAAATCAGATTCAAACATCTTTTAATCTCTATTAACCAAGCTACTCACAGCCTAGGCTGCAGTGAATATGGCAATGTCCTACTGAGGACCCATCCTAGGAAGATTTTCCAGTATCCCTTTAGTCACATATGGTACAGTCTAACAAGATTGTCAAGTTGTATCACAGAAAGACCATAAGGAGAAGAAGTCTTCCCAATGGCTTCTCAGAAATAAAGCCTTGCTGCACCATTTTTACCCAATTCAAGTACAAGGCTACACAGGAGAATTGAACCTGCATCAACAGATTGATGTAGACAGGATGTGTGGATTACTACTACAAATAAGAAATCAAAAAGCCAGTCATTCATCAAAAGAGGTTTATTTTCCTTCAGGAAAGTTTACAATTACCAGAAAGGCACCTTCTCATTAACCCTAATGGGACCCAGGGAAACACTTCCTTGCCACTGTGGAGCTGAAACAGGAAACAGGGGGGTAAGTAAAGCAGTTACATTTCTGGTTTAACAAGCGGAGTTTGCTATACTTACATGCACCTGGCAGAACATGTCCCACAGCCCTGCTGCCACAGTTTGTATCACAACAGCTACAAACTCTGGAATCTCCATCCACAGAAGTCCATCTGAAAGAGTCAAACCCTGGTCAGTAACCTGATCAACTGCACAAAATCTGAAGCTTCATTACCAAAACTCACCCATTATTACTGAAGGAACAGGCCTTGTGAACAGCATCAGTGGGAGCAGAAGCAGCAGCAGCCGCCTTCAAGAAGCAGGTGAGGTAAATCTGCAGAGGAGCAAACACCATAAGCCCACAGGAACAGTACTGGCTATACAGAACACTGCAGTCCTCCTTACCAAGCCACTTCTCTGCTGCTCAAACACAAAGGCTTCCAGCTGGAACTGCAGCTTGTCACTCTGAACCCGGGGCAGGAAACGAGACTGTGAGCCTGTAAGCTTAGCGTCTACCAGACACCTAGAAGGAGGAACAGTTAGACAAGTGTCCAAGATGGACAGTCAGACAGATGAAGGCTGTACTCCAAACCAGTCTGAAGATGGATAGTTAACAAAGGCCTGCTTACCCATGATTCTCTATAAAGGAATATCTGGGAGTCGTGTTCAGGTCAGGCACAGTAGTGGCCACACAGCTATCCACAAAGATCCTCAGAGGAACATGGTTGTACTGCATCACAGCAGCTTCAATGTTGATGAAGTCTCCCAGGATGTACTGGTTAGAGGGTCTCTCAAACTGCCAGTCATCTGGAGAGAAAGAAGCAGCACCATTAGAGACAGTTTAACCCTTACACTACCTGCAGTGCTTTAATACAAACCCATCATGAGCCTGAGAGAGAAGACCAGACGTTCCTCAGCAGTCACAGTAGCGGCATAAGGGACCCAAGCAGGCAGGAGGGCATTGCTGCTCACATTAAACTTCCTGTGAACAAGCCAAACAGTCTCAATACAGACTCCTGCTTCTGGTTGCAGCATCTACACCGAACAGACTGCTCCTTACCGTGGATAGTGACACTCAATGCCCACCACAGTGCTTTTCGTCCTGACTACTGGAGATCCAACAGATGATGGGGTTGAGGTTTTTGGGACGTAGATAATGTTGAAGTAATACACCAATTCATCCTCAGTCATCTGCAGAAAAATAAGCAAAAATTAAACAAAATATTACACCCAAGCCAACAAAGGGTTCCAGACCCAGAGCAGCCATTCCCACACCTTCAAACTCACCATTGACACACCATTACACAGCTGCAGTTCAGACTGAAAAAGGTAAACCTGAGCAGCAGAATCTTCTCCTGTTGCTGCACAGCCTCCAAGTGTGATCTCTGCTGGGCTTATTAGTTCTCCAGTTCCTAAGAAGTCCTTCTTTACCTGCACGTACACGTTGTTCTCGCTACACTGAACAGCTACACTAGTAGCACGAACAGGCTGTGGTGGTTCAAAATGCACTGCTGGCTGCTGAGGTTGCACTGGAGCTTGGGGATAATGCCACGTCAGCTTTTTCACTGAACCCAGCATTTGTTTGAGTTGAACACTCAGAGGAGTTTGAGGAGAATTGGAGATTCCTCCTAAACCAGGAACATTTGGCAAAGTTGGCTGAGCTGGAGCACCAACTGGATTACCAAACTGCGCATTACACACTCCCAACACAAGAACCAGCAAAACCCCAACCCCACACTGCTTTAGAGCCATCTTAGAAATTTTGTGAAATACTGAGGACTGTTTCTGCTGTTACCTGGAACTGCTTTTATGTAGAAACAGACAAAGGTGACTCCGCCCCCACTGGAGTGCTCTTAACACGCCTCTGGACCTGTTCTCTGTGTGACACAGGTGGCACCAATCAAGTTTCATTGGTTATACTGTGGAAAATGTGGGTCAACCTTCAACTGCCCACAAAAGATATTTAAATATCTGTTATGGATGTGATTTGTGATTTAGTTTTTGGCTTCTGTATAACGTGGACAAGTATCTTTGCACAAATACTAGGGGTGTGACGAGATCTCGTGTGCGAGAGATTTAAACGTGACAATATTTCTCGTCAAGCTTTTACCTGTCTTGCGGGAAAAATAGTTTAGTGTGGACTTTTTTAGGCGGGATCTGGCAACACAGCAGGAGTGCAACCGCGCACTGTTTGTGGTGTATGCAAACGTAGATAAGTTCTGTCATTACTAGCCCACGGCGCTCCACAAAACCAGCAAGCTGATTGGCTGTTTCTCATGAGAAAAAAAATATTTGGGGCTTTCATTTGGCACTACCTTTAGTGCAGCGCCCCTATGCGTCGCATAGGCTGCATACCCCCTTTTTAATTTGTATATCTGGCTGCATTTTGGCTCCAGTGGAAACAATAAACGGTATTTTAGGAGAAAAAAACACAAACCATATACTTAATGACTGGTTGTAGTTTGCACTAGGGTTAGTTAGTTTTATTCTTATGAGAGAAACCAGTCTGTTAAGTTTGCGTTATATGATTTTATCAAATAAAACTCTATTTTCAAGCCATTTTTCAATTTTGAAGTTTTCTTAAAAAAAATATTTTAAAATCCCGTCTCGTCTCTTTCTCGTGAACCCAATATCGTGTCTCGTCTCGTCTCGTGATATTAGTGTCTCGTCACACCCCTATATCTCCATCGTCTTCCCATCTTTCCGGTACAGGTTGATTTTGATTTCATGTGTACAATCATAGACTGTATATAGCTGGACAGAGCATCGTCTCTCAAAAGTGAAGCCACCACAGGTCGGGCGCCCCCTGCTGTTCGGCTGCAGAAAGCTGTGTAACCCCACCCACCCCCATAGGTTTCAATGGCAAAACAGACAACTTTTAATCACGTTTTTTTCTAATATACTGTAATTCTACCTCCATTATTTAAATGCAGCAGCTAGTGTAACCTCTGATTATATTGTCAAATTTTTATATTCTCACAGAGTTCGTTTTTTAAAACGTTATTCAGCTCTATTCAAAAAAGGTGTGGTTATTGTAAAAGGGCTGGTTATGGGCGGGACCAATAACAGACCGTCAGCTCCGCTCCGCTCCGCTCTGCAGCCTGTGACCGCGAGGCAGCCCTCAGGGGCGGGGTTATTTAAATGAGTAGGCTGTCTCTCCACAGTCTTTCTCCCTCCTCTGGACTCTACTGCGCAGACTCTCGTCTCAGAATCCCCAAAATGGCGGAAGATTTTGGCTTCATTTTCATTGGCGGCGTCCATCTTTATATACAGTATGTGTACAATGAACACTTCCAAACATAGGCTGGCTTAGATGAAGTCTAATCTGGCCTTTTTTTATTAAGAATTTGAACCTCTAGGTTCTAGGTTATATATCTCACGCTCACGGTCAGATGTAATAAATTTGACTGGAACGGGAGAAAGTGCGTTTCCCCACGGCACTTTCGTTTCGGGCGTACGCCTTTTTTTGTACGTATGTATTGTGTTTTTGTCATTTGGCGACACTTAGAGGAGATGCATTGAAATTACAACTAATAAGAAATCCTTTATGCACACATTGTAGTAAGCATTCCTGGGTAACATAAAGTGAATTAATCAAACAATTTCATTGGCTTACAGAAATAATAATTCAACGTGTTTCCACTTAGCCTAGATTATATAAACATGAATAAAGGTTTGCGCTGGAGTTGTTGGAGATGGCAGTGTTGGCATTATTGGAAAATATTGCTAATGGCCAAATTCATTGAGAGCACATTTTCCGTGACCATTATGTTTTTTTGGCCCATGATGATGACTGGCTTATAAGCCGTTTTAGATTTCCAAGAGCATAAGAGGATAAGAAAACAAGCTGAGTGCGTGACAGGTGGCTTCTTGGTAAGCAACTCATTTAAATCATTTAAATGAAAGCATTTATTATCCATCTTAGAATAATACAATTTAAAACATTGGTAATTAAATGCTATGTGTATATAATATTAATAATTATAATGATTATTTATTATTATTATTATCAATATTATTATTCTAACATTATATTCTGCGTAATTGAGGGAGGAGTCGTGGCAGGTGTTTTCGTGCACTTGCGCTTGATTTCAAGTTGATTGTGATGTACTAAGAGAATGTAAGTGGGATTCTGCCTACGCACGGTTTGATGAATCCGGATTTTTTTGTGCATACGGAACTTTTCAGATCTGAGCGTACGGAACATTTTAGTAGGAAGTCCACGCAAGTCTTAGTACATGAGGCCCCTGTTTTTTTAATTATGTATCTATGCTAATTCCGATCCGGAAAAAAATAATGAAGAAAATGGCATAGCTCCGTGAGTTAAAAACCTATACAGACAAATGAGCACACTTTTCCATACAATTCTGGGGCCTCATGTATACTAAAGGTGCGTACGCACAAAAACATAGCGTACGCCATATTTCACGCTCACGGTCAGATGTACTAAATTTGACTTGAACGTGAGAAAGTGTGTTCCCCCAGGCACTTTCATTTCGGGTGTACGCCTTTTTTGTGAGTATGTATTGTGTTTTTGTCATTTGGCGACACTTACAGGAGATGCATTGTAATTACAACTAATAAGATATCCTTTATGCACACATTGTACTAAGCATTATTGGGTAAAATAAAGTAAATAAAAAAAATCAGTAAATTTCATTGGCTTACAGAAACAGTCGTTCATGATGTTTTTATCCGGTGCACAGGGCTTTAGTATAATGTGAAAACATACAGGCAAATTAACATTTTTTGCTATTTTTTATAGTTTTGTCCCAGAATTAAGTCAATAACCATTCCGTTAAATTCCTTGACCCAGAATTGTATGGAAAAGTGTGCTAATTTGTCTTTGTATAGGTTTTTAACTCAAGGAGCTAGGCCATCTTCTTCATTATTCTTTTCCGGTTCTGAATTAGCATAGATGCATTAAAGGGTTAAAAATAAATGTCATGGGACATTATTTCATCCTGTTACCTGTCAGAACCTTAAAATAGACACTTCTTAGGTTAAGAAAAAACAGGTGGTGAAAAAAAATCCACTATGTGCTCATGGACCCCTGTTTCCATCTAGACTAATAATATTGACGGTAAATGAGCTCTCCATGAATTTGTCCATTAGCAATGTTTTTTTTAATAATGCCAACGCTGCCATCTCCAACAACTCCATCGCATGTTTATATAATCTAGGCTAAGTGAAAACACGTTGAACGATTATTTCTGTAAGCCAATGAAATTGTCTGATTAATTTACTTTATGTTACCCAATAATGCTCAACTACAATGTGTGCATGAAGGATATCTTATTAGTTGTAATTTCAATGCATCGCCACTACGTGTCGCCAAATGATAAAAACACAATACATAAGTACAAAAAAAGGTGTACGCCCGAAACGAAAATGCAGTTCCTTCGTTAATAATTTTTTATAATAATAAAAAAATATTATTATTATTATTATTAATATTATTATATACGCATAGCGTTTAATTACCCATGTTTTAAATTGTATTATTCTAAGATCTAAGATGGATAATAAATGCTTTCATTTAAATCCTTAAAATGAGTTACCAACAAGCCACCAGTCACGCACTCAGCTTGGTTTCTTATCCTCTCATGCTCTTGGAAATCTACAACGGCTTATTAGCCAGTCATCATCATGGACCAAAAAAACATAATTTTGAGTTTCCGGCGCTGATGGGAGTGGCTGCCTGTTCCAGTAGCTCCGTCTCCTTTGTGTGTTTTTTCAAGTTTTCTTACGTTTATTTATCGTCTCTGTGCTACTACACACATCTAGTGTGCATCTTATTTATATCCTAAGGATCTTTCTATCGTAAACATGCAGGGCAGCGAGGAATATTGGGTTTATGGCCCTTCGACCCGCGGGATGTGGGGGCATTGTCCACACAATACTGGGGAACTGAGAAGGAAATACCGCGGCTGCAGGGCCGGAGCTAAGCTAAAGTCTAAGCTAACGGCTAAGAGGACGGAGAAGTGCTGGAGGTACAAACCCTCAGTTCCATCGGTGGTTATGGGGAATGTAAACTCACTGACCAACAAAACCAACGAGCTAGCCTGTCTGATGAAGAATCAGAAGCTCTACAGGGATTGTAGCGTGCTGTTTTTCACCGAGACCTGGCTCACCCACGACACACCGGATGCTAACGTGGAGCGACCCAGCTTCTCTACAGTGAGGACGCACAGGGACCAGGCGCTATGCGGGAAGCGGAAAGGTGGGGGTCTTCCTACAGCCTCAGTACAAACCACTGGTACCGAGGCAGCCCACTACCACACGCTCATTCAGAGTCTGGTCTCCTGAAGCAGAGGAAGCCCTCAGGGATTGCTATGACACCACTGACTGGAGCGTCCCACTGCACCCACATGGAGAGGACATTGAGGGGGTGACTCACTGTGTTACAGACTACTTGAATTTCTGTATGGATGTTGCTGTTCCCACAAAGACTGTACGCTGCTTTCCAAACAACAAACCCTGGATTACCAGCACCGTCAAGGACCCCCTCAACCAAGAGAAGAGGGCGTTCAAAGATGGAAACCTGGTAGAGCTGAAGTGCGTACAGGGGGAACTCAAGGTACGTCTTAAAGAGGCCAAGGAGTCTTACAGGAAAAAGGTGAAAAGAAAGCTGCAAGATAACAACATGAAGGAGGTCTGGGATGCAATGAAAACCATCACTGGGTGCAAGAACAACAACGGCAACCCAGTAGATCGGGGTGTGGACAGAGCAAACCAGCTTAACAATTTTTACAACAGGTTTGACTGTCCTGCTCCTGCTGACCTCTCCTCCTACCCTCCTGCAGCACCACCATCATCTCCATCTCCCCCAACATCACCTTCAACTCCACCATCATCTCCATCTCCA